>NC_060210.1:127037500-127657500 GCF_021130785.1 Homalodisca vitripennis
TTCAGTTCTCTGTATTGTACTGGAGGTAAATCGCGTTCAGAACTTTTCGTAGAGTAAGAAATTTCGAATGGAAATGAATGTTAGGAGACCAATATGATTATAATTATCATACATGTAGAGCCGAGATTAGCTAATGACCCTTGAGTGTACATTGCGGAAGAAGTTCTCGTTAGTGTTATGTATGTACTCCAGCTCGATAACTATCCTTGACTTTACCACTGTATGGAGCAGCACTGTCTACTCGAGTTGGTTACATGTATGGTTAAAGTTTTAGAAATAAAGGTTGTATTTGTAGAAATTTCAATCACTTGTGACTAAAGGGTATTATAATACAAAATATTATGAGAAATAATATTTGATTTTGAGATATGAAAGATAAATTTCAAACGCAGATAATAAAAATTCAATGATATAAAACAACAAATATTCTTTGTTATTCACTGTTTATCAGAAATAGTATTTAGTATACAAGGAATAATTATTTTTCATTTTATTACAAAAGATGATAGAAATATCGGGACCGAGCTCTTAAAAAATGTTTACAAATGTGTTTGTTGTATTAATATATTTAAAAATTACGACATTATTACAAATTAAGACTACCACTTATAACCAATTACCATATATCTTACTTCTGAATTTTTATAATTATTATAAAATATACTGCAACTTTTTCATACAATTACAGAATTAAATAATTTGTACAAAAATATATACAATAATGTAGAAATCATATGAAATGATATTTAAGGTTGCATATTGCCTGAAACATAAAAAAACAGATCTAGAACCTTAGTGAAAAACCTCATGGCATGAAGACAGGTAGAAGAGAAGAGAAGTAGAAAAAAGTAGCTGCAGCTCCTCAAATGATATTCTTCACTAACGCTCACTTAATAATTAAAACAATAAGTTAGTTTAGTGGTGTATATACTATAATATAAGCTCATTTAAAAAATACATTAAGTTTTATTACTTACTGAGTGTGTCAGGGTGGTAGTTTATATTTCAAAAAGATTCCATGATAACGTCAAAATATACACAATTTTTGTCTATTCACTTCTTATTGTGTACGTTATAAAAATTTCACAAAAAACCAACGTAATAACAATATCACCCAATGTAATATTATCCAAACCCAAAATAGATTTTTTAAACTGTCCATTCTCTTAAATGAACTATTGGTATCAAATCAAATTTTGTTGTTACTCTGCAAAAACAACACTTTAAGCTACGCTAATCGATCTACGCGAAGTTTCCAATGGTCAGTAGACAGCTCAAAGAGGTTCTAGTTTCAAAATCTCTCAGGGACCGAATCGTGGCGATCATAGTCTTTAATATTTACCGTAGTTATGTCATAATTTCCCAGAACTATTATATATTCACTCAAAGACCACAGGTTTGCAAGGATGTAATGGTTAATTGAATGCTTCGATTTTTTTACTATAGGTGTATTTTCTAGTATACTATAATCCGTTGGCCAAAACATAAATAACTAAGATAATTACTTTAATGGGACAAACAATGGATACACAGATTTTCCATGAACCATTTATACCTTTATCAAACATGATAAAATTAACAGGATACGACGTAAGTTGTGTTTATTTTCAGATATGAATGAACCAAGGCCGTGCTGTGAGTTTACTAACCGAAAGAGGATTTAATCGGAGAAACGATCATTTGTTTCCTGTCATCTGACACTGACACTTTATATATCAAACCACGCATTTTCATATTTCACCTTAATGAAAACCAATTGTTTAAAGCAATGCAATTAATGGAGAGCGATTTATCATATTAATCTTCCTCTGTTCAGGTCACTCGTTTCAATTGTTATTATTTATACCACTGGATTTTAAAATCATTAATGTAATTTAAGTTTCATAGAAACAATAAGCTGTCATATGCAATATTTAAATGCAATGCATTTCCAAAGACCAATTAATTACAAATTACTATTAATAATGATATATAGGAACGCCAAGCATACTGGATAATGTATTACGCATAAATATGATTTAATTCAGGTTCGCTAGCCACTGTTGTAATACCTACAAGTTACGAATACGTCACACTGCGTTTCTCGTAACAATATTTGCTCAAGTTTCATGCAAACTTTAATGTGTACAGCTAATCTCATGAGGCAACGTTTTTTACTATGTAAAATTTTAAGATATCATATTATTGTACTCAGTTTGTTGAAAAATATATGTATCCTGCGACCTTCACGTTTCCAACATTGTTACTCATAAGACAAATATATAACTGTTCACTAACGCTCAGCCAAATTCAATTTGGAATAACCTGCACCTTCATCAAACTTAATGTTTATTTTATATAATTAAAGCTTCATACGAAATTTAAAGTTAATATCTAAGTTCGTTCTCGAGATATGTTGCGGATAGACAGATAAATATTTAGGCAGGAGTGAAAATGTTTTAGTTCCTCTGGTGATAGGCTTCGCTGTCGCTCAGCGGACAAGACATCCTTGTTAGTATTCTTAATTTGTTACCAGATAATAAGCTTAGATTGCTCGGTACAAAGTTATTCACAGTAATTATATACTCACTAGGCTAAGATAATTATTAACTTTTCCACAATAAAAACTACTGTAAGCATTTCCGTTTTAATTTCTTTCATTTAATAACTAACTCATTATAACATATAATCGCTGTATTCAATTTTTTGGATACGTTTAGTGTCGCCTACTAGTTCTCTTTATTATTTTAATAAAATTAACTTTCAATGATTGAATAGTACTAAACATTGTAACTTGTTTTAAAAGCAACAAGTGAAGAATAATAATATTTATAAAGACAATGATAGGAATCGTCACCCCTAACTCACTGTCTAATGATATATTCCCTATGTTAAATTAAGTAGTAATCCATCATACGTGAACAATTTAGAGGTCTTTTTGATCTCAAACCATTTATTCAATATTAACCAATTATATATTCAAACCATACAATCTTTGCCAATTAATATTGAAACTATCTAAAGCACTTATTGCTGATAGGGTTCATAATATTCACAGGAGACTAATGCTAATCGGAATCTAAACAGCTGATTATGTATATCAGCTTTAGACCGAATATATTGTACAGGGAATTACATATCTGTTTACAACACCCTGTACACTAATATTAATTGCAATATATTACTTCTTGTTGTTTAAATGATTATTCTTATTTATGATGATTAGGTTTATGCTCGTTAGTACTGATTCATCAATTATCATTTAGTCATTACATTATTGTATGTATCTGAATTTGATAGAGACATAAATCAATTGCATGAGTGTTTTATAAAGTATTCACACAGCTGAATTATACACAGCCCTAAATTCAATAATTCTTTAATTCGTATTATAGTAATCATGCATTACGATTTTCAAAATGCCACTTACAGCTTTATTAACATTTCTTAGCAAAGTAGCCTGGAAAACAGATTGCATACACATAATATAATATAAAAATCTTTTGAATAGTATAATAAGAAGTATGGTACGGGGTGCCCCCTTGATGAGAGATGCTCCAGATATATATATATATATATATATATATATATATATATATATATATATATATATATCTTTACTAAATTTTACTTTTGAAGAGTTTGTTTTGCAATATATATATATATATTGCAAAACAAACTCTTCCAAAGTAAAATTTAGTAAAGATTCTCTTCTGGAAGGTATCGTAACTGATGCGGTACAATAACATAGGGTAAACCTTACAGTAGTTATTAGCTTTAGCTGCTAATATGATTAATTTTCGTTCGTTTAGATTTTATCAGTTTAATAAATTTTCTTTTTACTTTGCTACCAATTATATCATTGCAATAGACTATTGGGATCGTCAAAATAACAACAAATGTCTGAATTTATAAAATTGTATTTTTAATTATTTTTATAAAAAGTACAAACAATTTGTACAGGTACAGTTATTGGCACCAATTTTATAGTACTTGTCATAGCCAAGCGTGGTTATTGGCATCATATGCAAATAAGTAAAAAGCTAAATTGTAAGATGAATACATTATTTGGCACCTCTTAATCGTATACATATGTTTGACGGATAATAGAGTTTGTATTATACTTTGTATTTCATCAATAAACTTATCTTATTAACATATTTGAACGTTTTCTCTGAATTTAACAAAAAAAAAAAACGCAACAAATTTAGGCTTTACTAAATTTGTAATACCCAATCTTTTACTGGTAGGGCCTTAATGTATTTGCTTAGGCATTTTATAATAGGTCATTGGATTTAAGATAAACACTATTAATAATATATATTTATTAAGTTCAACACAATTTGCAGAAAAAACTCAGGGTCTAACTCATCAAATTCAAAGTCACTTGGCAAACTTCTTTTATGATAAATCTTATCACACCGATCATATTCAATATATGTGTCTTTAATGCTTGAACAGCATGTGCAGCATAGCCCACCCAGCTTTACTTTATTTCCTGAGTTTTTTCATTGAACCCAACATATTTATTGATTATTACACAGATTGATATGAGTAAATAACTGATAATATTAATTTAGTGGACACAGTCCTTTGACTACTCGCCCTTGTCAATACCACTGATTAGAATAATGATAATACTATAAAAATTATCTATACTATTTACTTAAAGTAGCAATAGACTAATATTTTTGGATCACCCCTGATTAATAAGTTTAATGTTGTATGAATGTGTTACACCAGTGTTCACCACGATAGATTAGAAAATATTTCACTAAAGATTGGAAGATAAATAAATGTGAATTAGGTGCCTTAACAGTAGTAGATTATAGTTATAATGGTTCCCTCTGACAAGTACTGTACTTAGCGGGGACTCAGTAATGTATTATTTCTTAAATAAAAGCCATTTAATTTTTGTATGTATAGTATAGATGTTGATAAATCATTTTTACTTAACAAAACCTATAAGCTGTATAAATACTAATAAAGCAGTCAACTTAAAATTTATTAAACTTGATCATGTGACTAAAAGAGATCTATGTATAAGTACGTCATAAGTACCGGAATAATATCCCAATGTCGATTTATATGATATCAAAAATTAATTATTTTAAAATGTAAAAAAACTACGAAATTCGAATCTCGCTTGTGCTATAGCTAAATAATCACAAAGCATAAATCTTTCTATTATAGTTGCGAGCTAAACATTATAGAGTAGTAACGATATTGAATATATAACAGACGTTGATACAATTTGATACGCTTTTCTATGTAAATCAACTGTAAATGACAACCAACTGCGCAGTTTATTGTTGAATAAGCAATGTGTTGTTCATGGACTTTATTAATATTAAATTTATGCAGTTATTTGTCATTATTTTCTATTAATAATTCACAATTATACCTCTTTAACATCAGTGATTTTAATTTGATGTTATATCATTGCACTATAACTTTGCTAATAATGCCATGTGTAATAACTTGCAACTAACAAAATTTTATAATACAGGTTCTTTTATATTACTTATTTAGCATAATATATTAATGACAAGAGGTGGTTATTTGAAATTGTAATTTTATATAGAGTTATCTGGTAAATGAACTCTAACATGTGATGTAACGTATATGTATATAACAAACATTTCTAACTGGTTTTGAAAAAGTATTTTTATGAATTTGTTCATGCAAATTAATTATTTAATAATAATTATAGTGAAATGGATGAAACTTATCAGTGTTGTAATCAAATAAATGTTTCATTAAAATGTTTACAAGAGAGTATTTTACAAAAATATACTTATTTAATACAAATTTGTGTGTAGGATGGTAGAAATTACATGCACTATTATGGTAAAATCAATATTTAGTGCTCGGAATATGTTTTTTTTATATTTTTTTAATTTTTGTACGCAGGGGGAATGCATTTGCGCACGGAGTGTGGGACTCCCTTGCGGACTACCTTCTAAACCCCCTACGGGGCATGGAGGACCCAGGCCGGAACCCTTTCGGATGACATCTTGCCTGGTCCGTGTGTCTTATGTCCCATCCACAAAAAAAACTACTTGATTCGGAAGCTAGGGGTCAGCCAGGCATCCGTCTTCACGCTTCTGATGAAGGATCGCATGTACATGAGTGGTGACTGTATTCCATGCGTCCTCACTCTGCATTATCAGCTCCACAATAGTGTCTGCTGAAACATCGCCAACTGTGGTGGCGAGAGTTCTCCTGGCCTCGGTGAAGCGCCCGCAAGCGAAAAATATGTGATGAACATCATTATCCTCCTCCGGGCAGGAAGCACACCGAGGCGACCTGACTTTTCCCATCCTGTAGAGGTACTTCCTAAAGTAAACGTGCCCCTTCTGGTCACGATCTATCCAGGGTTGAAGCACTCAAATGAGACGGTCCAGCGACCGTCCGATCCTTCCATCCACCTCCGCTGCGAAACCTGCAGAGTCTCCACCCTGGCAGCAGCAAAGGCATCCTCCCTACCCCACTCGGCAGCCTCCCAACGGTCTGTCTCTCGATGGCCAGCAGATCAATAGGATTCACCCCAGCTACGACCACCACGGCCGAACCGGAAACGGTGCGATAGGCGCAGGTGACCCTAAGTGCTGCTCTTCTCTGTACCGATAACAGCCTTTAACTGTATCACCTTATCCTCAAGACACCCGCCCAGACCTCTGCGCCATACAGAAGGGTTTAGTTTAAAGTGGACATGAAGAGACGTCTCTTACTTGACCTAGGGCTTTCTACGTTAGCCATCAGTCTCCCGAGAGACATAACAAACCTTAGAGGCTTTGTCGTACACCGCCTAGATGTGCTCCCGATACTGAAGACGGCAGTCGAGTATGACACCCAGTTGAGGGTCGCTTTCGAAAGCCGTGCAACTGGGGAGAGAGATCTCCGGCGGTTTCGATGGGCGACTGCAATCTGGGTTTCAGCAACTTTTCATAGAGCTTCCCCGCGGTGTCAAGCATACAAAGTGGCCTGTATGCCGACGAGGAGTTCGGGTCACCTTTCCCTTTGCTGATTAGCGCCAACCTAGCAACCTTCCAGCGCGACGGGAACACACCCGCTACCAAACATGCATTAAACATATTCAGCAGCAAGAGCATTAAACATAACTCACGGCCAGTTAATGTTTTTTAATTAGTTCATTCATAATCATAGTTATCATTTTATTAAATTTTTCAGTTGCGTTTAAGTCCATTCAAATCAGAAACATACATTTATTAGTGTGTACATAGTAATGTAGTAAATGTCATGAGGTTATTTTAACTAATATCCCACAAACGGGCTGTAGTTTCTGCTTTAAATCTATGCGGCTCAATTTTGAAGTTTCTCTAAATATCGGAAACAGTACATTAACAGACCTTACTTTTTTATTACATTTACGGTAAAGAATAGATTAATTAATAACTACACCTATGTAAAAAAGTACAGTTTTCATTGGTTTTCATCACGAAATGTATATACAAAAATTATATTTGTAACCTATGTGGAAGCTATTTAAATTAAAAGTATGCTTGTGGTTGAATAACAATATAACGCTGTTTGATAACCAAGCTCTAAATATGTTCAATTACTGTCTTTGTTCTGAAATTGGCAGTCAATTCAAAACCAATATCAGCCCATTAATTAGTTTTATTCTATTTACACGATGATGGTCCAGGAAGCTTTATAAATCCTGTAATGTTATATTTGATATTTAAAACGGTTCAGTTTATTAAAACTATTCATGTGTTTGTCAGAGTAAACCATTATTGGCCACTTGTTGATTCGTTTGTATTATTTACTTAGTTAACGATTAAAGTTTTATTGAAATTAAACAAAAAACCTCTTCTGTTGAATTGACAAACAAAAATTACAGGAGTGGTTTATAAATGTATTTAAGTCTGCTGACCACATATAGTTATAAGTGCAATTGCTTTATATGGTACAAGTGTAGCATATAAATAAATATTTGTATGATATTTAAATTTCATCTAAAAAGGAATGTTACTTACAATATTGGAAGTGTTTCCTTACTGCATAATGTGGCCAGACTTACAGTTTACACTAACTCCTGAATGTGGAACAACATATGTTGTGGTTACCATTTTATGTTAATCTAATCGATGAAAACGTACTTTACACAGTTAATTCATATCACTGGAATTCACAAATAAATGCTAATATGTAACTGCTACACTACTGCCCCATGCATTTCAAAAACATATATGCCTGAGATTTCTTTTTACAAGTCAATCATTTCAATGGACCCCTCCTCAGTGGCATACTTGATGTATTACAGGGTTGCAGTATGACACACCATGTCACATAAATAATTTTCTCGAGATATCTTGCCAAATAATTCATTATTAATTTACTTATTACATAATGTTACATAGCAATCTTGTCTTCGATTTATGTCATAGCTTTTACACTCCTTTTCCTGTTTACTTTGTAAATAAAAAGTCACATATTGATATCGAAATGATTGGTTTCAGTTTGATTTGTATTCATATTTATCTCGTTTATATTATGGTTACCCATAAGATCAATATAAACATATTCGCTAACGCTCAGTCAAATCCATGCAGAAACGTCCAACATTATCAAACCCAATGTCGCTAAAATATAAATGAAGATTCGTGCAAAATTACAAGTCAGTCTTTTACTTTTATTTCAATATGTTGGTCAGTTCGCTTCCGAGATATCGTTTAGACAGACAGACAGATAGGCAGCAGGCAGGCAAACGTACAGACAGATAGGCAGAAATAACATTTTTCACTTCCACGTTAGATGCGCTTCACTAAATTTCAGCCAATTAAGATTCAACTCTCTTAAGAAAGAATCGTCAGATTTATGTTGCCATTAAAAATACGGCACATATCTACAAATTTTATATTCGTCCAATCAAAGTGGTTCGCAAGCATTCTTCACCACACTCAATGTGATTCACAATGTCTTCGCAAGCATACCTTGTGAGAGTTAAAGTGATTCATAATGTCTTTGAGCACTCTACACCAAACTTAAAGTAACGTAAGTAAAATCCATTAATCAAACCTTGGCAAACTTAAGACAGGATCGGTAATATATTTCCTTAAACAGAATCACTATTTCGACAATATCATATCTTGGTTGAAATAGCGCAATAGCAATCACATCCTAACAAATTATATTATATGTATATATATATATATATATATATATATATATATATATATATATCACTCAGTTATCTGATACAAATATTTGCAAGCCTCTGGAGGAAGATCCTAAATATCAAGTTAGTAAAAATAACGTACAGATTACGGCCCCAGTCAATGTTTGTCTATAAGAATATTGAGTTATAAACGCCAAAATAGCCTCAAACACAAATACTTTATACACTCCTCAAAACTCACAAACCCATTCTTCCTCATCCTGCAGGAGCTATTGAATCTACTACGGGAGTCCAACAGAAATAATTTTGGGTTATATTGATGATTAACTCCAACCATTTGTAAGAAATTACCATCCTATAAAACAATTCTCCTGAATTCATTGAAAAATTACAACTGTACGAAAACCAGTTAATTTTCAATTAAAAATACATGCTTATTTGATACCGAAACTTTAAAACGTCATATGCTTTTCTATTAGTTAGAAAACTAGCCTGACAAGATTGCATCGTTACTACAAATTTCATTGAGCATTTCTATGCAGAATATGTTGTTCTTGTTACTCAATAACATACTATCGATTACATATATCTAATAAACAAAAACAAACTACCAATAGCTCAATATAACACAGTAAATTAGTTATTATGATTGAATATCTGGTTATTTCCAAATTTTTTGTTAAAATTTAAATTTTGTTATTGGATTATTCGTTTGAATTTAAATGTATCTGTAATGCAATATTGTTTCCAATTCTTTGATATTACAGCTTAACTCTTAGAGCTTCAATTTTTCTGGATCATTCTAACTGCATATATTTAATTTCACTCGATGAACAGGAGTAACTTCAATGATAAGTAATATGGTAGAGATGAAGGATCGTCTGTGTGTGATCTCTATTTAAGACACAACCGAATACCACTTACCTTATAAGAGCCTTTGCTGTTCGACAAGAGCACTCAGCAGAGCAGAACACTCACAGTACCTCTCTTTAGGATAAACAATGCTATAAATTCCTAAAGGTATCCAAATTAAGGGTGATCTATAAAAAATCAAACCTATTCACTTTGGAAAAGATAGTTATTAAATTTTCGTTGCATTATTATTATTTATACTCGTATATACTACCAATATATTTATAGCCTATTTGCATTGCATAAGCACGCATATTTTAAATTGATAAAGATATTTACTCTGATAATGAAATTTATTGCCACCTTTGTTCGTTTTTGTAGAAGTAGAAACGGTGTATAATTGATAAGGTTTAAAATATGACTATATATGAAATATGATCTATATTTTTTCAAATGTTTAAAATTTACTGTGGTATACACTTTAAACCGTCCGTTAGACATACCAAACAAGGGTCATACTATTATCAAACAACTAGATTATGAGACTGAAAATCACCAGTTTCAGGGTCTGTATAGGGTTAAATGACGCTGAATTATCACCAAATTACAAGTTTGTTTAGTTATGTTGGAAGTTAAGAAAATATCTGAGAAAGAAAACTCCATATGATTGTAACCCTCTTATTCCCACTTCGACCTATACCTAACATAGTGCAGCTGACGTTCGACTAATTTCTTAACGGGAATTTATCAATCGGTTTAAATAAAAACCAGGCTGTGCGCTAATACAATGCAAACTGGTTCTCGGTTCCTGAAATATAACGTTTGAAACAATCTTTAGAAACAGAATTGCATTGTACTTCGCCCACTGCATTATTACATGGAATATTTATAATTTGCTTAGTTCCTTCTTCTTTTTTGTTCGTATGTGATATAAGGTACCTCACCAATACATGAAAGTTGTAGGCTAAGAATTTTATGTTTCCAGTTGTACTTTAGTAGGTTATATTGACTTGCACTCGTACTTTAACTTTTGATCCATAAATTTTCTTTGAGTTTTATTACGAATGAAATATAATAAAATATCTATATTTATTATATTTAATTTTTATATTTATTTTAAATTCGTATAAACAATTATTCAAAAGGATAATAGTATTTTGGAAATTTCCACCGTTATACGAACTATAAACCATTGTTAACACTATAAATGCTGACAAAAGTATAACAAGCAATATAATAAGCAACAAAGAATGAAATATTAATCCTTCCAGAATTATTCTTAAACCATAAGGCACAAGGTTAAAGAAACCTAAAAAGTGTATCGATAGACTTGCCACACACTAAATTAAATTTAACAACAGTTAGTTTGTGTTTTCTCTTCGTAAATGTGCATTATCACTTAAATACTAGAAAAATAACATAATATATAGTTAAACAGTTTTAGAGATTTTATACAATAAAGTGACGTTGTATGTTTCATATATTTGAAAGCCTGCGCTAATATCAATAATTGCGGTGCTGTATTATTTAAAAAACTGTATTCTTAATTTGGCATGTAGAAAAATGTATGTAACGCTGATGGAAATATTCATCAACCGGTGGTATATATATATCTCTGATGAAAACGATTAAACAGGATCGTTTAAAATATCCGCCACAATAACAAACAGCTTCATTGTGCGTCAGTTCAAACAAAACTGTTATTTACAAACAGGCGTTTGGTTTATTGGGCTCAAAGTCGATAACGTTGCTTCCGGGAAGCAAGTACAACTTTTTCCTTATACAATATGTTTTTCACTGTACCCATTAATCAGTGGGTGAACTAATAAATGTTATAACGATTGACTAGTTATTGCAGTTTGATTTTATGTTTTCGGCTTTTTATATTATTTTATTTAAACTATCATTTAATGTTGTATTGTTTGATGTTTGTAAGTCATCATTTGTTTAGCGTGGTATACAAAACACTGAATATTGTCTTTCACATGAATAGGTAGATGTATTATCTAGACTAGAGCTCTGTAACTTTGGTAAATATATTCTTTGCCTTTTTTAAATATATATGTGAATTCCATGGAAAACCTCAACCGTGACGTCCCTAATCAGCCGAGGTTTTAGGCCCAAAATAAAAGTTCTAAGACTATAGTTTATGTGCTGTTAGTTAGCAGTGCTATCATATACAGTGCAACCTAGACATATTGATAAACTTCATGAACACGATTATATATATATATATATATATATATATATATTATATATATATATATATATATATTCATATTGCAAGGATACAGTTTGATTTCCTTTAATTCGATAAATAGTATAATTATATTTATATACCTAAAATGCGGTAAAATGTATTCAAAAATATTCCACGTGTATATGGGTTATTAGTCGATGGTAATTCCAACCATAATAACTATAGAGCGGTAATACCTTGTTACTAAAATACTCAGTTTGTCTCTGAAGGTCTTAAACTTGGTGTCTTTTTGAAACAAACTATAAAAAATACAAATAAATTGCAACATGTAATGTTCATAAATGTATACCTGTTTTATGACCTTTCGGATTATACTGTGTTTTACATATATAGCTTTTGTTGATTGGATATTATAAAATCTTGCGTGTAAAGATATACTGAATTAGACATTTAGAATAGGCTACAAATGAATATTGTATAATATAATGGTTTTCTATTATTAGTAATAATTATATTTTTAACTGCCAATATTGTTAAAAATAGGTTTATAGCTCTAATTGTAATACTTCTAAGTAATAAAACAGAAGAGGAATTAAATGAGAAAGCAGTCCTGCAGTGTTCTCTTGCGTTGTAATGAAAGAGAAATTAAATTTCCCCATTATGTTGCACGACGGGAAAACAACAGTGAAAAAGGTGTTGTTACGTTGTGCTGTTTTATATCCAAAGTTTTTAAGACAATGATGTAACAACCTTTTACACAACACTAGACATCCTTGAACTTAGCCATCGTAATACTTCTCAAAAGAGTTTATGTTAATAATATAAAGATCTGCCAGGAATATTCTTCTTATGTTTTTAATTTCTACTCCACTACGAAAGTTATTTCCCCTTGATATTAATATTAGATTTAAATTTTGTAATAGCTATATAAGTTTAAGAATGGAAGATATTAAACATACAGGGATATGGTACAAAAATTTACGTATCATTTACTGAATAGCGCAGAAAACATAATAACGTATTAGCCTTGAAAGTATTGTTACATTCATGTTTGTGAAGAATAATTTTACCGTCGGTTATAATTTTAAGATATATTGAACAATAAACTTATGGGTGTGGTGACGCTCATCATGTTATACCCCCTTCCATAATATCGTAAAAGAAAGAAAATAATCATTTAATGTCCTGAAACATTGTACAAGTATTTATTGTATAGTTACTTTTACAGTTATCAATAACTTAGTTGTTTATAACATAGATTTTCTGATGCATTTATAAATATAATTATTAAATATAAATACTGTTCTAAGAACGATACTATTAGTTGTATTTTATAATATTTTGTAAGCATTTACATGATCGGAAATGTTTTTGTTTACAATAATATTAATTTAATATTTTATCTAACTTAAATATTTCATTTCTATAATACTTTCTTTGGATTTTAGAAGTTTAGAAAGTTGTTAAAAAGTAGAAATTATACTTGTATAATAACTCATAGTAATAAATGGGCCCTGATAGTGATTTATAAAAAATATTTTATATTTCATACATTATTAAATCTGACAATAATGATGATAATGGTGAAGATTTCATCAGTGTTTTGACAAAACAAATACCATAAGTAATATAATACTGGTAAATGTTGTAAAATGTTAGTTCATTTTTAATTGGCAAATATAATAATGTATATCATTAATCAACCTCACAATGTTTATTATGGTCTAAACTGTCTTAATTCTTTTGCTGCAAAAATGCGAGTGTTAAGAAAAACTGAATTGAATTTTTATTATTATCTACTCTCTCAAATATGGTTTTCTCCATCAAGCATATTAAATTCTTTACACTTTTCTTGAATATTTGTATGCAAAACTATAGTAATATTTCTGTTGAATTTTATACCAAAATAAAACAACTCAGAGTCTCTTGATCGTTTCGTGAAACATAAGAAATGGAATCTATAATGATAAAGAAGCATTCTATATTGTAAACGGAGATTCTCTGAATCAATGTACACTCCGCTGGTTTTCATGGAACTTCCATTTACAATGCTGATTCTTCAGTTAGTTATCTACTAGTCGACTATCATCATATGGGTGACCCGACTGCTTCCACACATTATTTGGAGTTTGCGTAACTGAATCGTTTCCTTATGCTAAAAATAATATATACTAGTGCTGGTAATCGTTTAAGTTTTACTCTCTAGACCCCACAATTTACTTGTAATATACCATGTAAAATCTATGTCTGAACAATTATGCGTTAAAAAGTAATTTCCTTTCATTAAAAATGTAACAATGTGGTTTATTAGTAAAAAGTACAACTCTGAGATGGAACAAAAGTGTCTATTAGTTTCTTCAATTTTGATGTAATATACCTAACCCATATCAAGGTCGTACGTAATATTACTTTCAAGTATTACTTGAGAAATAAATCATCTTTTTCACCGATTCTTTCTCGCATCACCTTTTTTATACTCTTTTTGTAATTTTATATATTCAAGCAACAGCATTATTTCACTTCTAAAGTCACTGCTTCATCTAGAACGCTTGTTATTAATCAGTAAGAGCGTCAGCCGAAATGATGATATAGTTCACAATTCCATTCTCATTTTGTGTATTATTAAAGTAAACGAATTATTAAAACATGTATTTAATAAAGTACTTTAACTCATATTATTATATTTGAGGGTACTGTGGTGAAGATTTGGTATTTAACAATTTAAGCTCACAAATATGTAACCATTTTACCTTAAAAATAAAAGTCGAAAGAGGTTGACGTTTGACAAGAATTTCGCAAATCGGCATCAGATATGAAAGTTTGAATTCATTTTAATATTATAGTTCATTATACAGTAGCAGAATTTAAAGGATGCCATTTATAACTGTATGCAATTTTAAACAAGCTAAAGGCTCGTATACTTTTTCTTGTTCTAGACAAGCTTACACAAAGTAACTCAAACTATTATATTTTTGTTAGAAATATAAGTAGTATGTTCCACTTGTTCCTCGACGTGAACCAATGGCTTGCATCTCAGCAGTCCCGCATAAGGAAGAGCCGTCACAGGTTGCCTACTCTCAAACAGGCGATAGTTTCTTATGGAGATGGTATTTCAAAGACTACCCAGTTCTTGTTAGGAAAAGTGTATGAACCTGTTTTTAAATATGTAAAAAAATGTAGCAAATGAAAGTTTTCAGGTATACGTAACTTTTTATTTAAAAATGGATGTTACCTTTTGCATAACCCTCATATTTCAGAATAATTTAATGTTTAAAATTTCCTAATTCAATCTAAAAGTATCACTGCGGAATTTTTGAGTAAGAAGTTAATAAAAATGGATTGGTTAAATATGAACATGCCTACAGTACATTAAAACTTTATTCCAGATTTTACGCTGTTTGTATGTTGAGGCTAGGAAAGACAGAGTATTCTCAACAGCATTTGTGGTAATGAAGTTCACCGTCGTTACAGTAAGAGGTCTGTGACGTGACTGATATCTCTCATGATAAATTCACGAGATCCTGAGAAATTCGAGGACTCCTGAGACATTTTGCGAAATGTAGTCAGCATTCTGGCTGAGAGTATATTTCCATTTATGGTAGTAATTTGTATCTAAAGCTATACACGTGTTCATATGAATTTCAGCATATTGATTTGCATTTTGTAATTCATTTAAAGTATCAAACTGTAGAGTAACACGTTTAGTTTTACCGTAATTTATATTGGATTCAAACAGTTTCAGCTTTAGATTTAAAATTTATAAGAATAAATGGCGTCTCAATCACTACTGGACCAATTTTTTAGAATTTTATATGGACATTTTTATGGTACCTGATTAACACAAAATTTTATTCCTATTTAAAAACCCCTCTTGGTGACGCACAACTGGTCTTCAAAACTCCCTTAACACTCCATTATCCATTATAATAATAGAATTGGCCTTATTAGCAGATATGAAATGTGTTTTATCTTTTGTCTAAGTCCTGAATAATAAGTATAATAATTTATACACATTAAAATAGGTGAGAGATAGTAAATGTATGTTGTTATTCATGTAAGAAAGGCGGATACGCATTACACATTAAAGCAGAGTATAAATCGTCGTTATAAGATGAACCATTTTCTTAAAATGTCTTACCTCGTGAAACTACCAATATATAGTGCGTTACACTTCTATTTTCAAATTTTAGAGAACACACACTACTACTACAACAATTAACGACGATTAAAAAATGTTTCAACTTTTTCCTCGAGGTTAACAACAGACTCGGGGAGCTCTATGAACCCGAACAGTCACCCGCAGCAATAGACTTATTGATCTACACTTGCGCTCCTGTTTTTCGACATTTGCGAATAGGAATGTGCCGCTCTTGAAAATGTTGAACATTCTTAGGGTTGCCGAGATATAAGTAAACGTAGGCTTTTGCCATAAACAGTGCAGGCTCAACTGAAAGGTATAAACCAACCGGAAGTGAATCGTCCCGGAAGAAGCTTACACACGTTATTTGTCATATTTAATAAATCTACCTTTCATTTTAAATGAAAGGCGCATAACAATTTTTATTCTGTTTGCATAAACTGCTTCCAAATAAATATAACTTTGAGTTGTTTATAGGATATTAAATAGCTAATAAATTCCAATTTCATAACATGAAGGCAACATGATTATCGTAATGAACTATCACTACTAAATGAACCGATGAATTCTTAAACTGCAGTAGATTTAAATTCTAGAATATATTTAAGGATTGTAGATTATATACAACGAAATAATACAGTGTACATTATATTTTCTAAAACAACACTTCATATTCAAAGCAATTTAGGGTAATGCCTAAAATGACTACACAATATAGTAATACTCGAATTCGTTCACACTTCGTATTCAAAGCAATTTAGGGTAATGCCTAAAATGACTACACAATATAGTATTACTAGAACTCGTTCATAAGTGTAATAATTTGTTAGGATTAATTGCTGAGAGTAGATTTGCGTTTGAAAATGTAGTATAGTTGACAAGTTCTGTATTTGAATATGAAAATAATTGTTTTCCAACACAATGTATACAATCGAATTTCCATCTACTAGTTATAAAGCTAATGAACATATACAATTTCGTTGTATTGGGATTCTATCATCTACTAATAACTTTTTTGTAAAAGTACTTCAAGTTTTCTCTATATCAAGAGCATGGCGTTTGGGACTAACTTAACATAAATATTATGTTGATTAAAGTTGATTTACTGGATAGAGATGTAATTACGTATTACCTTATATTTAAAATATTAGCAATATATGACATTACGTTTCAAAACGTTAACCCTTTTGATGCTCCTGAAAAAAGTACAATACAATTAAACTTAAGCTGTTTGTTTGTACACCAACATTAGTGTTTTCATTTTATAAGCAACACAACGTCATTAATTCTTTGTTTCAAGGTTATTTTTGACGACGGAAGGATTGTGAAGGAAACAGGATTTTTCCGGACATTTGCCATCGTTCAGTGAAACAAGAAATCAGTAACACTACGTTTCGAGATCTGCAATCTGATCTCTTCTTCAGGTAAAGAACTAACCTAATACATAATTACAAACTAGGTTAAAATAAACAATTGTTACCAAAGCGTTGTGGCACGCCTAAGTCAGGAATTTATTTATTTATTTATATACGGAGAACTCCATTTTACAGATAAGTACAAAACTAAGGCTGACACAAAAAAGTGATCATAATCTAAGACAACATCAACGTTTAAAACTAATACAATATTATGGCAGCAGAACACAAAATTATGTTGATTTGAATACAAGTTTTTGCTACATTTAGATTTGCCACAATATATTTTCTCAGTACATGATTAAAGACAGAGAGTTTACGCATCGATAAAGACAATATCAATAACAATATAATAGTAATATTGAAAAAAAAAACAACAATAATAATAATAATATTAAAGAAAACAACAATAATAATACCAAAAACAACAACGATATAGCAAATAATTAACAAGAATAAATGCTAATGTGAATACAATAACGATAAATAGCAAATTAGCAACAGTTAATACTAGTATGAATACAAAATTTTGCTAGTATATAATAAAAGAATAATAACAATAATAGAACAAATCAAAGACAGAGAGTTTACGCATCGATAAAGACAATATCAATAACAATATAATAGTAATATTGAAAAAAACAACAATAATAATAATAACTAATAATAACATTAAAGAAAACAACAATAATAATATCAAAAACAACAACGATATAGCAAATAATTAACAAGAATAAATGCTAATGTGAATACAATAACGATAAATAGCAAATTAGCAATAATTAATACTAGTATGAATACAAAATGTTGCTAGTATATAATAAAAGAATAATAACAATAATAGAACAATAACAAAAAACAAACATTCACCGGCGAACCTGACTCTGGAAGAATCCTCTGATCGCAGATTGGCTGTCATCAAAGAAGTCGAACTGGCGACACAGCTGGTTGCCCAGTCGATGTAAACGTGGAAGAGGACCGTGCATGATGTAGTTGGTGGGGTGCGACCGACCAAAAAACAGGTTGCATGAGCGGGTCAATCTTGAAGCACGTAGATCAATTCGACAGAGTAGGTCAGAACAATCGACCGTGCCACGAAGAACTCCCCATAGGAAAAGAGCATCAGCTTGTTGCCTTCTAGTAGACAGAGGGAGAAGTCCAAGAGAGGCCTCAACTAGATCAATGGGTACATCAAAATAGTTATGACCCAGCCTAACACCGACAGCTAGGACGAAGCGTCGCTGGATCCTGTCTAGACGTTCAATGTGATTGTGTTGATAAGGGAACCAGACAACAAAACAGTATTCAAATATACTCCTTACCAAGGACTTATATAGGATATTCAACGCCACAATGACAAGACCACTCCTTGAAGCTCTTAGTATGGAGTTGAGCATTCGTAGAGCTTTGCCGCAGATGAAGTCAATATGCTTATCAGGGCTAAGATCTGCAGAGAAGACGACACCCAGATCACGGACGATTGTACTGCGAGATAGAACAGTTCCATTGAGCACGTAGTCAGATACCAAGAGGTTGGGCAGAGCGAGTGAAAGAAACCAGTGAACATTTGGCGGCATTTATGCTCATAGCGTTAGTGATGCACCAGTTCTCAATTAAGCATAGGTTCATCTGCAGTGTCTCAGTGTCAGAAGGGTCCGTAATAGCACGGAAGACCTTGACATCATCCGCAAACATTAGGCAGTCAACATTTCATGACTTGACCAAGTCATTAATATGGAGATTGAAAAGAAAGGGGCCCAGTCGTGACCCCTGAGGGACACCAGAAGTGGCGGTGTAAGGTCTTGATAGGGCGCCAGCGAAACTAACTATGAAAGTTCTATCATTTAAGTAGGAGTGAAACCAAGAAAGTAGGCTGCCACATTTACCATAACCGTGAAGTTTGATCAAAAGGTGCCCATGACTGATAGCATCAAAAGCTTTGCTAAAATCAATATAAACACTATCGACCTGGACGCCACTCGAGAAGGCAGACAAAATGTAATCCACATACACAACCAAGTTGCTAACTGTTGACCTACCCCGGACAAAGCCATGTTGCTGCGGCGCTATGATATTTTTGAATTGGAAGCTCACATAGTCAAGAACTAAGCTTTCGAAAATCTTCCCCAGAACTGGCTGAATAGCAATAGGTCGGTAATTGTGGACATCAGAAGAATCAGACGACTTATGAATCAGCACAATAAAACAGCTCTTAAGTCCATCAGGGAATATACCATCCTCAAGTAAGCTATTGGGAGCACAGAAGCGCAAGACGGATGGAGGAATCAAGTCAGGCCCAGTTCCCTTGGAAGTGTCCAATGAAGAAAGTTTTCTCTCCACATCCTCAACCCTAAACGTACAAGACGACATATTGATCTGGGTGGTGAAGTCAAACTGAGGGATGAGGTCAACCGAAGGTCTATATACATGTAGGAATCACAACCTACATGTTGTTTGTCAACTTCACTAACTCTACAAACATGCACGTAATAAAAACTATACAAAACACTAATCATTAAAACTGAACTACGGAATGCAGGTCACAACACGTCTTCACTCGTCTACTAACCACCTACGACTGACCAGAGGGACTAGCCAATGGTAATCGTCACGGCTTGCTAAAACAAGATGGCGGAAATAAAAGGGGAAGGGGGACAGGAATGGGTCCTTTCGTTATTATTGGTTCATGCGAGATGAACTTCTTAAAACCATATTGTGACTCCGCATTGGTTTATTACAAATATCTGATCCGTTTGATACTTTTGGTTTTCTCTGTAGTTAATTTTTTAGAATTGGCAACCAAAGCGGCCTAATCTCGACTGATGGTTGACTGATTGGTTGGTCTGCCAATTTAAAGTATGTTGCCTCAATTAATTTCCTTTTGAAGAAATGTGGTTCCCGATGTATTATGTTGGCTTCATCCCAATTCATATGATGGTCTTCGTACCAACAATGGTGTGCAATTTTTGACTTTTCTGTGAGACCCTTTCTCGTGTTTTCTTTGTGCTCTTTTATCCTTACGTTTAGTGGTCTTTTTGTCTCGCCTATGTATTCCCTATTGCAACTACATTTTATACTGTAAACACAGTTTTTGGAATCCTGTGTGCCATTTTTTGGTTTTGTTTTTACGAGACTTTGTCTAAGAGTGTTGTGTGTTTTTAAACGCGGTTCTAATTTTGTACTTTCTACCTACTCTTTTAATTTTCTCCAATAATCCCGGCACATAAGGGATTGACATAAACGCAAATTTATCACAATTCTGTTTTTCTGACTCAGGAATGATTCTTCTGGTTCGTTTGCACTTATTTATTACTAATTGAGGGTATCCATTGCTTCTGAGATCCGATTCAATTTTCTTAAATTCTGCTTTTAGTCCATCTTTATCTGAGCACAAACTCTTTGCTCTATCAAACAACGAGTAGGCTACTCCTTCTTTGACAGATTTTTGATGGTTGGATTGATAATTAAAATATTTTCCTGTGTGTGTTATCTTTCGAAAAACAGTTGTCTTAAGGACATCCCTATCTCTTAAAACACACACAGCCAAAAAGGGAAGCTTGTTTTGGACTTCCACTTCCATTGTGAGGCAGATGGAAGGAGAAATACTATTAATGTGATTCAAAACATTATTTAATTCAATGCCTCCATGAGAAAAAATAACAAAGGTATCATCCACATACCTCCACCAAATCTTCGGTTTGAATTGAGCTGAAGCCAAAGCTTTTCGCTCAAATTCCTCCATAAAGATATTGGCGAAAATATGAGACAGTGGAGAACCCATTGCCATCCCCTCATCTTGATGGTAAATTTTACCTCTAACTCAACATAATTGCATTGAGTGCATAGTTCTAACAGTTCCATAATTACTGGCACGGGAATTTTAGTTCTATCCTTTAACACGCGAGAGATCGCGCCCGCGGCAGTTTGCCGCGCTTTTTTTATTTCTTTATATTTTCGTTTGCAGTGATGCCCCAGGATAACAGGGTCTCGTTTTATCCCTCCCAGTACATCCCTGCGCCTGACCTTGACAACCGTTAGTCTGTCGCTGGCTTTGTTTGCGAGTGGTGGAATTTCTGTTGTAGCTCTACACCTGCCGCGGCAATATGCCTTCGCGCGATCTCTCCCGTAGTGCATTGCATTCTGTTAAATCTGCGAATATTGGAAATATTTCTAAATCTTCAATATTTTGATGTTCTTGTGTTTTTTGTAACGTTTTCGAATACATACACACTTCTTCAGTTAGCTTAGACGATAATTTCCACTGAAACAAAAATAGTAAACTTGTACTAATTTACGGGTTTTTATATTTTAACTTTTTATGAAACTTAGAAAGAAATTTTAATTTTTCGTTAACATTTATAATTTTTCTTTGATATAAAATAGGTTTCTTCATTTGCACATAATATTTTATTGAATTAGTAATATTTTGCCTAAATATTGATTTATTATTATATTATAACGTTTTTGAGGCAATTTGTTTTGTTTTAAGGAAATATACATATTATAAAATTTATTTCTTCCTCATAATAAAATACTTTATTGTAATAAAATGTTTCATTTAAAAGCCTAATTTATATTATTGCGGCAAATTGCTCACACGCGACCTTTTTCGTACCAAAAAGTCACCAATTCCGAACCAGATATACAGTGTATCATAATAATAATATTTCTCTTTGTTAGAACTTAAGTACCCAATTACTTTTATTAGTATATACTGAAAGACAGTAATAGATACAACACACAGTTTTTTTTATTGAAACTTTTCTCACCAAATTAAAGCTGCAATTTGAGTAAAAGACGAGCGTGAGCAATTTGCCGTCGCGCGACCTCTCGCGTCCAGGAAGTGAGTGCGATCTCTCGCGTGTTAATGTTTGGTCTTCTTTGAGACGTGATTTAATAATTCCGAGAGTTTCTGGAACTGGTACATTTGTAAATAGACTTTCAACATCAAAACTTACCAGTTTGTCAGTTTCAGTCAACTTTAGGGATTTTTACTTCTCTACAAAATCCCTGGAATTTTTGATGAAAGAGTCAGTTTTTCCTACCAATGGCGTTAAGATGTCGAAGAAAGGGTCCATCCCTGTCCCCCTTCCCTTTTTATTTCCGCTATCTTGTTTTAGTTAGCCGTGACGATTACCATTGGCTAGTCCCTCTGGTCAGTCGTAGGTGGTTAGTAGATGAGTGAAAACGTGTTGTGACCTGCATTCCGTAGTTCAGTTTTAATGATTAGTGTTTTGTATAGCTTTTTATTAAGTGCATGTTTATAGAGTTAGTGAAGTTGACAAACTACATGTAGGTTGTGATTCCTGACTTAGGCGTGCCACAACGCTTTGTTAAGAATTATTTATTTTAACCTAGTTTGTTATTATGTATTAGGTTAGTTCTTTACCTGAAGAAGAGAACAGATTGCAGATCTCGAAACGTAGTGTTACTGATTTCTTGTTTCACAGAACGATGGCAAATGTCCGGAAAAATCCTGTTTCCTTCACAACGTCATTAACCCAGAAAATTAAATTTAAATTATGTGGTTCACGTGGTTGACATTTGCGTTGGCAAAGTATTCATATATGTTGTTTTTCACCACGAATATATATTAGCGTACTTGAAAGACGAGATACTCTCTTCGTACCATGAATAATACAATTATATGCGTTGTAACTTTCATTTTATCCGTGTTCCTTGAATATTATTTAGTTTGTTAAAATAAGAAATATTTCAGAAAATATTCGGTAGTCATCTTGGTCGACTGCTATAAGGATCTAAATTTCTGACATTTCTTTGCGTAGAAAGATAGGCTCATTTTAGGCAAATATTGGGTATTTGCATTTTATATTTGCCTGGAGAGATCGTTTTAAACTTTCTTTTTAAATATTTATGATTTATTAGGTAAGTGAACTGTATTATTTCCCAGTAGTCTAGTTCTTGTGGTTATGATATGCATTATAATTGTCTGGAAATATATCGTCATGCAAACTTATCACTATTTAACTACGATTAAAACATTTGTTTTTGGCATATTACTGGACTAACAGATGTATAGTAATACTAATAAGAATAAAGAAGTAGGACTTAACTACACATTTTATTTACTAAAGTATAAATTCACAATGTATATATAACAAAACAGATCTCGTAATGAGTTATCATTTTAATTTCCGCATGTATATAGTTTATACACACAACTGATTTGTATCAGTCGGCCATTTGTATCAGTTTCGTACACTAAGCCATATTTCCTCATGCCGTGGAAATTGTGATTAAAAACCCATTCGACCTCACAAAAAAGTGTGTATAAAAATAGGCAGTCAAAGGTTTAAACTCAAAACTTATCCTGACGTCAGAATATCAAACTCTCCCACAGAGTTCCAACAACGGCTGCATCAGTAATGAAGGACTAACTTGATTTCCACCGTCCATCGTAAAGTAATAACGACCTGGCTGGTCGAGTAGAAATAAAACCTACACCAAACCTCTCCATGTATTACATTACGTCAGTAAAAGTATACCGCCTGTATTTAGATCTGTCACTTTGATGAATAATAAATTAATACTTTTTACGATACTGCGCACGTAAAAACGGATTTTTTATCAAATATAAAATATCAAATAGCACGTAATCAAAGTTTTTTCTAACGCCACACGTTGTTTTATTTTAGTACACCTAAATAACAGTTCCTAGTAATGAATATTACTAGTATGTTGATTTTAAGAACTGTAAAATCGACTGTTTGGCCTGTGTAGTTCCAAACTATAAATCTCATCATCAAAAGGTCACAGATCAATGATATGATACAAAGTAACAAAAATAAGAATTTTTTTGCTACTATAACGTTTGAAATTTACAAGCTTTAATATAGATTTATAACCAAAGAAATCATACCGTTCTATATATGAGAATACGTGTTTATAGAAATTACTTTCTCTGTTACTTTTGTTTTGAATCTTGAATTGTATGTATCATCTACAAATCAAGTCGTAAATGTAAGATAAATTGACTTCGGAGTTCTTATGACAACTTTTAGGTATTTAAACAAATTATCCGAGAACTCGTCTCTCAGTGTACCACTCTCAATAGCTGGAACAAAATAAACTCGATAAATAATAAATAAAAGAAATAATTATCTATGTGTACTTTATTGACATTAGTGACTACATCGGTACCTCCTTGTAATAGTGTTATGAGATTTCTGCAAAGCCTATCTTTTAGATAACACAAAAATTAGGTAAATTTCCACGGTAACATTCTAATTCGGATTGTAGTTAATTCCTGTATTTTTATGAAAAATTATTAATTCGGGTCGAAAAATTTTAAATGGGCAAGGAATGATATTTTATTATTATTTTAACATTAAATAAATCGTAATAATAGCAAGCAGTAAATATTGAATTTGTAACAACAATAAAACTAAAACTAATCGACTTAAAAAAAACTATAAAATATAAGCAATATAAACGCAATCTGATTGTAAAAATTATCAAACTATATTAATAATATTTAATATAATCTCACCTTTGAAACCAGGCCCTGTGTTACACCATATTTTTCACTAAAGTCAATATTAATATTTATTGTATTATTAACAGCTACTAACTATACAAAGAATATCACAGCGTATCTTTATGTTAAAAATACGTTTAACACTAATTTAACCATTTGCTTTGCAAAATGTACTTTCCCTGGAAAAAGTAAAATAGTGGTTTTCATCACTAAGAGCTAACGTGGTTGCTTTTTGGTGCGCAATTGTTTTATGAACGAGGCCAAGCGAAGGTTGGAAATACGATTAAGTGCTTAGGACACTTTGGCTCCGTGTGGTGAACAACGGTTTTTTATTTTACTATAAACAATGAAGTAAAACGAAATAGTAAAACTTAAATGTTTAAATTAGTCTTAATTATATAGAACTAGAAATAGTACTCCCCTAAAACTTACATATCACAAAAGCTGTATGTTTTGCATTTACTTCTACTGAAAAAATAACAAACTTTTTTGTTTGCGATTTTTCTGATCTTTGTTAATTAGTTTACAAACCATCCGTCTTCCCAACTTAAGTATCAAAAAGAGTGTTATTCCAGCAGTATTAAACAAACTATTACAGTGGTGAAGTATATAACTTTCAATGATTAAGTTACATAACAGTTAAGTAAACATCGTGTTCATTAACCATTTGTTTATAAACGTGGGTTGGGGATTATTTGTATACTACAATTATTTTACAGTATTTGAAAAGTATATATTATTATTTGGTTATTTATTTGGTATTTGGTTAATATATACAACTCTGCTAAGTTATATTTGTTTCTAATTTTAAAGTGCAAGCTGATAAGGAAACTGGTTAAAAAGAATATTGAAGAATACTAATCTATAAAATATGTTTCTAATATGGAAATTACAAAGAAGTCATAATTTTCAAAGAGATATACTTGTAAAAAGAGAAATCCACCAGACATCAAGACTATGACAAACCTGTCACAGGTGAGCCAGTGGGAACCCTTTCCGTCAAAGGGTTTTCTTGTATTATATTACCAAACTATTACGATCTGCTGGTAATCTCTCAAGCAATAGCCTAGTTCACAGATTATCCAGTTAACCAAAGAGAGAATGGTGTCTTTGATCGTAAAACAGGCACTGGTAAATCGTGCACATTTATTAATTATTACATCCAGTTTTTTATTTCCGTATTGTAACTACTGGGGAGCGATACTGAGGGGAATTCTGTTCCTAATACATACGTCAGACAGACTATTATATGACGTCACTTACTATTGGGAAGCCTCTGGGGAAACATTCCCGTCATTTCTTTTATCTTTTGTCGCATTTTCCCAGGGCACCAATTATTGTCCAGTGGAACTCTTTGTCTTTGATAATTAGTAAAATTATATTGTATGGAGAGTAAAGTTTGAATTTTTAAACACTTCATTGAAACATCCGCTCAAACCCTGTTAGATTCTATCCTAACAATATAAATTCATTGAGAACTTTTTGTATGTATGGTTTAAGGAACGAATAAATACCAGATATCATTAAATATTACAGCAATAAAAAGTTTCAAATATACATTAAATCGTCTTAAATGACATATTCAATCGAATTTCAACTCTTTTAACAATTTAAACACACACAAAATATAGGATAATTTTTAGTCAACAGGTTCTAAATTTGTTTTAAGTATATGTTACACTACATTTTTTAGGATGAAAGTCCTACTGTAAGATGTGTACAATGTGATATTCAATGTAAGTTAAAAACAGGTTATGTAAAATTAAAAAGAACAAAGACCGAAACATAAACACAAAAATTAAATAACGGTATACATATTTGGTTATAATGCTATAGTACATTTCATTAATTGACTCAAAAGTGATCTACTGCGAGGTAAAATTCTATTTAGTCATGAAAGCCGACCGTGGAAATGTTATCGAGACGAGTATGAACGATACCTTTTATCACAATGCAAAAAGCACAAGAAATATTTTATAAGATTATCTAATATGTTATTTTACGTAAGAAAATTTTATAATTGTTTGGTATTAAAATCAGCTGTTTAAACATAAACATAGGACAGTTAAATCAAAGAACGAGATAACACTGTTGTCCATACAAGGAAAGAGACGTTTACGTAGGAAAGGAATTGTTTATATAGGGAAATTAAAGTTCGGGAGAGGGAAAATTAGATAATAGCTTCCATGGAAACCTGTATACGCATATCCCACTTGAATTGGAAAGTGTCCCATAATTATAACAGATGAAAAAATATATTTATGTATAAGTACAGTCTCGTGGCTATACCAATAACACTGTCAAATCCAACAAATAATGGTAATTTCTCAGTTTTGAGTTATCACAAAGACTATTATGACACATTTAACTATTGGCCATATTACATCTATTTTTATATAATTATCAAGTGAAATGAGATTTTTAATGGTAATCATTTCAATAAGTTTCTATATTAAAACCATATAAACAAAAAACTACGTAACAAAAGACTTAAACTAATTGGATCATCTTATGCATTTTGTATTTGTGCAGTTCATACTGTGACGTTATTTTGAATTAAGTTAAGGCCTTTGGAATTGTAACAAATAACTTTGAATGGACGTACAGAAACTACGTTACAGGGAGTTTACCAGAAACTATTTTTTGTAAGCAGATTAGTTACAAGCTTAACCTATAATTTTAAACAATGTTTAATCAAACTATTTATCGACCGAGTACCGAGTTTTAGCGAAGCCTATTACTCTAGAGGTTGGAAAAGTTGTCATTTTTTCTCTCTGGCTGGACAATATATCGGGAACTAATTATATGCAGACTAATTATCTACGAATCTTCATCCTTGTATAAGCAACATTGAGTTCAATGATGGTGCTTGTCACTCCATAGAATTTAGCGTTTTTTACTCCTTATATATGTCTTTTCTATGCTGATCTCACGAGTAACTGAGATGGAAAGATAAAATTGACGAAAATTTCAATCTAACATTACCTAATTCACAGATGCAATGGATATGTTACTATATTTTTAACTTATTGGAATTTAATATTTTTAAGCAAACTTTTTTGTCGACTAGAAATTGAGTATCAATAATATTGCAGGTATAGTCTCTATTAACGTCAATTACAATTCGTCGTGTTACAATTGCATATTCATAATGGTATAATGATATTGATTAAAGATATTTTCTAAGAATTAATTTCATTGATCATATACAATTTGAAGAAACTAATTTACCTATATCGTTTCTAATTACCTAAGACATGCGACGTGTAGAGCCTTGTGTTGAGAACGACAATACTCTACAGACGGTGGAGTAGCCTCGTTAGGCTGTAATGTGTTTAGGCTCGTTAGAAACCCGCTCTCACTCAAGGGCCATGCTGTTACATCATTGTTCTGTAAAATTATCTTAGGTAATTACATTTAAACTAAAATTGAAATTGAAAAATATTAATAGCAATTTAATTAGTTGCGATCTTTCGTTGTATTTCAATCTGGCAAAGACTAGGTTTTGGATATACAGGGTGATTCAAAAATAAACGGCAATCTCTCGAGAGCTTATTCTATAGCTAAAAACAAGTAAAAAAGTTCATATAACCATATGCCCGGAAACGCTTCGTTAGCGAGTTACGCCTAGCGAAAGATTTCTCCCGGATTTCAGAACCCTTGGTGAAGTCAGGCCGTATAAAAATGGTAAAGGTAGTTACAAAGATACAAATACGATTGTTTTTTTATGTTTTTATATCTGACAAATTTATTAAAATTCGTCCCAGAGCTGTAAATGCAATACTTTCAGAGATATCTTACGTAAAACACAAGAAATGGTGCAAAGAAATAACACATTTTTGTGTTTAACGTAAGATTACTTCCATAAATGTTAAATAAAGGTCATTTTTTTCTTAAACAGATTTGTAGAACATTTAATTCTGAAAAGATTCATGTGAATTACTTAGGAAAAAAATTTAATAATAGGTCATTGAAATTTAGCTTTATTTAAAAAAAATACAGACGCACAAAAATGCATATTCTTATCTGCATAAAATATTAACTAATGTTTAGGTTGTGAGTAACAGCTGATCATTTATGGTCTAGACTGAACATTAACATAAAATGTATTTACCTTTATAAAACTGTAATAATCACCTATAATAGTTGCTCAAAGTGTCCTCCGTTGTTAGCAATGCACGTTTACTTTTATTTTGTATTTTAATTAGTAAAAATTAGTACTCGGCTTTGGTTATTTAATATCTATCGATATTGAGTCACCATTATTGATATTTCAGATAAGAAACACGTCCAATAAAAGCGTCATTGTACCTTTTCACAAAGTTGTATTGCTACATGTTATAAAATGTATCGATGTTCCTTAACAAAATTAGTTTTGAAGTATTCTCCCTTTATACAAATCATGTTTTACACAAAATTTTACTATAGTTATAAACTGACGAATTATGAATTGCCAGCGCACCTATGAGCGCAAACTTACAAGCAGTTACACTTCCTGTTGACATCAACACTTCGAGTAATAGCGTTCACACACATCTGCTACAGGATATTAACTTCCGGAGTAACTAATACTATATATCCGTTGAACTTAGAGTTTGCCCTGATTTACAGTGATGTACGTCTTTGAGCACTTAAAGTGTATTTAGATACATTTTAAATAATAATGTTAAAATAACTGTTTCACATGTAAAATAAATAACATATTTTAATTTATAAAATATTTCAGTTCTACTTGTAGGATATGATACTGTGTAAACTCTATTGTGTGTTATATAAATTTCCCACATTACCTCAATTTATATCTGTAATTCTACTTTGTCTATAATTAGACATAAATCATCTAAGCATCCTTTCAAATTCCACTCTTTAAGTGTTTGAAAGAAAAGTCTACATTAAACCTCCTATTTTACCCAGCAGGGATCACTTCTGGCTGGTTTATACCTACCAGTTGAACCCACCACTGGGCACAGCAAAAACCGATATGCCACTTCAATCTGGGCAACCTTATGGATGTCCAGTAGCGGCACATCACTAACCGCAAATGTTGAGATTCTGGGGTTCATGGGCAATTAAATAGGTCTAGTCTACTGTGGAAGATGACTGTTGGAGTTGGTGGGGTTTGTTCCCTTACCTCAGAGGTTCTTGTTAACCTCAACAAGGGTGTGCCACCCCCTGCCTACTTTGACTAGAGAGGTCTTCCGCGATGACTTTGAGATGTAGTGCCCTAATTCTTCCTCATTAATCTCGATAGGAGGCGGCCTCTACTCCCTAACCTTACCCATCCTGAATATCCTATCACTCCGGAAGCAGCGCAAAGATTCTTACAGGACTAAGTGCAATTTATAAGCTTCTTGTCCTAAGAGAACAAACCTCCTATTTAAAGTTATATATTAGCAAGAATGAAACAATACTTTATTTCATGAATTATTTCATTCAAAGCGGAAAACTGAACTGTAAGTAAGTATTCTTGTTGTACCATAAATAATTAAAAAATTTTGTACCGTCCAACTATACTGAAATTTCTGTAAAGGGGGATTGGATATATCAAATCTGTCAATCATTTGATATATACTCGTATAGTATTAAATATTAGGAACGAAACAGGAATATTAGTAAACGAAAAGACTTCTATAGGGATTCAACTTAGACTTAACTTTAATTTTTGTATTCCACAACATCAAAGACTTAACTAATAGTGTTAAAATCGACAACGAAATATGGAATGGGATCACATCTTTAAAACATTTTTAATATAGTTGTGGATGTTTCATTAATTATATTCACCGAAAATTCTTCACAACTTTTTATTATTTAATTTAAATCTTTAATCTTTTAAAGCTGTTTAGTTGTAGAAAATGTGGTTATAAAAGTACAATGTATGTGTTTTGTCGAACAGTCGTACAAGTTTATCCCGTATTTTAGATTGTTCAAGCATTTAATAGCATGTTTAATATTCAAGTTCTGTTAGTGAACGTGATTAATAATATTCATCTACTTGTAAACGATTTACTTTATACGAATGTTTTATTATTTAAAGAGAGATTTTTCAGAGACATAAGTAAGGAAACTTAAGCTGCTTAACTAGACCACGACGCTGTAATTTTACTCCCAGAATCTTCTTACCGTCGATATCAGTCAATTAAAGTCTATTTTATTTCTTTTAATTTCAGTATTCAATAATAAAATAGTTTATTTAATATAAATTGCTATTAACTGTTGTTGGCATTGTTTAAAAAGACGAACTAGTCAACAAAATTTGTTTCGAATGTTTATCACTATAATTAACTAACTACTAAAATCTGAAATAAAAAATAAGAGCCAAAAAAGTAGTAGAAAATCTATTTTTAAAGTTTGTTTTAAAGATTTAACCTCGCATTGTATTACTTATCTTGGCTAAACGGAAACTGGGAGTCATTCTTTCCTGCACCTTTCATGTGGCACCAATTTCAAATTTCTTTAAAATATTTGTGCTACCAATAATTTAATATCGTCCCAATATTTAATTGTTTTATATTTCAAAATATTATACACGTACAAAATCTATTTCCAAACAACGTAGATTGTCTTAATATATTAAAGGAAATTATAAAACATAGAATGTGAGTATCACAAACTCGGATTTTAGTAACTTAAATCAAAACTGAATTAATATTTTAACACCCGATATTCTCAGACATGAGCTTTTTAAAGGTTTTTTAAGGTAGTGGTGGTGGTTTTAAGGGCTATTTTACTAATTTAATGGTGTTAAATTAAATTGATAATGTTTTAGGCGAATTTTTGTATGTGTGTATTAAACACCTCTTATTTCCTGAAGTAAATACTATAATTTATGATTACATTAAAACACTTTTACAGGGCTTTGCGATTTAGATTGCATGATTTTATCAGTTAGAGACTGTTGCAAAAATTGTGAGTAATTTGTGATTCTTTCAATTACTTGTAAACGGTCTCTCAATATTAAGCCGCAGCTGTAAATCTCCTAGAGACTCAATACCACAATTCAGTCACGTGATGCAGTCAGGTCACGTGACCGCTTATCTCCTCCTTCCGTTCCTTCTCACGTCCTTCTGTAATCCCCAGACAACCACAACACAACCTTGACTAGTACAAGTTGCAACGTTATTTTTAATCCTTTACTATTTTATCGTATAGCATTATATATCTATATTTAACATCTAAAAATTACATAACATACTTTTACATTAGGTTTATACAATATTTAAACTCACATAATTTGAAAAGGTGGATTTTATAAAACCATCGAGCATCACTGTGTAATATATAAATTCTATTGCTTAGTTATTTAAGATCTGTTATTTAACCTACTAATCAGATGATATTATATTAATCATTCGCAGTCACAGAAATGTTTTACATATGTTGTTCACTTAAAAGGGCAAAAATTAAATCAAAATCACTACAGGCTTAAAGCAGGTTTTACACTTTGAATAACAGATCAAGATTTATCTAGTCTTAAATCTAAAACGTTAAGATTGAACAAAGAAAATATTAAGACTGAAAACAAATGTCATTAGTATCATTTTTTAGTTTAATAATGTAAAAAATCTTAAAAACAATAACACAATTTGTAGTCTGGTAAATTCTTTACTTGGATTTATAAATTTCGCAATATTTTGAATATAATGTTTACAGAGGACAAATCAGTCTGAGTACGTATTTTGGGAAAAATATGTATTTTATATGAAATTTATAACATTTTAAACACATATCTGGATTGAATATTTTGATTTTTTTAATTAACAATCTTTTGGTGTTATATGTATGAAATAGAAAGCATTTATGTAAAATTTATCAGCATAATAATAATAATACAAAACTAGTCTGGAAGCGCTGTTCTCTTTTCCTTCTTTATGTAAGTATGCTGGCATGAGACGACGTACTTTTAACATATATATTGTTATTAAATATGGTAATGGAATTTAAACCATAGCTATTTGCTCAGTGTTTTATTAATAATCGTTGGGATCGTATTGTGTTATTTTTGTTAGAATCATTCACAATAAATAGAACTAGATAAATATTATTTTATATATTGTCTCTTACTGGGAGGGGAGCTGAGGGAATATTACCCATCACAATAAATTAAATGAGAATAGAAACATTGATACACCGTCAGACCCTAACATTAACTTGATGTTTACGTTTCTTACACATTGTTTGGAATGTATGTATAACATACGCCATTATGGGACACCCAATTAATATATTGACCATGTTTATGATTTAATATAATTCAATTTGATGGGATTGTATTATCAAAAAATGTATTAGATAACCATTCTACTTCGGCATTATGATCAGTTTTAAAATATCACTGACAAACAAAACAGTTATCGTATCATTAGGAATGTATAGGAAATTAAAATTAAACTGTAAGGTCCGGCTAAAAATAGCGTTTTGTGTCATCTTTAAAGGAATCTATTCTTACAATCAAGGTTATGTTATAATCAACTAGATTATATTTTAGCAAATAAAAAAGTAACAAACTGAATTTTGTGAAAATTAGTTAAGTGGAAATAGGCCAGTATTTCCACAACTGGATCGATAGTTATATTGTAGGAGATAACGCATTTTTTAAGCAAGAAAAACCCAAACACTACCGTGAAAGCAGTCATTGGCGCGAAACTGTATCAACAGACTGACCTTGAACAGAACTGATGAACCGGGCAGTCTGTCTCATTATTTATATACTGTCTATAACAAGTTTCTTTCTCTCTCGCGCTGCACAGAAGATGTAATTGACTGTTTATAAATAACTGTAATATCTGCTTCCAGCCTCCTCTTTATTTCCAGACTATTTAATATTAATTAGTGCTGATAATAATTAATATTAGTAAAAAGTAAATCTGTACAAAGCTATCTAAAAATGCACAAATGGAGGTCTTTTGGTTTTCATAGACAACCAAAAGTTAGCTAGAAGATATATTTATATTTTTCATTACAGATACCATTAAAAGTAACATTACCTCTCATATATTTATAAAATCATGATAAAACAAGCAGTATCAAATTAGAACATAATATAAAATATTTCATATAAAATACTTAATACAGGATGTATATTGCAATACAATGTTTTCTTATTTCGTGTTTAGATATTAAAAGGGTATTTAAGATTCAGATTTTTAGCAGTTGCCATATATCCAATTCCAACAAAAATAAACTACAATCACATGAAACTCAATCGATGATACTTAATTTTATTGCATCAGCACAATATAATCCAGCGTTTTCTAATAGAAATATTGATTTAATACAATTTCCTTTGTTGACTTTTCATTAAGCAATTTGTCACACAATAACATATCTCCATAGTCATTAGAAAACAGTTACACTGTCCCTATTCCTTACATCGCATTACGAGTCGGGGATGAATCGATCCCTAGGGAATATTCAACAGGCAGTTTCATAACATTGTACATTGTGATAAATAATATATTAAATTATTTAGAAAATCTACCAACTTTCAATAAAATAACGGTGAATATTGAGTTATCAGCGTATTCATCTTATGAAAGTATAACTTGCAAACATTACGTTTAACAGTTATCAGAAACTTGTTGTTGGTTGTGTTATGATTTTTAAATAAGTACCTATTCCAAATACTGTATTTGTACTATTGATACTGAAGATATAAATTAAGCAAATTTACTATTTATTCAATTTACACCAATAGATGAAATCATTCTTGACAGCTACGGAACATCTTAGGTAGACAGATGTTTTCTAACATGTATGTAACTGTAGTATGAAGCATCCACTATGTAGTATGTAGCAGGATTCTTAAAGGGGAAGGGCAGTTTATTGGAATTAGAATATAGCCACCATTAAATTAAAAATTTAAAATATTTTAACTTTTAAAGGTTATTAAGGTCAGGATCGGATTGAGAGCCTAGTGATAAAAATAACTGGTTGGTTCGCTTATTTCAATTTAACCGAATAGTCGGTTATTTTTTCAGCAACCATTTAAGTTAGTCTCAAGATAAAACATTTTGTTGATTAGACACATTCAGTCTCTATTTTAATTAGTAGTAGATACTGATCAGTTATTTTAAATTACACTAGTGTTACATTAATTTCTATAAACGTAGCCTCTACTTGAATAAAACCTTTATTGTGATAGAAAATCAGTTATTTATGTCATACTAGTGTTATAGTCAATTAACATACTTATACAGTATTATGTAATAAAAGAGCACTGATTGTATAAAATAGTAAACAATAAGTAAGGTAATAAATCAATTTGATTAAATATTGAAGTTTTCAATTACAATTGGGGCCTCTCAACACAGTTTAATGCCTGTGCGGGGATCTTGTCTTAACAATAATATCGCTGCTTCCATTCGCTCACTCTATCCCTGAGTCTACGATACTAAACTTGTAATCATTACATACTCTGATGTGATCAACTTATTCGTAACGCCCTGAAATTATCACTTGTTGCGTAATTGATGATGAATTTACTTACCTAGTAATTTAACCTAATAACGTTATTTATAAGAAACCATTAGCTTTTTTATTTATAATTTACTTCCACCTTTGTTTAATTCTAAAGTTTTCTTAATGATCAGATGCTTCAAAAATGACAAAACTCTATTAAATTTAGTTTAAACTTTAGGTGTCGACTTTTAATTTTATTTATTTTTAATCTATGACAAAATTACCTAGTTAATTTCCGAGCAATGACAATCCATAACAGGTATCACTATAAGGGATTTTTGTATGATAAAAAGATAAGTGTACATAACGAAGTGTTTTAAGAATTAATGGATTTTATTCCAAATCTATTATTGTAAATTTATATATAACTAAAAATATGAAACAGTAATTTTTATGGAATCATAAACTCGGAATCAACAATAAAATATATAATTAGATATAACTAAATTAACTGGGTGTTCTAATTCTAGTAATGCAATTTTATTTGACTGAGGTAAAAACTAAACTACAGAATAAGCCAGTAAATATGGGTTGGATTAGAAGAAATAGTCGGTTACTCTTTTGACTAAAACAACCGAATAACGAAAGTAATAACTGATTGGCTAGTCGGAAATCCTTTCGGTTATACCATCACTAGACAAGCCAAGGTTTGTCCTCCCCTCACCCATCTTACTCCTCACCACCATAAGGTAGGTGAGGCATCGCCGTTATGTCACCGACATGTAGCTCACCGTGGAATTCTCAAAACGTGTATTTTATTGTCCACCGATAACTCTGTCGGACCGTAAACAGCATCGTCCAATAACTTTGTACATAAGCTACTTTCTTGAGGACTACAATTACATGTGTTCTTTTCACCTAATGGCAAAAATTAAGTTTCTTATTAAAAACCATTTAAGGAAACGTCGTTGTATATATGTTTAACCCTTACTCAGTGCATAGACAATAGAGAGACCTCTCAACAAAGAATACATTGTAATTCAACCGACAAATTAGACCATTATATGACGCAGACAAAATTAATATGAGGCTCATATTAATTTAAAGAGGGACAAAGAAGGTCTTTTGACGCCATCAACTCTTCTCACACAAACATAAGTCTTAAAGTTTTAATTGCATAAGAATCTAGTTTGTTTTCTCGTTTCTGCTTTGTCGTTATCCATCATGTATGTGATGATAAGTGGGACTACATTTGAATAAAATATAATGCAATACTGAGTCTATCACATACAACTTGAGTTTAAGCGAATTAAATTTATTTTATCGTTTAACTACACAAACTAGAATACACCGAGGTATTTATAATTGAGACAATTAATTAAACTACAAAATTGTAACACAAATGTATCATGTTGTTAATTAAACAAATGTAGATAACTAAATACAATAATACATTTTGTTCACTGTGTTTTACGAAAAACAGAAACAGCACATTAAACATAGGTTTATTATGAACACATGTCTAGTTCATAATAGTATTAGAACTAATATTAATGATTGTAGTGTTTTATTAGGCCTTTAATATTTTTAAATGGAGAGAAGTAAATTATTGATGAAATTTTAAATAGTTTTAAAAACAAAGTTTGATATTTTAACGTACCAAATTGTGCACGGGCTTAAATTATCGGTAACATTAAACATATTAAATCAAATAGAAAGCAACAAACCAGTCTTAGCCAAAAACTAACCAGTGATGGTTTGAATCCCTAGAGCAATCATCTGCTCGTTAACGACTAGAGCATCTCTCTCAGGGTTTCTCAAGCAAAGAATAATATTTATTTTCTTTTTGATTCTAGGAACTTTAGGATCCATTCCATTGTGATCTTAAAGTCTAAGGTTATTTTCAATCGATGTATCATCAATAATATTATATGAACTTATGATATTGTAAAACCACATTGAAATATAGTTCTTGCTTCAATTTGAATGAAAATTAATTGCACATAGATGAAGTATAGGCTAAAAACAACAAAATATAGTGTTTTCATTATGCACATTTCGAAATATTCACAAGCGATACGTTATCTTGTATTGTTATAACATTCGAACATGAAAATACATGTCAATTACAAGGATATAATTTGAAAGTTAAATGTAATGCATAGATGAAATTTTTTAATCATACCAGTTAACTTCAGTTTATAAAAGTGAACTCATTTTTAAATATTTTATTTATTTAACTATTTTGTAAGGTTTGTATAATGTACTATTCTTTCTTATAGAAAATCTGTCGGCAGAAAGTTAGCGAAGCCTATCGCTTGAGCCGCTGGAAGAAACTGCATTTATGACTGTTTGCCCGCACGATATGTCGAGAACGAACTGTCTTATAGAATAAAATTCTGCACATAGTTTTATTTCTATATACGCAACGTCAAATATGATGATGGTGCAACCGTTTGATTTGGTTGAGTGTTAGCGAAAATTTGTAAATCTGTCTTAGGGTAACCAATATGAGGAAACGAGGAAATCTGAGGATAAATAAGTTAGCAAGCAAACTGAGTATCAACATATGACATTTTAACATGTGACATAGTAACAGATGTATCCTAATGAAATGAGCTGTAGACTTGCACCTTGTTTGCAAACCAAGCGAAGCTTGTTAAGCAACATGAGTTACAAAGTAAATAGTTTGTAATTATGTTTTTCATTAGTTATTTACCTAAAGAAGAGATCAGATTTCAGATCTCGATTTATTGTTTCTTTTTATCAAAGAAAGATGTGATAAAAAACATCACCTCAAATCAAATTATGTGATAAATTTGCGGAAAAAATCGCATTTCCTTAAAAATCCTTTCATCAAAAACAAACTTCAAACAAATATTTTTGTTGTCTTGTATGAAATAAGTGCAAGGATTAAAAAAATCCATTATACATCTCTAACATACTGCAAAGAATCTGGCTGTCTATGACAAAATTTATTGAATGTGATGTCACTCTAAGAGGCATTGTCAACATGAATTCGAGTCTGAGGTGTGGAGACAAAATAGGTTGCACACATGTTTTCATCATAACCTGGTATAGAACACTAGTATTCAATTGAGGATTCCACATGATTTTCCTGTTAAAAATTTAATATATCCCGTAGCAGACATAAAAATTAAAATCTACATAAGAGTATTTCTCAGATTTTTGAAGAAATGCCCTGTTATATTTTTGAATTCATGGAGCTCAAAGAGATTTATTTCTCTAATTTGTAATATTTAAAAATGTAGATGGCAAAGTCTGCTATGTATTACGTTCCTTTATTCTAACATTTTACTACTATTTTGAACAATAGCTTATCAAACATACATTAAAGAGTATAAGCGGTTTAGTTGTTCAACCCCTAAAATATTTTTTCAATAAAAATTACATGAATGTTAAGAAAATTCTTTAGACAATCTTATTAACTCGAAAACTTGGATCATTATTGAACGAAAGTAAACAACCTATGTTAAAGGTAGCCATAACGCACGAAACGTTAGTGTTGCCACTGCCTTTGCTAAAAATTCAACCCTTATAAGAGAGAAGTAGTTTCAATAACGTCGCACTAGGAATGCAATAAAAAGTTTTCCCACGATCGCTCAACCTATCTTGAGGACTCCAGGTAGGGCACCTATTGTAGTACAATCCTAGGTAAAATGGCACCTGCCATGAACCATGTGTACATGGCTGCATAGTTTTCGTTAGTTTGAGGTGAATATAGGTTTTATAATTGCACAATCAACTGCTACACTAGTGCTTCTTAGAAAAATACAATATATGTAAATAACATCATCTAGTTATATGCAGCACCATTAATTTAAATTTATGAACAATTCATTTTCAATAAACCCAGTCCGTGTTCTAACAAATGTTGCGAATATTTCTCATTAATAAAGGCAGTAACTGGGAAAACAACTCCCCTTGATAATATCCTGCTCGCGCTAAAAGCTCTCGGTAGGGGAAAACACAAACCACACAAGTGCGAGGAGCAGCGGCAAACTCTCACACACATTAATGACAAACTATAGCCGTGAGTGTATCTTTGAGAAGATAAAAAAGCTCATGACTATTTGTAATTGGTTCAAACGCTATCTTTATGGCGTATTATAGCTAAATATCACAATTGATTACAATACACCTGTCACATTTGTTTAAATATTTATTATCTTTACTTTGCTGTAGATTCATGTAACGAAAGGACTAGGTATTCAAATTAAGTTATAAAAAATCCGCATAAAGCCTTCTACCTAAGTATTACCAAATTGGTAATAACTAAAGGCTCTCATTCCGCATTCTCCAACTGATAGAATGAATCCTCACAAAACTGTCATTAAAATCACTTATATGTTTATGAATAAATAAATGTGTAAATACTGCAAGCTGAAATTAGAAACCTTATTTATTTGGGATTTGGGAACATCATTTTTGCATATGATAGATTTCTTATCACGAAACAATTGAAAATATTGCACACTTATGATAGCAATTAGGAACTTCTTTATTTCGTTATATGTTGTGTGATTTATGGAACGCCTTGATTGCATTAGAACATTTCCTTATCACGAAAACTTTGGATGTTGCATGCTGAGGATTAAAATTAGGAACAAAGTAAATTAGGATTTTAAAGAGTGAGGGTCCTAAAACAAATAATAAATGTGATGTTCTAATGGATTGATAATTATTTAATTATGGACAAAGTTATGTCGCTAGCATATTAAACTTTGTTCTAGAATGTTAATCATTTAAATATAATTCTTACTAACGCCACCTCGAAAGCTTTTGCAATAATTTTTACAATTAATTTCATATTAATATATTGATTGTCTCATATAACTATTGGCCGATAATCACTTACAATAAATTAGAACTATTTGTTTAGCAGTCCTAAATATTATTTTAAAACGTAATGATCTTTAGGTATTATTTTGTAGGATAATACACGCCAAAGTTGGTTTGTTTTCTGTACAATTGTACTAAACTCATTTTCACTTCAGAAAATATTTTTCGTTTTGTATATTAGTATCTTCTTAATTTTACTTTATTCATTAGTATGTATAGTAGATACCCTTTAGTGTAGAAGAATATTGTACCAGTTTAATTTTGTAACTCTTTTAATTAGTTAGATTTTGACTCTGCAATGGGTTATACTCCATAATTTACAGTTAGTTAGTTTTCGTTGAGTACAAATGATAATTATTAGATAAGAATATTTTGTATAAGGAAAATCAGCTTAATTTAATGATAATTGCCAACTATTTCAAACAAATGTATAGTATGATAAATATATGAATACAATACTAGTACTTGGGAACATGAAGTTCTGTCTTGTACAAAAACTTCCTATTCAGCTAAAAGCAATCTAAAAACAGGAGTTACAATTTACAAAAACTTGACATCTACAGTCAACAAACTTCCATTAAGAGTTTTTATACATTTTAAAATAAAAAATTTTAATGGCTTTGTGAAATAATTGATACTTGAATTCAGCCTAACTTTAAGAAAAATGTACTTTAATGTTATGCCCACTGTAGTAAAGACACTATTTGTGAATACTGTGCTATTTTATACCTTATTTATTTTAGTTTTGTTTAAAATCCCCATAAAACATTCCTAATCAATTACACAAGTGTGTTAAATATATGTTAGAAAAGTAACACATTACAACGACAGCTACTATGGAAACAACAATCAAGGTGTCACCCAAATAATATCACTTAAACTTATTCAAAACGTAATGCACGGATAACAAAGAAACATATAAGAAGGTTTTCTCATGTAATGATAAGGAGGTTTTGTATTCTTCCCTTGTTGTAAGATAGGGTTTGCACTTTGTACTACTGCTCCCCTCACGATCGGAGATAATAGTACCTTAGGGAACGCCTCCATCGTCTTATATTGTGTATATTGTGGGTAAGTGCTATAATACTTAACTTTGTAAGAGAAGTTTCACATCGGTTTTCAGTTTTAAAACAAAAAAAAGCTATAGCTTTGAATAATTGATCATTATTATCTGCAAAATGTTATTATTTTAAATATAGTTTTTCAATATTTTTAGAGAAATGTGCTCAATAAAAATATCGCTTCCTTATACCATCTAACAGCCTAACCCATTTCCCATTTAGGTCGTTAGAAAGTACAAAAAACCTCCACCATTAAGCAAGCAATTCCAAAGATCTTCATGAGGGAAGAATATTAAAATTAGACGTTTCTGAGTGTAGGATTTACCAAATAACGAAATTTACTTCAAAGCTATTTATATTACTCATTTAAAAGAGCAAGTTTGAACTCATAATTTAATAGCAAAATTAATATTTCCAGGTAGATTTTTCAAATATTTTGATAACAGTATACGTGCCATTTATTATAGATTGGTAAGAAAATAAGACAGGATTTACAGTATAAATTCATTTATACTATAGCGTTAATCATGCGTAATTACAGTTATCTAGACTGATTTCAACACTCTAGAAAATAAATCAGAATTACTCACGTTTAGTTATTATCGAACATAATTTATCCATTACGGATTCCGTTGACTTACAGGTGATTTATTAAAAGCTTACAAATACATCACTAACCATATTATATTTTAAATAAAAGTGAGTATTTTTATAAAATCAGATTAGTTTATGTTCCGTGGCTAAGTTCTGTCTAAAAAACTCTAAATAGGTTCAATACTTGTACATTTAATTTACGTAACTTTTAGAATAAAATGCGTTAGCTTTGAATTAAATACCACTATGCGTTACAAGATCAGCTACCTCTATAGTTTTAGGATAATTTTCTTTTCCATCAAACCTTTCAATACATTAAGAATTGTAATTTAATTCAAACATTTAGAGTAATTTATTTCGTGAGTGTTTAGTGATTTCCAGGGAATCGAATACGAATATGTTGAGACGCATTATATTCCTGCAATGCACTGTAATGAAACTCAATAAACGTGTTGGTCTGTACATTAAAGTGGTAATCATATTATAAAAAAATATTCAAATAACTAAATTAATTTTATTTTTAGATCTCTTAAGATTTTAAAAGTTGGTGTTTTGGAAACGTTTACTTGTATTTAGGCTATTATATTTATAATGTAAACAAAACAGATAAATTTCAGAATTCTCTAGTCCATTTATAATAATTCTTTTTCATTCACTTAAAGTTTTTTATAATATATAGCGAGGCTTCAAGTGGAGCCTATACCAATATTTAAGTTGTTTACGGTGTAAATGATTATAACGAACGCCTAACCCTGATAAGTATTCCTAATACTTTATGAATTAAGGAAAATATCTTTCTTAAAACAAATATAATTTAATAAAATTAAGCGTGTTAATATTTTTAGGACATTTTCTTTAAATAATAATATGTGTAGCCTACCCCTGGAGCTGTATCATCCGTGTTTTTTTTTTTTTTTTTTTTGTGACTGTTGGCTAAATCTGTCTGTAATTTTACTTGAAATGAGCAAAAAGTTTTTTTTTCACTTTCAAGTTTTAGGAAATTTTATTTAAAGGGCTGTAATTTGGTATAAAAAATACATTCCAAACACAAAATCTATTGCACATATTGTATGTAATCCAAAGTTATTAAACTATTAAACTAAGTTAAAAACTTTCTGTACAATACATACAATCTTAGATAGAATTATTGGAAAAGGTGAATATTTACAATAATTTGAAATTTGCGTCAGTATTTCAGTCTATTATAAATAACGTTTGAACTCATAAGTTAATAGCAAAATTCATATTTCCAGGTAGACTTTCCAAATCTTTTGATAACAGTAGCCTATATATGGCACTAGGCGATCCATTTACTATGGACTGGAAAATAATTAAGATAAATTAAGAAAATTATACAGGATTTACAGTATAAATTCATTTATATTATAGTCACGGATAAATGGTAATATACTAAAATAAGATACGTACTTACCTTGCAATGTCTAACGCTTCTAAAACTGTTTGTCTATATGGATGGCACAGCACTTTTCAGGCAAATTTGTCCTAATCTTTAGGTTTTTGTTTTATTTAATTTATATGTGCTTCTTTAAAATGTTTTGTTGTTTAAATTTCGTCTCAAAACACAATTAGGTAAACAAATATAATAAACTATTTTAAAAAATTAAAAAATTGTTTAATCACGTTATGACATCGATGCAATGAGCAATTTTTAAATATCATTGAAGACAAATCATTATATTTTTGATCGTAAGATTTAAAACGTAGAGCTTATACAGTAAGGTCTCTCAAAAAAGTAAGTACACATTTTGAAATATAATTTCGTTTATAGTAATAACTTGTCGAGTTACCGTGAGAAGTTTTTACAACGCTTCTTTACGCTCAGTAGGAGGAGTGTTGGGAGCAGCGAGCTGTAAAACGAGGCGCTGTTACTTTCTTGTTTCAAAATCTAACGGAATGGATTGCTGGATATTAAACGAGAGCATCGCATAAATGTATCTTTCATATGATCAGATTGCTAATGATTTTAAATAGTAAAATGTGACAAAATAAATTCTAATTTAGTAAAAATATAATCTTGATTACATAATTGGTTTGACAGTACGATAATGTTTACAACCTGTTTATTCATTGCTATTAAAGTTCAGTAGATGTATATCTAATGGTTTAGTTTGTTTAAATTACTAGTTGTGATGGTATAGTGATATAGAACATGAAACCAAGAATAGCTAGCAATTTTGGAAGCTAATGAAGATGATGAAAAACTTGAATATGTTGATATTTTTAGTTCAACATCTAACATTGTCTGTGATTTAATTGAGTGGGCAGCAGGTTACATAGTTAAATAACTTACGTCTAAAATTATCTGTCAGGGATATTTCAATCTTATGCCAAGTAGGCCTAGTCAACTCCAGAAACACAGTTTGATTATTTATAAAGACAGAGGTGGATCTATCAACCATCTCATTGTGTAGCTAAACTCTGCTTCTGTATGAATATAAAATCAAGTATTTCGTTGAAACTGGTTCTATATCTACAAAAAACATTTATGACTAACTAATGCTAAGTTTCCAGAAAGTATTTTACTGTAAGGTTGCACCACTTGACAAAATATGTCAATGAGGTTTGTAAAATTAAAAAGTAAGATCTTAATTTATATAACCTATCGTATTTTTCTGCTAAAACATTGTCCAAAAATGGTGATAGTGATGGGCTTCTTAGCCGCAACTTCACCTGGTAAAATAAAGCATCTTTACTTTACTTTTTACTTTAAAATCGGAAATAAAATGTTTTTTTTTTACAAATATGCTTTTTGGACATATATAGGCTATGTGTGTATTTTCTTTCCAACAAAACAAACTCAACTGTGGCATTAGAAATATCTTATGTATATTATAATAGCTGAAAGTAGAAGCTTATTTACCGAGGTAGTCTTCTCAGACCTACTTATCATTGAAGAGATTTTCCGTATCATTGCGTTCCTTTGAATTTATCTTTAAAATAACATGTCACAAGATATGCGTTGAACTTTGAATATGCAAAGTCACCACCATCTACCCTCCTTTGAAAAGAGGGGAATATTTTTACTCTAAAAGAATCCCAAAAAGTATTTTCATAGCTATGGTGAAGTTTTCTCATCAATATCTTAATCCGTTATGAATATATCCAGGCTTATCGAGACTCAATTATCACCCTGTACGTACACACACACACAACACACACACACACACACACACACACACACACACACACACACACACACACACACACACACACACACACACACACACACACACACATATATATATATATATATATATTTAGTCAACATTTAATCACAAAATGCTCCACCGGCATTCGAACACGGATCTCTAACTTGCCGGGTGAATGCGCTACTATTACACCAAACCGTAATGGTAGCACATCCACCCGGTAAGTGAGAGATCCAGGTTCGATTCCCGCCGTAGTAAAAGTATCACAAGTATTTTTGTGATTCAATTTTTATTGAAAAATTAAATTCTGCTATTGCCATTTACACAAATTAAGTGTTTATATTCACTTCCGTTTCTCAAGTACATAGAACCCTCATGCATTATCATCGTTAATTTCTCTTGACTTTGGATTAATGATTCCTCCACACTGGCCTAAAATATTTCTATTGTTCCGGAACTCGTTGGAGCAATTAAATCAATTATCATAGAATGCTGGAGGGAAATTAAAATCTTGTAATTATTGTTCCAGTCTACGACTTCAGGGCCCCAAATGGGTCAGGAGATTCCAATAAGTAATACGTGAAAATAGTGTCTTATTATTCTACATAAAATTGCGTGCAAAGGCGTGGATTGCTGTTAGTATCACTGTCAACTGTTAAAGTAATCGATTAATTATCACATTAAGTTTGTGTCAATTTCAGAAATATGATGTGGAGGGCCTAAAAATCACTTTTGACAAGACTTTTACAGCGTAACGATTAACGTGCGAGACTGCAGAGTTAAACAAATGGTATGTCACAAGCTGATTCATTACTTTCTATGAGAAGTGTTACTTAGTCCTTACAAGTTGTATTTCTTATTTTGTTTTTATTGTTAAATGACTGTATTTCAATGCTCTTGTGAGGATTTTGATAAAGTAATAAGATATATAGCATATAATACGTATTTAATTGATCTCTGTTTTATTAATAGTGTAATATTCAGGTAATATTATATATAATTAATATTTTATTTTATTTAGTACGTAGCGTTTATTCAAACCGAAGGGTTTTCAAGTTTTAAGTGTCAGATACAATCCCACCTAAATACCTATGCTTGGTATCTTAATTTATTCATATTTCTTCCAATGAAATTATTTATGTCGTTTAGTTAGTTTATTACAATACTGTTAACTACATACTTACAGGGGAATAAATGTTCCCTTATAGGGGTTGGCTGAGTGTTAGTGTACTCTATCTAAACTCAGGATATTTTGAGAGGGATTTTATATATAGACAACATTTTGCATGAAACTTCATTTCTATATGTACAAGATTGAGATCGATGATAGTTCATATTCCACATTGGCATTTAATTGTGCTGAGTTGAGACTGTCTGGGAGCTTGAAAAATTCTTTTCTGTCTAATTTTCTGCCCGTCCGTAAGATATATCGAGTGAAATTTTCTGTAGACTCTGTATGCAGCTTCAGAAAAGCCTGTTATGAGACATGTTGTATTGCCGTACTCCTTCCCAATTTTTAATCAAATGTTAAAATCGTCATAAATCTAAATATTCAAATACAAATGTAAAATAACATAATTCCTAAACCAAAACTGTACTCATTAGTATCATAAAAATATTTACTTGTCTGTGAAACAAGTAATATAAACCTATTATCTGCATGCAAACCAAACAGAACTGTACTTCTGATCGTAAAAATAGATGTGTTGATAGGCAAACATCGAATAACATTTCAATAACTAGCATACACTCATACAACACTGGGTTACTACTTGGTAAAGATAAAACTTTTAATGAATTTATGTAAAAAAAATAATCCTATAATTATTTATTCATGATTTTATTTATTGTTTCTTATGACTATTTAAACTAATATAAATTGTTTTTAATTCTATATCAATACAACCTAAAAACATAACTGTACTTATTTGGTTACAAAATAAAAACATTCCTAGAGGTCATATGACTCATGCAAAACGTAAAAAGGCATTAAAAGGAAAGAAACTTATTTCCGTCTTTCGTTGTGAGTTTGGTTGGGGGAAAGAGAAGCAAAATTGAAGATTCCTTGGATTGTTTGTCGACACAGATGTTCGGCGTGTAATATTCTAACGTCAGATCTCCACACATTGCGCCATGCTGCCTTGGGTGCTAAATTGGGCCTTGACTGTTATATTGGCATTGCTGTCAACAACTTGAGCATACCATGATGTATGACTTCAGTCACAGTTACTATATATCAGCCTAGAGAGATTATGCTTTAGTGTACACTAGTTTTGTGTAAAAGTTAAGTGAATTAAATTTAAAATTAGTTAACGCAATAATATGCAAGCATGCGACAAATAAATATAAGCAATTGTGGAAGTTAAATTTTCATGATACTTTTGGTATCATTCAAGCTTTGAGAGCAAAATACATTAGGATATGTCTATTTTTAGTCGAATGGTGTTCCATAAGGTGCTCTTCAACGAAACCAAAACATGTCAAGAATGCTATTGGGTTAGCAATGTTTTTAACTTCGTGTATAGTTGTTAACATACCATTGCTATGACATATACTGTACGGTAAAAGTCTAAAAGAGAAATATATATATATATATATATATATATATATATATATATATTATTTTGATTTAACAGTAAGTTTTACAGAGTTTGACAATGTTAGTTTGTTTTCTTACAGTTACAATTAATTCACACGTGATCATTATTGTACGTAATAAATCTGATATTTTTTTCATTTGTAGCCTAAGTATAGATTCTTAAATGTTTCTTTATAATCGTTGGTAATAAAATAGTAAAGACCCCGAAAGTTAAATACAAATTTTGATATTTTATTACTTTAATCTGACTTTATTACATTTAACTTATAACCACAAAAAGGCAAAATAAACGCTACGAGTTAACTTTTTAGGTAGTTTGAATATTTAAAACAGGGTATGCTCTTATAAATATATATATATATATATATATATATATATATATATATATATATATATATATATGTACATACATACATATATTAGTATTAGAGGTACGTTATTTAGTAAAATGATTAGGGTTCTTCCACAGGTTACGTCTGCCTATTGAAAACCTTACGGTACTAAATACGTCATTACTGCAATCTATCTAATGGTAGTAATTATTTCTCAAATATTGTATTTTAATGACGTGTAATACATCATGATATTCCTCGAGATGGGCCTAATACTATAATCACATTGTCGGCTTAAGTAGCCAGTGTCTTGATGCAATAAGGAAAGCAGTCCCGGGAGGGAGTGTTATCTGGGCCTAGCGAGTCTCACACACGATGAATGTCTATTAGCATTCTCTTCATCGTCACAACAAATATATATTATTTTTTAAACGATGTTTCTACTCTCAATTATTTATATTTGCTATTTTGAAAAATATAACCTATACTTGCTCCAGCAAATACCTAAGTGTCACTTAAATCTGAGATGTCCAGGAGCGGCACATCATTAACCAAATGTGTTTAGATAGTGATTTAGACATTGATGGTTACTAGATATATTTTACTGCAAAACATATCTGTTGGAGTTGGTGGGGAATCCCTTAATCTCAAAGGATGTTTAAGTCTAGACATGGAGAAGTATTGCCCAGCCGATAGAATATATATCGCAACGAATGTCTCAATTGATCAAATATATATATTTTATGTATTTAAAAACCCGTTATATTTCAATTCTTTTTTTTTTATTATTGGTGTTGGAATGTCATTTATGCAGTAAAAAATATTTATTTTTCAGACAACCCAACCACATATTCCGCTATTGAGAATAGAACTAAGCATATTCAGATTAAATCTAAGCAATATAAAGGGATAATGTGTTAGATTACTACCATTGCATGTAAGTAACCATTTATAAATGGGAGCGTTATAATACACCGTAACGACAATGGGATCAATACTGCTCAGTAAATAAGTGTAATGGAATTTATTCACAAAACAAATGACACATGTGAGCTTATCAGTGCGTTGCTGTACCCTCAAATTCCTTAGGGTTTCAGCGAAATGTCTCACAGACTGGGATTGTAACGCTCCCAGCCAATACCGCAATGTGCTTCGCGACACCGTTCTGCGAAATTGAGTTAGTGAGAGTCAGCTACAATCGCAATATTTGACTAGAGGGTGATGTCCTATAAAATTCGTGGTATATTTACGTCATTTAATTGTGCGTGGATTTGATCCCTCATTCTATGTATATCCCACCTTTATATTGTATGCTCTATTACAATATGTCCATGTAATAAATAGTATTAAATTTATAATGTGATATACCGTAAGGCTGTATGTTTGACCTCGACTTTCACCTACAAATAGAGGCAAAACTGAGATATCTATCTTAAAGGAAACATACGGGTATGAAGCAAAACAACAAATGAAATCACGGTGGTAATGTTAAGGAAAGTTATTTGGTTTCGAAACTCAATTTAGAAGATTACCGAACCCTAATAATGAGTGGTAGGTCAGGAATTTCAATAATACGAACCAGTAACCCTAACAATACCTTAGTACATTAATCAACTATTAAAATTTAGAAAATTTAATTATATTAGCTTGTAATGTATTGTTATTCGACTGAACTCTCATCATGAGTGTTTTATTTCGTATGAACGAAGTTAATACATAAAGAGTTTGTTGCTCTCAAATATAATTAATAACTCAAAAAGACTTCAAAACTAACGCTCTTAAAGCAACCTAAATGTAAGACAATACCAAAAAATAATCAGGCTTTGTCTACTATAATAAAGAAGTGTTAATTTAATTTAAATAATACTTCGACTATCGAATTTTGAACAGAACGTGAAATATTATATCGGGGCACATGTAGTGCGTGGAATTTTTTAATGTTTTTTTAATGGTTCGAGTGAGAATATTAATAAAGATATGAATAACAGCTGTACGGTTAACCTTTAAAATAACTCTTTATTTCACTATGTGACTGGATAGAGTTATTACTATCATCATATATTGTTTAAAGAGAAAATGTATATATATATATATATATATATATATATATATATATATATATATATATATATGTGTGTGTGTGTGTGTGTGTGATTCAATTTCAATAAATGGCAATAGCCGAATTTAATTTCAATAAACAATTAACCACAAAAAGTACTTGCTCCATGGGACAGGAACCCGGATCTTTCATACTTGCCGGGTGATAGTGCTTCCACTACACCTCAGAGACCTTTCTTTTTACAATTAAATTATAGATATAAATATATATATTTAAATAAATGAATATATATAAATATATATATATATACAAGACTATACCTTGAGGCTACCGATACAGGAGATTACCGGAAAATCCGGTGTATGCTAAAAGCAAAATTGACGCTGGCGGCACAGTACAATACCGTGGAAGCCGGTGATCGACAATTAGAACATTAATGTCAAAGCCGGTGTATGATCAATATAGCCTTGACAATATTGATATGGTTTGTGCTCAAAACATTTGTTCTATTTGATAGGACAGACTTTTATATTTTTCGAAACTTTTACGTTATAATCGTTGATGTAGTGCATTATCGACTTGATGTTTTGTCTTTACCGACATACTGTGTTATGAGTCATTGTGTAATGATTTAGGTACTTGTGAACTTATCTTAAAAGACTAGTCAGTAAAATCCACATACAGAGAGTTTCTCAATGCAAACCTTAGGCTATTGTTCTATGGATAATCAGGAGCCTGACAATGTTACCTGTCTCTCTTATTACCTATAGTCTGTATATATGTATTATTATTTTAAAACAAAATCTTTGAACTGATCTGCCAAAATCAACTTTAGTACCCTCGTTATGTTGACGGAAACCATCAATGAAATTTGTATATAAAGATAACTTCATGATATGCCCTTATAAACACAGTTATACATCTTTGGATTTCTCATAAAACATATTGGGCTGAAGGAAATAAAATTGGCGTTGTGTCAGTGACAATTAAAGAAACAATATGTTGATAATCGTCATGTTTAATTTTCTGGCAAATAAGTTGTGGGCAGGCATCATCTTCAGATATTCTAAGTTCCCAAGCATATAAATCTATATATTTATTACTGATCACTTATAAATTACCTAGATAGTTTACAATAAAGGTTACTCTATCAAATTTGTTTGAGACCAAAAAGAAATAAAAAAATGGTGCAAATTTTGAAATACATATTCCTGAAGAATTCGTAATAGTTTAAAATGACATCAGCAACGTGTTAAATGGGAAGTGTCACACGAGTTTTCAAGAATATAAATTCTAAATCTTTATAGAAGTATGGAACAAAATTTTCTATATTTCCATTTTCTAGATGTTGAATATGGCTGTACAAACAGTAGCATTATAAGTTAAGTTATAATGGCTATGTTTCCAAGATTTAATTTTTAATTCATTCCAAAAAGAATATCCATAATAACATTTGTTCTGAACCTTTTATGCCGATCGGGTAGTATTAAAAGTTGAATCTTAAGGTTTTCCTTATTGTGCTGAAACACCTGGTCCTAAAACTTTAAATACAGAGGTATGTTAATCTGATTATTATGTAATAAATTCTCACTCTATTTATTTTATTTTTGACGTATCAGGACATTTCAACAAAATCTTTTGTGAAAATTATCTTTGTTTTAAATCTTATTCTGAGAACTAAAAATATGATGATTTCAAACAGAGCTTTGTAACTATACATCATTCATATAGGACATATTACTACCATATCTCCTATTTACAAGCATTTTTCCTCATAGAATTTATAATATATTAGCCATAACAAAAAATATCCTACAATGTTAAAAAGTATAAAATACTTGTTTTAAGGCTTCAACTCAAGTTTATTCTAGTACGTTGATCGATTGAGTTGATATTTTGAGATAAAATACATATGATGTGTGTTTGTTTCAAATAAATTTCTGCATGAATAAAATATATTTTAGAAATCATAACTTGTAGTTTGTACAAATGGCCTTAGTTGAGTATTTTTATAAACATTAAGAACACTTTGTTGCAGTTTTAAAGATACAATTTTCATCGTTACGTAAAACTTTTAATTTATTAGTCATTATAAAAATAATATTAATAATTATTGGAAGGTATGGAAGAATATTATCAAATTTGAATCATCGGTTATATCAATAATCTCCATACTAATTAAATACGAGATTAGAACACGATTTTACAGCAATAAGATCAGATTTCCTGATTAAATACCATATTACATCATTGAATGTTTAAGAATTTAAATAACTAAAGAATAATTCCCCAGTGACTGAGCTTACAGACATAAGCTTCTTAACTAAAGGAACCATTTACTAAATTCGCAATATTTGTTCTTGAAGCGATATTGGTCACCTTTTTATTTAAATTATTCGTTAAATAAAATAAATTGTCAATACTGGAAAATTTAAAAGTATTGTTTAAACCAATTTAGTTACAAAAAACGAACGCAAAGAACATTTATAAGTTTTGTAAAATCTCTTTAATAATAACAATATTTTATATTTACAGTTTATTACTCGAGTGATAAAGCTACATATTTAGGAGCATATGTTGCAAAACCTTCTCTGTACCACCGATAATTATTTATCTACCAGACAACAAAATATTCATTTAATTTGTTTCATACTGCTTATAGCTGCACTTTAGTGTTTTATAAGCTATAAAATCAGATTTTTTTCGGTTTGGCTTGTGCATCTGGCGTGTTTATGCACCACACATCATCAGGCATAGCCGATTAATCATTGGGAGTCTCTTTATTTTCCTCTCATGTTAGTAGCAAAGTATTTTCATAAAAAATTTTAGTAAAATTTAATTTTAGAGTATTTTTTTTATAAACGTGATTATGTGCCTTTAATTATGTGTATGTTTTCATACATTACTTAAATTAAATTTCTGGAAGTTTAAAGAACCTCTCTCCTCACTTTATTCCAACTAATGAAGTTGTATACGATATTAGAACACACCCACGGCTTTGCCCGCAATTTCTGTGCAACATTCCGTGCATTTTTTAAATATTATTTACCTTGATTTCAGTAACACTCACACTAATGAAAATCAATGTAAATCGATTTGGATCAATCAAAGTTAATTGTTTTCTTAGTGAGAATACGTGAAGTAATATGATAGGCTCCTATGATAATTTAAAAGTGGAATTAGTCATATACCGTGCATTGGGTATCCATTTAACAGTGTTTATTATTAATGGGGCTACAATTTAAGCAAAAAGTTTGAATAATTCTTATTTCAGGTTTAGCACTTCTAGTTCAAATTAACAATGTTTCTAACGCGAAATTAGAGTTAACTGTTTTTCACCGAGAAACAATATTAGTAGACATATATATATATAATATTTAATGAGATTAATTTCAAAACAGTACAATTTTCTAAATTGCATGGATATAAATATTATTATTTAAAATTAAGAAATAAAATCGACATCAATCAGCGCCTCGTGTATTACTTTGTAACCCAGAATAAGAAATAAATCGATTTGCTTAAGATCTTTCTTTTGTAAATGTTAATAAATTGAAAATATTAGTTTTAAAAAACCAAACATATGGTTGTACTGTCATGATATAATATTCACAAATAACAGTTAAATACGTTTAACTGGCTCCTTGAATTCAGATTACACTACTTTAGTGACGAAGATGAGATTTTTCCTGCCTTAAAGACCAGAAGGGCGTAGCCCAGAAGGATTTTAAGAATAGGCCTACGTTCATCATAGTGACCATAGGAATTTCCATGTAAAATATCAGTACAATTGGTTTTATATTTTATACGTGAAAGCAAGTATGTTATAAATTATGTATATTTAATATATACAGTTATTTTAATATTTCCGATAGTGTGAATAAAACATTCAACTGATATTCCAAGTTAATGTAACAGAGCCTTGGAAAACGTTAGTTTACACATCTCTATAATCGGTCGATCCATTTTAAAGAGAAGTTTTTCGTCATTTTAGATGTATTGAAACTAAAGTAGTTCCTGATAGTTCCTTCTACACATCAAAAAGTGTTATTTTCAACTAATAGTGTATTAATAATCTGGTACTTAGTGAACTGCAGATGTGGTTAGGAAAACAAACCGACACGAGTGGCTGAAGTAGCTCTACCTGGGATAATATGAGCTTAACTCCTTGCATCTGCCCTTTGAGAGTAAACCGTTGTGCTGGAAATGGACTTTGCTTCTAATTGAATTTTGTTATACTTAACATTATTAACTTTCCTTGTGTTTATATAGTGGTAATTTATTTTGCAATATACATTCATTGACTGAAATTTCAATATAAAACTCCTATCCATCTAAGTATACTACTGAGTTAGTAATTTTACTCATCACTTACAAAATACCCAGATATTACAATAAAGGTTATACCACCTTGTAATACAGTAGCTACAAATCTTTGTATAATATCTTCAAATATAATACGTGTATCGCAGTCCTGATGTATATAAGAAAAATACATCTCGTGAATTTGGAATATTCAGAACACAACAGAATGAAGCCGTAGAGCGAGCAAAATATATTAATACTGTTGAAGCGGAGAATGTAAGAACACAAGACGTTCATTTTTATATGCAGCTTACATTCCCCTGGGGAACACTTGGGTTGAGTTTGTCGCATATAAATGTTACCTTTAAATATCAGAAATACATATGTTTCGTTTGTATTTCATTGTCAAACCACTAGCATATCATACACTAAAACAATTTATTGTAGACATTAAACTTTTTGTACCTACATAAAGTCATGTATTATTTAATTGCAGTTTAGTAAGTTTTTAAAATTAGTAATGTGATTATTATCTTTTTTGTCTAGCATAAGTTCCATCTATATAATATTAATTCCAATTTCCATCTTAGTTCAAGTGGAACAAGAGAAACGTAAGAATGTTTTGAAAGTTTTTTTTTTTATTTTAATAGCTATATTTGACGCCTAAGTAGCTGTGGTGACAGTTTTCCTCTTTATTGAATATCCCTAAAACTATATTAATAAAATAAATTGCAGGTACGTGGATTCACGAAACTATTGAAGTAAATTAATCTAAAAAGCTAACAAATTTTAAATCACGTTATGTATTTATTTTGGCAGTTCAGTTCTTTTAACTCAGGACTAAGTATTTTACAATAACAATTTTGCTTATTTCATGAGAGTACTTATCCACATTATATTTCCTATTAGTTTTTTTATTCATTTATTTATTTATCTTTTGTTGTTTTGTTAATTACTGTTTAAAAAAATAATCTTTCTTCAAAGCTTTCACTCGCTTTTTCTCTGGTATAATGAGTCATTACGTTTTACAAGTATAATGCTGTTATTAATTTATAACATGGTAATATAACTTTCCTGCCCGCTTACAATAAAAGGCTTTTAGGAGCTGGTAACTCCTTTTATGTAAAGATGAATCACTTTCATATTATATTTAGTCTTGTTATTTTTTCTACCCTCTACTTATATAGCTTAAGAATAATTATTCACAGGAGGATACACTTCTAGCTGACTTATACCTTCCAGTTTTAAAGGACCTTGGTACTGGGTACAGCAAGCTGATCCAATATGTCAATTTGTTCTGGGAAACTGTTCTGAATGTCCATTAGGACATGGCCAAATTTCGCAGGATATTGCTGTAAAGGCATCCATAGGTCTATTCTCCGTGCTGAAGATTCACCTATAAGGGTAGGTCTTGGTTCCATAAATATTACAATTAAGTATAAATTAAAAGTGCAAATTAAGCTGATAGTTCCCGTATGTAAATTGAGACCTTACCTTATGCTGCCCGCTTACACACTGGAAAAGGCTGGTACAGTGGCCTAAACACCTTTTTCTAAGTAACATCACTGAATATAAATCCCGCTATAAATCCTCATGGGATCTCGAAGGAGGCGAACCCACTCACAACCTTAGCCATCAAGTGCAAATATGCATTTTGGACTAGAAGAAATATGGAGTTCTTAGTAAAGTAAAGAAAAAAATATTTACACAGTATATTGTTGTTCATTTTATAATGTTAGAATTTATATTGGTGCTTCAAATATTCACCTACTTTTTTTAAAGGAGTCTTGGTAATGTACAATAGCTTACCCTCTATGTGCAATCAAGCTGGTGTTCCCGTATGTAAATAGGACATGGCCACTACACAGACAGACTGTAAGGCTAAACACCTCTCCGTGCTGAATATTCACCTGCTGTGGTCTTGGTAATGTACAAAAGCTGACCCTCTATGTGCAATCAAGCTGATGTTCCCGTATGTAAATAGGATATGGCCACTACACAGCCAGACTGTAAGGCTAAACCACCTCCCCGTGCTGAATATTCACCTTACTGTGGTCTTGGTAATGTACAAAAGCTGACCCTCTATGTGCAATCAAGCTGATGTTCCTGTATGTAAATCGGACATGGCCACTACACAGCCAGACTGTAGGGCTAAACACCTCTCCGTGCTGAATATTCACCTTCTGTGGTCTTGTCTATTCAGGGTTATGATAGATTTCTCACAGTTTCATGACGTATTAACCATTACTAGATTACACGTGTGTTTATTATAAATGTCTTGTTACCTATGAGGACCTCTGTAATACTAAAGAAGTATATTATACTCAGGCTTTTATACTATGTTCTCGCATATTCCTAACGATTTTATATTTACTCCTAAAACTTTCTACAAACATTTACACACATAAATGACTATCAATGACCTGTTTATTGTAACCTAGTCGGTTTTAACGATTTAAAATAAGATGTAGTTGTTATCAAAAATGTCATCGCCAACGTTTCCTGCAATCATCGCATGCTACGGCAGCACCTACGAAAAATTATATATCTAAATAGGAACTGCGAGTAAAATATAAAAATATTACAATCATAACTGTTTTAAAAAAAAATAATAAAAAAATATAGGTGAATTAACTGGAAAGATCAAGTGTATTCTTTATGTTCGAACGGTGTGTGCTATGATGTTATTTTACCTAGCCACATTATGATAAGCGGAATCGTTTTATGATATATATACAGGTAACTGAAAGAACGGAGAACTAACAACTTCCTACGTAACTCTTGCAATCTAGATTGCGTGGGAACTATTTCATAATTAATTGGAAATTATACAAAAGAACTATCCTTTGTTTATGTGTGTTGTACTCATCTGTAGGCAGATGGGTTTTGACAAAAAGAGATTGCTATCAATCCCATTAAAATGTGATTCATGAAGTTCTCCCCCCACTTCTACAGCACATTGTACTAGTAAAAATAATGAAAAAAATGTTTATATAAACATAGGTCCGAAAACGCTTCGTTAGCGAGTTACAGCTAGCGAAAGATTTCGCCTGAATTCCTGGGTAAAGAGTAAAATAAAGCCATACTGAACTTTTGGAAAGGTTAATTAAAGTAAGAAATATCGTGGATTCTTATGTATTTTTACCTGATAAAGCTAATAAAAAATAGGTTTCAGAACTGTACCTGTAGTAGTTTTTGAGGGATTCAGGGTTAAATGCAAAAAATTGGGGCACGAAACAATGTATTTTTTTAAGTTTGATGTACAATAACTTTGTTAAATTGGTAATAAATACATAAAATCAGCAAAACATTAATTGTAGAGAATTTAATTCTGAGAAAATTGATATAATCAAAGTCTAAAATAAAACAGAAATAAGTACCAAAAAATCGATTTTATTCAGTATAATACATTACTAGCTGTAAAGAAATACCGTTACGGTTATTTAGTTAAAATAAAATAATAAAAACAAAAATGTTTGTTCCTTAATGATGAGATAAATTGAGCAAACAAGATTAAACTGTAAAATAAATTTGTTTGTAAATAAAAATATCATGTTTTTATTACGTTGTATTTTTTTTTAATGAAAATTTACATCAAATGTTCGAAAATAAATGAAGCAAACATTTTCCCATTATTGTTTACTAATCATCGAAATGCAGTTTTTTGTTTTATTAATTTCTAAGTTGGTAACGCACGAATAACAGCTGATCAAACAATGGTATTCTGTACTGTTACGTTAGAACTGTGTATTAGTGGTGTTTTGCAAGCTACAGCAGGAGATCGGGTTCTGTGAATCGTGTTATTAAATGCAATCTTTCTGTGAGTTATAATTCGATTGTTTCTTCAGCGAAAAAATGCCTTACTTATTTACATCAGAGGAATACGCTGATATGGTTTTTATTTTGGGTTTACTGTAAATGGTAATGCTAGAGAGCTGCTGTAGAAGAATATGAACTACATTACCTTAATAGGAGGATTCCAAATAACCAAAACAATTTCAGGAACTTTTTCGTACTCTTCGGGAAACAGGATCACTACCAAGTAATAGAACCAATTATGAACGAGCTGTCCAACTTGATGATGATATTGTTATTAATGCTGTTCATCGCAGTCCAGGTGTAAGTACACGACGTATTTCTAGGCGGATAGGAGTTACGCAGTCAACGGTGTGGAGGTCACTTAATCGAAGCAAATTTTATCCGTTTCATAAGCAAAAAGGTTCTACATCTACAGCTAGGGTATGGTCCGCTTCGCTTGGAGTTTTGCAACTTTTTGAATATTAATAATCAACTTTACAAGCGTATTTTGTTTACGGATGAGGCACATTTCACTCGGGATGGTGTCAATAACTTGGCACAATGAACACTCATGGGCAGAAGAAAATCCACATGAGGTAGTGGAACAGAACTTTCAACACCGATTTAGCGTCAATGTCTGGTGTGGCCTTTTGCACAATCGCCTGATTGGACCTTTCATATTACCTGGACGCCTAAATGCTGAGTTCTATTTGCATTTCCTTCAAGAAGAGTTGCCGCAGCTGTTGGAGAATGTTCCTTTACATCTCAGACAAAATTTGTACTTCGAGCATGACGGAGCACCTCCCCACTTTTCACGTGCCGTTTCTGGTTACTTAAATCATCAATTTTCCTGGAGACACTGGATTGGTCGTGGAGGGCCTCACCCTTGGCCACCAAGATCACCAGATCTATCTCCATTAGATTATTGCATCTGGGGATGGATGAAAGGACATTGTATACAAGACAAAAGTGAATTCTCATGATGAATTAATTGCCCGTATTATGGATTCGGCTGTGCAGATACAGGGAAGTCCTGAAAAATTAAGAAACGCAACAAAAGCAATACACAAACGTGCTGCAAAATGTATTGATAATGATGGCCTCATTTTCGAACATCTATTATAAAAAGGTTGCGTACGGTTGGCCCAACCTGATTAATTTTGCTTAAAACTAGTAATGTATTGTACTGAATAAAATCGATTTTTTGGTACTTATTTCTGTTTTATTTTAGACTTTGATTATATCAATTTTCTCAGAATTAAATTCTCTACAATATAATGTTTGTTGATTTTATGTATTTATCACCAATTTAACAAAGTTATTTTACATCAAACTTAAAAAAAAATTTTTCGTGCCCCAATTTTTTGCATTTAACTCTGAATCCCTCAAAAACTACTACAGGTACAGTTCTGAAACCTATTTTATTAGCTTTATCAGGTAAAATACATAAGAATCCACGATAGTTCTTACTTAATTAACCTTTCCAAAAGCTCAGTATGGCTTTATTTTACTCTTTACCCAGGAATTCAGGCGAAATCTTTCGCTAGCTGTAACTCGCTAACGAAGCGTTTTCGGACCTATGTTTATATAAACATTTTTTCATTATTTTTACTAGTACAATGTGCTGTAGAAGTGGGGGGAGAACTTCATGAATCACCCCTGTATATGTGTACTGCAACTAAGTGGTTTATTCGAAGGGGCTTCCAAGAGATTACTAGTGATTATTGAAATGCGATTGGTTCTTCAACGTTCCATACTATTCTCAGCCTTTTTGTAACCTAATCAAAAAAAGTAAACTTTTTTACAACTTTGTTATAAAAGAGAGGCTACGCCACAAAAGTGAAACAATATTTATATGAGTTATTAATAATAACAAATAATTGTAAAACATTATGGTTTTGGTCTTATTTTGTTGATAGTACAAATACATTTGCTCTAAATGTTCTGTAAAAATTGTTCTAAGAATCTTCAATAAGTTTGAGTATATGAACAAAATCACTTAAAATTTACGAAATATATGTCACCGTATTATACCAAATTTTAATAAGTGCCAAATATTCTAGTTTTGAATACTCGAACTGTAAGGAGAGCATTTTTTTGGTTGCAATTGTAAAATTCATTGATTAGTACTACAGTGCGAGATACACAATCGCTCGTACATATGTATGTTTAATAAAAGAATCACTCTTTCCATTTAAATGGTTTGAAAAGATTAACAATCATATAAAACACAAAATTAATAGAGCTTAAAGAAATAGCACTTGAAATTTCTCGACATAACATCTCGAACTGAGACCTATCAGTTAACAATGAACATAATCCTCCTTTATCTGATTGGTTCATTACTGCTCCACAGCTGGTGACGTCACCACAACTCAGCTGTTCATTATTGAGAACGTCAAGTTGCGGCTTACCTCCTGCTGATGTTGTTTGTGGTTTATTACAAGTAACATGACGTTTCTATCGTGTATGCTTATTCGTGTATATTATTCTTCACCTGCTCGTGGAGTTTAAATATATAAAATAATGATCAACTTTCTGGCGATACTTTTACCAAAATAAAAGTGTCGCTCTCAAGTGTGGATTACGTGTATATATTTCCTAGTTACAATTTAACTCGTAAACTATTCTCATTCATAAAAAATAACACTGTTTTGGCACACATGTAAAGGAACACATAATTAAAGTACCATTTTGTAATATTGTGACACTGAAAATAGCTTTCCATCCATCACCAGAACATAACTGTTTTACAATACATTTGCTTCTAATAGTCTCACTGTACCTTGACCGTGGACATCTTATTCTATAAAGTAGACGTAATTGAGCATCCATAGCTGGACGTTTCAATGTATTACTTTGAATTTGTGAGCTAAATATTAAGAGATATTCCACACGTGCGCGTGTTTTTACTTATTACATTATAACCAAAGACCATATTTTGGAATACAGAAGAAAGGCTATTAACGTGTTGGCTGAGATTAATATTAGTATTAGAATAATATAAATCTCTACATCAATTCCTGTTTCCTTTACCTTCAATTCCAGAATATACAAAATTGTTTCAAAATTTAAATTTTTCACGTAATGTAAAAAGTCAGTGATTTTCCTGGACAAACAAGAATATTGGTTGCTAGATTTTTACATGTCGTGCCAAAATCTGTTAGCAATTTGTATTTAATAAACTTTTCTACACATCTCAAATAATGTTTCTATGAATGGGGCATCAGTTTAACAATAAATACAGACATTATTATAAAATGGAAAATGTGTATGCAAACGAGTGCATGCATTAGGCGGTTAGGTAACTAAATGTTATCATTCTTTTAAACCAAAATGTATCAATACTTCTGAGACTTAATTTACACAGAAAAATTTAATTTGTTTAATTTTACATTAAGAAAAACATACAATGCAAGTCATTAAAGTAAATTTACTAAAACATTAAGGTTACTCGTAACATATCGCCTTCTGTAATAAAAATGAAAGGCAGAGAAACAGCTTGAGAAGTGGAAGTTAACAATGTGATGGCATGAAACATTTGAAGTTTAAAGCGAAAGGAACTTTGGAAAATTTGGCAGAAAACAATTTTCTGTGTAAACATAATACAATGGCATGGGAGAAGCTTTTAACTCAACAACATTTCTTGCGAGTTATCTCGTGCTTCGTCTTCTAATTGAATTATGCCACTTAAGAGTGTTTTCTGTTTAGCTAGTGCCATGATTATAGTTGACAACCTTAATAATAATAATAATACAACGGTTAAAAAAGAAACGTCCTTATGCTACTAACAGATTGTAATGTGTCATCAATTTATACTTTTGGCTTTATATGTTCTTCTTTGAAAAAATTAACCCTACTTACTTTATTTTTAATACTTATTATTAACCCTACTACAGGATTTATTTTAAATTAAAACTCAATAACTTTGTAATTAATACAAAAAAAATCTAATGCAAAATTAAATTCCGCTCTGAGCCTTTCCTTCAGTTAGCGTTACTAATAAGTCCTTCACTTACTCGAAGAGTGAAATATTACATAGAAACAGGTAGCACTTTTGTAAATCCCTTAACCTTTTATACTTTAAGGTTTATTTTGAAACAAAACTTCAGACTGTTGGCTCATACATTATGTGAGAGTTATACTGCTGGTGTGCTTCGTAAACGGCCTTATTAAAGGCCACGAACTCTTTAGTAACTAGCACTAGTCGATGACCAATACGTGCGGGCAAAATGAATCACGAAACGATACCGCCATTTTTAACCCAATCTGCTGGCAGTTAAAATGTATTGCATATTTTCAGTCTCCATTTCAATATTTTTATAAATGCAGGAAACATCTAAGCTCGTTTCGATAACGATATCATTGATATATAGTCCCTCAACTGCTTCAAGTCCCACTCTTGTCATAAATGTTGAATTATAGAAGTGTATGGGGTATTGATGAAAATAAATACTTCTGACTTAAACGTGAAATAAACTATGAGACTGTAGATTGGGTGTCCGTGGCAGGAATTATGTTGTAAATAAAAGATAGGACTGATTGAATACTGCAATTAAACAGTTGCTTAGGAACGAGACGGAAGAAATATCACGCTTGGAGATTCACGCTGCTCGACGGATCGACGGATGTTACGCAATTACTGGGTCATGTTCACATTAAATGATGAAGTGAAATGATGAAATGAAACTAAAAAGAATCACAAGAGCTTAAAGATATTAAAATAAATAATAAAAAATTAAAATAAATATTATATTAATATTAAAATATAATAAATAAACATGACCATGGCTTTAAGTGGAACCAGCTCTTGAAAAACGTACGGGGAGCAATTTCCTGTTTAAACTTAGTGCATCGGCAACGTAGCGCAGTGAAAGAAGAGTTTAACTCGCAGCTTGTTTGGTGAGTTACCTCGCAAACATCGTTCTCTAACTGAGTTGTGTAATTTACCTCGTCTGTAAATTTCAAAGTAGTTTTTTTTTAAAGGTATATGTTAATGATGTGAAGGTCCAAATATCACTAACAAATATTGATAAAAAAACATTATGGTTGCCTGTAAAGTCGGTTTTACGGGCGAAGATTTTACGTGACAACGTCTTTTTCTCGGTAGAATATTTATTGATATGAATATTATTAAATTGCACAATAGGAACAAGGAATTGAATGAAAATAAGAATTGCACAAATTTTAACTATAGAAATATATTTTGTTTACTAAAACATTGTACATAATTTGAAATTAATTAAAATTTGTTATTGTAAATGGTAAAGTTGAATAAAACATTTACTAAAATTGGAACTTGAAATTCTTGCTAAACACAGTTAAATTCTAACTCCGCGCGTGGTGATTGGTCGGTTTAGTTCGTTTGTTTGGTCGCACTGTTATGACAGGTTAGAGGTTATAATTTGTTATTTTAAATGTTTGACTAGCAATACGCGCTGTTTCTTCTCAATCGACTGAATTACGATTGATGGCAGAGTGATTTAAACTAATAATTTACTTAACACTATCAACATTTGTCAATAGTTTGACATAACCTATAAACTCAGTTTCTCAACTTTTGTGTCAATCTAACAATTAATCAATCAATCATAGTTTACGATAATGAAATATCAGTGTACAATTATTTACCTTTATTGTTAATAAATTATTTACCTTTATTCGACCTTGTTGTAAATGACGAATCTAAGCACTCCACATTTTCACGAATAAACATAGTTATCTGCTTTATCCCGTGCGGCGGACCCACAGTTATCTGCTTTATCCCGTGCGGATCCCGTGCGGCGGACCCACTGGACGGGCATCGTAAACGTTACCGGGCGTTACACTTTTTCATGAGTGACTCCGAGCCGCAACCTAATTTAAGACGTTGTCACGTCAAAAATCTTTCAGATACGTACATGCATGATATTAAAATATTACCACATAGAAGTAAAGTTTTGATTGGAGGTCGAACATTATACAATGTGTGGTAATTGTATGACCGTAGTCGCATTAAAAAGAACACATATTTATAACAGGAATGTATTAAAATATAAATAATTTTTTTTTTTTATATATATATGAAAATACATTACTGTCAGATTGAGTGTTATAGGCGTATTGATTCTATTGAATAGATTGCAAATAACAAATATTTAGAAAGCAATGCTTAGTCCAGGCAGAGACATATGGAAATGCTTTGTTCAATATTTCCTTTATACCACTATATAGAATCGCAATGACAGAAAAGACAATTAGTTTTAGAAAAATATACGATTATAATGTTATTCAAAATATAAAATTATAATAAACGGTATTACTCAAGGAGGATGATTTTCAGAACATTGAACATCGGAACGAAAGTGAATACATTAAATTAATTTTCAATTAAACCAAATCAAGTACAATTACTTAATTGTAATGTTTTACCTCAAACATTGCAATTATCCTCTTGCTATAGTTCCCACAGCCATCGTCAGTTGAATTATTTTCAAAATGTTGAAAAGCACTATAAAAGGCTGTACTGTTAATTTCTTATTACATGTTTAAATGTTTTTAACTTCGCAGTTTAAGTTTTTAAGGAGAAAGTTTACTTATTTGATATTATATCATAGCTCAATGCTCAAACTTCATTTTTTCAGATACTGTATATATAAAATATACGCATAGTTTATGATTATTATAAGATGCTTAAGTCTAATTTATTAAAACACCAATAATGATATAATTAACTAATTCAGTTGCGTTTGTTACTTTATATTATTACAATGTAATTAAAAATACCGTATGCAAATAATTTACTATGGGTAAAATGAGTACAACTATATATAAACGTTGCTCGTTTATACAAGATGCAATATCCCAAAATCTCCCCTAAGAAAGTTCTGGGATCAAGTTTAATCCGTGATAATTCACCAGACTTGTGAGGTAGTACAGGTCAGTACGTGATTGATACAGCGTGAAGATACAAAGACTTAGAATTTTATATTAGAAAGGTTATTTATCCCCTTCCGATCTTAGTCTTGAGGGAAATTTTCTCGCAAGTCTGGCTTCGCATAGCTCATCAAACGAAAGCTTTCAATATTACTAATTACCTTTATTTGCAAAGGCTTTAAAATAAGGTTTAAAGAGACCACGAGTCAAAATTGTGTAACCCCATATATTTAAACTTTGTAAAATATTTCCTTTTTTTACTAACATAGGTTTTAAAATGTTCTAAATACTGCGCATAATGAATGAAAGATATATTATTTATTTTAATATCTGCAAGATCAACGTAATAATGTAAGGGTCAAAATCATTGTGTGATTGGAAGACCCTCATATAAGTAGATTAAGACTTTCAATTAAGTCTAATAGCCAAATATAAAATTCTGAATTCAGTGTATAAATTGAAAGACTTTGTAGAATAAAGAGATACCATAACCTTGTTACGATAGCTTAAACTCTTGAATACCTGAGTGTTATTTGGCTTTATGCTGTGTCAGAAATAATGTTTAGAATAATTAGTGTCATAAAATTTCATATCGTTTTTGAGGTTTTGTTCTGTACAATGTGTCACGTAACAATAAATTAAAATAGATCATGAGGTAGAATAAACAGATTTACTTTCATCAATAATCCAATCCAAGAAGATGTTCGGTGGGTGTGTGTGAGTGTGTTGTGGGGGAGTGTGACCTCCCCCAGTGTAAGCCGCTCCGTCCAACGCGACTTACTATAGCGGTCAGCCTCTCGCAAATTCAGCACCGCTCCCAGGATTCGTTACGGCAGTCCGACCACCATAATTCTTCTGGCAGGAACAAGAATGAAGATAATGTTGATGTAAGCGAACAGGGCTGAATAGATGCTTCTAAAGAGTCTTTAGACTTTGATGGCCTGCAACACAACCTCTTTGTTCACGAAACGCTTCAAGCTCTGCGATGTGGTAGTGTTTGATAACTTCCGGTTGAGGGCTCCGGTGATAAAGACTCCGACTAAAACCGTCTTCCCCTCTTGAGTAACCCTTTAGAAGTGTTTTCTTCCTTTACTGCACTCCTTGTGGGTCAACCAAAAAACACAGGCAATCTCTTAAGACTCTCCTAAACCTTCCTTCCTTGTTTCCTTTACAAATTAAAAGAGAGTAGAAAAGAACGTCCAGCCAGAACTTTTATCTTTTTAAAACATTATTAGTACCCTAGGAAATAAATTAATAGAGAAATTTTAATTTCTTCTAATATTTCTATGGATTCTGTGTAATTGTTACGATTAATGTTTTTCATATTCAAATAAAAACGGTGTTAACATTATCACCAATGTATCGTGGAATAACAGTACATGTATCTCTTGTATAAAAGGTTTATTTATTTCATTCTATTTTGTAAATACTTAGGTAAACATCAAATGTATAAAAAATTCATTGTTTCAATTGACTGATAAGACTATAGGTGAGTGTGGTTATTTATCAAATACAGTAATTGAGATTTTCCATTTTGTTTAATCAGATTTTTTAACAGGTTTTTCCCTTTCTTATAAATTAAACTGTACTAAAAATGATATTAAACAAATGATCAATATATCTTTTTAGGTCATAATTTTTTAAATTATTTTAAGGGGAGCACTTCGTAAAAAATCTTCAAAAATTACAAATTTTTTTTTTTTTTTTTTTATTAAAGTTTGGAATTTCCCGATAACAATGGTGGTATTAAATTTTTTTTATGATGACTAGAAGTGTCCGAAATATTTTTTTTTAAATAGGCCTGCAGGCAGTTTTCGGGCCTGTAGCAGTCACACTTTGAATGGTGCTGTTATAGTACTACTTCGTTGCAGTCATGTTCATGATTTGGTTGGGCAGTGACAGTTTGTTATGTCAACAACTTACACTAACCAACAAAACATCTGTTTTATAACCATTGCTTATAACCTAGGTAGCATACATGTTTTGGTTACTGACATTTCTGTTTTAGAGAGTGAAAAATTACGTAAATGATTATGGTTTTTTGTGAGTTTAGTGGAGAGTTCTGAGTATTTTTTGTTATAAGTGTAGTGAATTTTATAATGCCACGTTCAAAGCCTGCTTTCAAAGAAACGCGTTTTCAAAGGAAATCAACATAACCCTCCAACTAGTCCTAGGCCTAGTTTCTCAGGATCAAGTAACAATCGAGTGGGTACCAATACTCCAAATGTGGATAGGCCAAGACCTCAAAGTGCATCTTCTAAGAAGGTCAGTCCTTTTTTGAAACAGTACCAATTGAAATGAAAATGATGAGTCTGAAAAACTGTATAGTTAATATAGGATTGTTGAATGAGGCTCTTAGTAACGTTTCAGTGTGTAAAAAATGCCATGGCCAACTTGTTTACAAAGTAAAACACATTGTAGGCCTAGCATCAAAAATTATAGTCAGCTGTTCTGATTGTGAAAACACTATTACTGTGACAAACTCTGAATTAGTCAGGCCTAACACACTAATCAGAATGAAGCAAAGTCTGATAGGCCTAACACATTTTATGACCTAAATCTTCGTTTGGTTTATGCTATGCGTAACATAGGCAAAGGTAGAGTGGCTGCGGAGAAAATTTGCGCTTTTATGAAATCTTACACCTCCGCCTTTGAGATATCATGAACATGAGCATTACTTGGGTTCAATTGCTGAGTTAGTGTGTAAGAAGTCAATGCAAAGTGCTGTGCAAGAAGCTGTATCGGATAATGATGGTTGCAGAGACCTCGCTTATAGCTGCTGATGGCTCATGGCAGAAGCGGGGTCACCTTTCACTAAATGGAGTGGTATCAGTGACATCTTTATCAACCGGTAAGGTCCTAGACATCGAGATTTTATCTAAATATTGCAGATGCACTAATAGGACTAAACAACACGCATGGTGATGGCTGTATCGCAAACTTTGAAGGTTCTAGTGGAGCCATGGAAGTTGCTGGAGCAGTCGCAATTTTTCAGCGCTCGCAGGCATTGTATGAGGCTCGTTACCTTGAATACCTTGGTGATGGAGACAGCAAGGCGTACTCCAGTGTATGCGAAGCCAAGCCCTATGGTGATACTGCCATAACAAAGATAGAATGCATAGGCATGTCCAGAAACGGATGGGATCGAGATTAAAAAATCTAAAAGCTAAGACTAAAACACTCCCTGACGGCTCACGACTTGGCGGCAAGAAACAAGCTAACAGATTTCTGCCATTATTCAGCTCCAAAAATACTACGGATTGGCAATTAGACGCAACACAAACTCTGTTGAAGACATGAAAAAAGCCATTTGGGCAGAGTTTTTTCCATGTGATGTCTTCTAATGAAAGGCCTCAACATGGACTATGTCCAGATGATGAAGAAACCTGGTGTAAGTACCGCAAAAGCCGTTAAAATCCAATGAAAACTATGATCATGGCAGCCATTTTCACTTGCCTGAAAACCTAATGACATTTATTAAACCTATTTTTCAAGATCTAGCCAATCCAACTCTACTGGGCAAATGTACTAAGGGAAAAACTCAAAATCCCCAATGAGTCCTCAACAATGTCATTTGGACCTACATACCTAAAAGAACATTTGTGGAGATTAAAACTTTGAAATTTGACATATATGAAGCTGTTACAGCTTTTAATGATGGCTACATTGGCAAATGCAAAGTATTTCAAGAAATAGGAGTGTCACCAGGGCAGCATTTTATTACAGCAATGAAAAAGCTTGACCGGCGGCGAATTTGGAAGGCAGAGAAAGCTCAAGAAGATATAGAGAAAAAAAAATTAGACAGAAGAAAAACTTACTAAAAAGAAGTCTGGAGGATGAATATGAGGAGCAGGAAGGAGATCAGCCAGCCTATGCACCTGGAATGTTACTGAAAAGGTAATAAAGCAGTATTTTTTCCGTTTTTTGTGTTTTTTCCGAAAGTTGCGGTTTTCAATACAAAAGTACATGTTTCTCAAAAACTACAAATGGTAGGAATATGAAATTTTTTTTTGTAATGTTTGTAGCACTGTTTTACATATGTGGAACCACTAAAAACATCACATTTCACTGAGTTCAATATTTATATACATACATATACACATATTTATATAGGTTTTTGACAAGCGTTAAAACAAAAATATATAACTTTTAGGGTATATGCCAAAAAAAATTTTTTTTTGGTTCCACGTGTTCCCCTAGAAGCCCTCTTTAAATGAAAAAAAGAATTATGAAGATACCTCAAGTAGTTCTTGAGATAAGTGTACCTATGTTAACATTACGAAGATAGGGCGAAGTGCTCCCCTTAATCATTTTATTTTCATAATAGTGCCGTGTTTAAAAATATAAAAAATAACCATGTTGCTCAATCAAACATTCATGTTCAAAAAGAATAAAAATGGGTTTTACAACTACTTTTAATTTTGTTATTTACTATCTAACCTTACTATACTTACCTCTTGTTTTGATTGATTCCGAGTTCGATAATATATATATATATCAAAGTAACCCCATCTGACTTCAGGTTGTAAGAAACTAAAGACGTGCTATCCCATGACTCGTTACTCTAACCACGGACATTGATCAACTAATAGAAGCGTTTATAATCGAAAAATTTTGACGTCAGCAGACTAGTGGAGTAGTATAGGTCAGTACGTGATTGATACAGCGTGAGGATACAAAGACTTAAAGTTTTAATGTTCACTAAGTTATTTTAACGCATGTTTCCGTCAATAATTATATTCTTAAAATCTTATATACAGTTTACTCGCTCTTTATATGTATTCTTTGGGTACTGAACGCTGTTAACTATTTAACAAAAAGACATTTTGTTTGAGGAAATTAAGGGGCGCATATGGGTATAATCAACGATAATAAGCCCTTCTGGGCGCTAGTACCAACTTTATAAAACTTCGCAGGAGGTTTCAGTTCTGGCTGGTCTATATATTCAAGTTGAACCTACACAGGATAAAGAAAAAAAAGACGTCACTTAAATATGGGCAACCTTATGGATGTCCAGGAGCTGCACGTCACTAACCGCAAGTGTCGAGATACTGGGTGCAATGGTAGATCGATAGGTCTAGTCTACTTCGGGAGATGGCTGTTGGAGTTAGCGGGCCCCATAACTGTTAACGGTTGTCGCTAGCCTATACATAAGGGCGTGCCCCCTGCTTGCTTTGAATGGAGAGGCTTGTACGGAAGACTTCCCCCTTCTAATAAGAATAAATTACTATCGAATGAAATTAATTCCGAAAATCGTTCTTCATGAATCTTGATAAGAAGCGGCTTCTACTAGTCCCAACTTTACTCATTCCGAAAATCCTGTCATTCCAGATGCAGTACAAATGTTATTTATGACTAAGTGCAATTTCTCAGCCATAAAAAGGTTTTAATGAGTCTGTTTAAGCTAATTACTTAGCAAGTATATATTGCAGGAGAGGTTCTTACTACTGCTCTGTATGTTCTGCATTATAACATTATTAAATCCTTCTTAGAACGATCACCTCGTTCGTTCGATTGTTACGAATCCTTGATTAGACTTCTTTACTATATATATAAGGAAAACCCATACACTTGCCAATTGTATACTGCCTAGACGAAAATATCGCGATATAAACATTACTGTATAAAGCCGATGCCAATGATTTCCCACCTCATCACAAGCATGATGACGATGTATAGCTAGACAGTCACTTTGACTTTTTCATTCGGAAAATTTCAATTGTACGAGTTGCTTTCAAATATATTACTCTGCATGTTTAATTTTAACATACGATATGTCATACAGAGGTTTAATTTGTCACGAATCATGTCTGGCGCCATTCTTTAATTTCTAAGGCCTCCGATATAATATTTATTTTATTTTTTTCATCTTTTCTCATGAATCAGAATCCTCCTTTTGTATCTTAATTCATTTTTTTTTTCAATTACTCTGTAGCTTTATCTGCTGTCTAAAGCAATTAAAAGTAATTTTACTGCCTCCACCACTGTATTTTTCAAAGATTTCTTGACTTTCCCTGTAAACGAAAGTTGTTGCACTGTCTCAAACATTTAGCCTCAAGGTCCCCTTGCCTAAGAATGTTCACTTTGTCATATGACACCACATAAAAATAGTAAAACACTTAATGTCCTCGGTATAAAAACAATCGGTATAAATAACATAACCAATGTTATTTACAACATTGGTTATGTTGAAGATGGAGCTTATATTGGCTACAGTTAACTTATTACAATGAAACACATAAAACCAATATTTAATACTTTTATTTTTGTGTGGAAGATGTGTCTGTCGAAGATAGCCTTGCTATCGAAAGGCCCCATAAAAATAAAAGTATTAAATATTGGTTTTATGTGTTTAGATGTAAAGTCCACATTGAAAACATGAAATATATTAGGACAGCCAGTATTCGGTTTAAGCAACCCCGTGTGTAACTGTTACAATTTTTATCATAACTGTCCACGGCACTCCTCCTTATAATTATAATTCGATAAGATCCTCGTACAGGACAGTGGCCAATGGGGACGAGCAGAATAATCGAAGATATATAGAACTGGCCTCTCCTTAAAACATCATAGTTGTTTACTATAACTACAATACAATACTAATGGATTATTTTCAACATTAAGTGTGTAAAATACCTTTGCAAAAGTGTTTAAATCAATTCTTGACAAAACAGTAATGCATCCAAAACTATAATTCATACATTAATTTCGATAAGTTTATTCCCTAATTTATTATATGTACGCCTAATGCATATTTTGTTTTGTTATAAACTAATAAAACGCAATAAAACATTTTGGAAAGAACGCAATTCTTTAGATACATGTTTTAAAGTTTATTTTGTTTTCTACTCGAAATAGATTGATAATATATAGAAAATATATTTGAAGACAAAATAGTAGCAACAATATAAAGTTATTGTTTGAAGTCTCACAGCGATGAAAGCGTTAGCGCAAGATGTTTGTAGAGTTTAACGAGCAGTAACAAAAGATGCCGCTACTTTCTTGTTGCACAAAGTGCTGAAGTGGTTGTCGGAGTTAAAAATCTGCATTCCTTAGGTTTATTGCAAGGTTTATTTTGCCATACAAGACACTAAGTGACGTTTTACCAGACAATAAACGATGCAGCAAGATATTAAAATTTTGCTTGCCGATTAATTTATTAAGTTTGTCCAGTGACTAAATAATTTTTAGATAACTGTAAAATATGGTTAAAAGGTAAATGGTTTAAAACATCAGTGCTGGACAAAACACTGTGTAATTCGAGTCGATGAAGGATGGACACTTATCCAGTAACAGGTTCTATAAGCCAATCATGAGACGAAATAACTACAAAATTTCGGTTCTCGTTTTTACGACAAGATCAACACATAAATATTTAGCTACCTACGTGTTTAACATAGAACGATGTTAGAAAGGTTAGTTTAACGCAGTAACACATTTATTATCTCACATTAGTTGCAAGTTATAAATATTTCAATAATATAAGTAAAAACGTATTATGTATTAAATTTGAAGTTTAAAATTAAGTAAACTTTCTAAGAAGGATCTAGAGTATTTGAAAACGGAATATAATAGCCTATGTATCGATTCTAAATGTTTTAGATTTAAATATAGTATTGTAAGCATGGATTTCAAGGTACCTTCTTTCAAACAATACACCCTCGGTTGTACGATTTATATGTACTTGAGAATAATTGTGTTATTCTTCAACAAATGTTCCTAGAAGTGATAAGTTTGTGTAACATCATATTTGTTTTTTTTTTCTTAACGTATACTTTAAAAGCTTTTTAGTCTTCCTTATTCGTATGCAAAACGAATCAGCAAGAATGCGCAATAAATCTTCAAACCAAGAAAAAGTTGCTTTGTCATTTTTTAAATAGACTACATTTTGCATATTTTATGGAATTATTTTTCATTAACAACTCTAATGCATTCAAATCTTAGCCTTTTAAAGCTACATACAGGAGCTCGTATGTTTAGTAGATGAATACCTAAATGTTATTATTCCTATATGTAAGTATGTAGAAAATTACACACATTCATACATGTGTGTGTGTGTGTGTGTGCGTGTATACAAGTTTTTAATATATATGCATACAATTTTGTATAAACAGCGATAGCATAATTTAATTTTAATAAATATTTATTAACAAAGAATAGTAACTCCACCAGGACTCGAACACGATCTTTTACTTGCCAGGCGGCTATTTATATTAAAATAATATATTAAAACAAAGTTACCATCAGTTACTCGTGTTTGCCGTAAATTTAAGTTTTACCTGTGAGACATCTAAGTATTAAATTAATACATAAAAGCATATTATAGTTAATAGATCATTTTATCATATATTAAATTTATCACAACTAATTGGGAAACAAAAACATATAAGACATTTTTTTGAAAATATTATTTACTGAAGGTGGATTCTATTAAAAAAGTGTTTGTGAGCAATCATTGGAATTAACAATAATAATTCAGTTTACAACTTCAAAGATCAAAGTATTCACAGTAGGAATGAACTTAGTAATGTTCAGAGATTGAGCAGCTTTGCAGTAATAACTGCCCAACTTTCCTTGTTTGTAGACTTGTCCCTAACTTGTTTCCTTGGCCAGTGCCCTTTGGTTTGCAAATACACTCCATAGTAGGTAAGTACATTTATAAGCTCAATTTAACTCTTAGTTATCAAAATACTGTTTCAAGAAGAGTATTAAATAATCTACAATATTCTGCAATTAGTGCACGTATTTTGTATTATACATTCAAAAAGAGATAACATTACAATACTTATAGTCTAGTTAAATACATACTGTAAGTAAACTACCGATTTGGAATTCCGTAACAGAAAATTTTCACCTTGGGAAGCCTCGATTATTTAGTATACGACACTAAAAATGTACTCTTGTAATAGGAAATTGCCTTTATTTGATTAATAGTCTAATACAAAAAATTTGGAAGTACTTAATTATATTTGGTCCATGAAATTTATAGGAATTTCTTTAAAGAGAAGGGATGTTTTATGGCGAATATGTAAACGGCACAATTCATTAGATATAGCTAAAATCAATGAGCAGTTACATTTTATCAACGCAAGGAATGTTTTATTGGCGTTGTAGTCTCCTTCATATTTATGCCTAATATAAAAATCAGCTATTAATATCGTGTTATATTTGTTTGTATTTTCCGGTAAAACGTGACAGAGCAATCACAAAATGGATACTTCCATAAAAATTATGAAACAAACCTTTTCAACTTTGTGTCAATATTTTTGTAAAATTTATTCTTTGTAAATGTATTGGATTATTTTAATACTTTGTATTTAATAACACATTATAAATCACGCAGAGAGTTCCAGCATTTATAAGAAAAACCTCTATAGTATCTATGAATGTCAATACAGAAACATTCATCAAATCCTGAAAGCCATGATAGTTACTAGAGAAATAAAAGTTAAAGGATTATCACGTGAGTCTCGGACAAAGGGGATCACAGTATTTGTAGAACAGATAAGAAATATAACTAAGTTCAATACTTTATGATCGGTTGATAACTTTGACAGATGTCATAACGTAGCCCTATCCTAGTCTAAATTTGGACATATTTGCTACTGACAAAATAAACCACACAAAGGACACAATTCAAGTTTACCGGAACCACACAATGAGCGCCATTATAAAAACTGTTCATAAAATATGTTCAGCGATGAAAAAATATTTTAAATTGCTATTAGTTAATAAATTAAAAACTATTTTTATGTACTTAATTTTTTGTAACATACAGATTTACTGGGGTTTCTAGCTGTCAATACAATAATATCACATGAGATGCTCAATCTTTTCATTAATTACAAGAATTAGCTAGTAATCTGGAACATTCCCGGCATTGCTTGGGCGGCAACCAAAATGTGAGTTATATTATCGTAAAATCTTTTTATCAATGAATAGGTTTCAATAGGTAAATATTTAGTTTCATTATTTATATAGACTTGACTGTGTAAAACAATTTTACAAAAATGTAATTTCAATTTTCCTTTAGATTAGGCTAAAGTAATTTACTATCCCTTACAATAATAGAATAATCTGGTTATGTAATTTATACCACTACTGGATAAGAGCGGGGTTTTTCCGGTTATTTATGATTTTACTTTTCTAGGATTAGCCAGAAGTATAAAAACCATATTTAGTTCTTCAATCAGTTGCAACTTCTACCCTTATGGTTAGTCTTCATGAAAAATCTTTAAAATGAATGTTGAGGCATAAGCACAGGTTATGTAATGTACTATTATCTAATGCACATATCATCTGTCACATATTGTCTAATGTGCATATTATGTATTATGTAATGTACTGTAAAGTCCATCATTCTAGAGTGTTCAGAAATTGAAAGACACACATGGTGTTTCTAGGGATAGTAATCCTTTGTAAACAACTCGGGGCTTAATGTACTCGTAAACTCCATCATTCTAGAGTGTTCAGAAATTGAAAGACACACATGGTGTTTCTAGGGTTAGCAATCCTTTGTAAACAACTCGGGGCTTAATGTACTCGTAAACTCCATCATTCTAGAGTGTTCAGAAATTGAAAGACACACATGGTGTTTCTAGGGATAGTAATCCTTTGTAAACAACTCGGGGCTTAATGTACTCGTAAACTCCATCATTCTAGAGTGTTCAGAAATTGAAAGACACACATGGTGTTTCTAGGGTTAGCAATCCTTTGTAAACAACTCGGGGCTTAATGTACTCGTAAACTCCATCATTCTAGAGTGTTCAGAAATTGAAAGACACACATGGTGTTTCTAGGGATAGCAATCCTTTGTAAACAACTCGGGGCTTAATGTACTCGTAAACTCCATCATTCTAGAGTGTTCAGAAATTGAAAGACACACATGGTGTTTCTAGGGATAGCAATCCTTTGTAAACAACTCGGGGCTTAATGTACTCGTAAACTCCATCATTCTAGAGTGTTCAGAAATTGAAAGACACACATGGTGTTTCTAGGGATAGCAATCCTTTGTAAACAACTCGGGGCTTAATGTACTCGTAAACTCCATCATTCTAGAGTGTTCAGAAATTGAAAGACACACATGGTGTTTCTAGGGATAGCAATCCTTTGTAAACAACTCGGGGCTTAATGTACTCGTAAACTCCATCATTCTAGAGTGTTCAGAAATTGAAAGACACACATGGTGTTTCTAGGGATAGCAATCCTTTGTAAACAACTCGGGGCTTAATGTACTCGTAAACTCCATCATTCTAGAGTGTTCAGAAATTGAAAGACACACATGGTATTTTCTAGGGATAGCAACCCTTTGTAAACTAGGGGCTTAATGTAAATTATTTTACTGCTTCTTGTACGTCATGAGACAGGTGTGTCAAATTTAATTTTTCAAGTTGAAAAACAAAACCATAGTTCTTTTAGTGGTTCTAACTCTAATTAGAATCACTTGGTCGATCTTCATAAAAACACTTTTATTTGTATGTTTAGATCATAAGGCACGTATCTTTATTTATTTAATTTTTTTATGGCATTGGGAAATCGAACAACATAATATTGATCTTGTAGGGTATCAAATCCATCTCAACTATTAGGGATTGCTTACCTTTATAAATTTTATTTTTCCATTTATGGCATCAGACAAGTAAATTGATCAATTTAAATTTTCTTGGATATCGGTTGGAAGTTGGAGCGTTAATGGTAAGGATGTTAGTAAGTGAAAGCTTTGCCTTTTATACATAGATCACCAGAGACAAAACTTTCTGTCCTCTATTGGAGGTAAATCACATTCAGTACATTTCATACGTGGAGTTATATGTAATGGGAATGGTTGTTAGGACACTCAGTTGATTATAATGAATATACTCGTAGAGCCGGGTTTAGCTAATGATCCTCCAAGTTTACATTGTGGGAGAAATTCTCGTTAGTGTTATGTATGTTCTCCAGCTCGTTAGATACCCTTGCCTTTATAACCGTGTTGAGCTGCCGTGTCTGTTCACTAGAGTTGATTATATTTATAGTGAACATTGTGGAGAAAGTTTATTTTTCTTAGTAAACTTATCGATTACCAGTTACAACAAACTATTAATTACATCTTAATAAGTACAAAACATGTCGTTGATTTTTTCCATTGTTATACACCACTTTAAAAATTCCATATTTCTGGTTTCAGCCAATATCCTGTAAACCAGATTTATGAGATATCCCCAAACTCACTATGCATGTGCACACTATAACTACCTGTAGAAATTCAGTTTACCTGTAACGCAAAATATTAACACATCTTTACACTACATTTCTTTTTAAATCGCACACGAAACTTGAAGAAATTTTGCTTTGTTTGATTATCTACTTATTCTGTAAGAACATGTAGTACAAAAATATGGGTTAAAAAGGGCTTGGTTTGTATTTTTATAATTTTCATTCTACCCTTAATATTATCCATATTTAATTTTGTTTTAGAGAATTTCACCAGGTTAGTCTATTGGGTGAGAAATGTAGAACAGGACTGCTCATAGACAATCCACCAACAGGGCAGCCTCAATATTTGTAAATTTACTCGGTTATCTTGAGAAAAACGCTATTAAATTCACTGGAATGAACAATTTGCCATTGTTTTAACCTCTACTACCAGATTTAGATTTATTCAAGAAGACATTTAGTGTATTTTAGTACAAATAATATTACAAATAAGATACGGAATATACGGATTGCCACTTGTAAAACTTTCATGTAACAAACGAAAATATTACTTTACACTCTTGCAATAATTTTATATCTCTAATTCAACATCTCTCTGTATTAGAGATCGCACTTTTAAATTTTTACATTAGACGAAAATCACTCGGACATAAAATTACATATTATACATTACAATAATTGAAATAATAGCAGCGGAAATTTACGAGACCCTCAACATGTGAATAAATATACTTAACGAGTGACCCATGACAGAGGTTCTCGTTAGCGTTATATATGTACACCAGCTCGTTAGCTTCCTGCACTGTGTGGTGCTTCACTGTCTACTCGAGTTTATTCTATTTGTAATTTAAGGTGTAGATAGTTTATTATTTAAAATATTATTAATTATTGTATTTGCTGAGAAAACATTGTTATGAAAAAGCATGTAAACATTTATTTCAGTCAATCTTAGATTAAATTATGAGTTTAGCTCCAAATTCACCTTTCTCTAATGCAGCGTCTGGAATCTGACGCTGTGACAGACGTGACTCCTGGAATCGGGAGTCATGTTCGACTAAATGGACAAAAGAATTTGATGACTAATGAGCTCAAAATGAACTCTTTACATCGTTTTGACATCAGAGACACTTAAACTAAGAAACATAAAAATATGGTATAGTGTAATTTAGGTAAAGGGATATTCTCATTGTTTCATCAGGTGCACATTTGCTTAACGTTCACATTTAATCGACCCTTCCCACCCTAGCTACGTTATGTGTAGCAAAATCAATTTTAATATGTGTAGAAAACTCAATGTTACATAAGAGTCATGGTGGACAACAAGTTAAGCTGGAGAGACCAGATCTTCCGTTCGGCGGACAAGGCTGCTAAGGTGGTCTCTTATATTAGTAAGCTGATGGCCAATGTCGGGGGTCCTCGGTCCAGCAAAAAACGGTTATTGATGTCCGCAGTCCAGTCCGTGCTCCTTTATGGGGCAGAGGTGTGGGCAGACGCTCTTACCAAGGAATGTTATAGGTTGCGACTCGCCCGGGTTCAGCGTCAAGCTACGCTCCGGGTGTGTTCCGCCTATCGGACAGTATCCGAGCCTGCCGTCTTGGTGGTTGCCGGAGTCATCCCTGTCAAGCTCTTGGCAGTGGAGAGGAAGGCGATTTATCAGAGACAAGGCGAGATCGGCAAGGACGCAGCAAGATCCGAAGAGCGTGCCCGAACCTTTCAGCAGTGGCAACACAGCTGGAAGCACGAAACCCGAGGACGATGGACTGCGCGACTCATCGAGCAGGTTCAACCATGGGTGGAAAGGCGGCATGGCGAAGTGGACTACTACCTCACGCAGTTCCTGACAGGTCACGGCTATTTCAAGTCGTACCTGAACCGGATGGGCAAGACCGGTTCACCGGATTGCATCTACTGCCCGGGCGTTCCCGACGACGCGGAACACACCTTCTTCCGCTGTCCGCGTTGGGAAAGGCCCCGCCTGGAGGCCACAAGAAAACTCGGGGTTTTTTCGGTGGATACGGTCTGCGAAAAGATTATGGAGGATGAGGGGAACTGGGATTGTTTGTCACAGTTCGTCCGGGGCATCCTCCTGGAAAAGAAATCCGATCTGGACCGCGAAGTGGCCCAGATCCCTTGACCGAGCGGCTGTATAAGGAGCGAGCCCCACGGGCTTAAGCAAAATTTAGGCCTAGCCTGAAGTAATGTGATAAACAATCCCAGGTTAGAATCCTAAAGAGTAGAGGAGGTTTTTTAGTGGGTAAACCCGTTTTTAGGGGAGTCCCACACTACAGGCTGGCCACCTGCGTGCGTAATTGCGTTTTTCCTGCCTCTCCCTCAACAAAAAAAAAATAAATAAAAAAATTTTAAATAAGAAAGTTACACTAAACCGAATGTCGCTAGGAGGCTTCGTTAAGATTTCAAAAAACTTTCTACTGTCAATGTTATTTTATTCTTGAGAAGCCCTGCGGACAGGCAGAAAACATGCAATCATACAAAGAAAATTTTTCATCCTATTCCTTTAAAAAAAGGAGCAATGGTACTTTAAGTGATAGGTTTTAATGCCAATCAGCGATGAGCAATAAACATACAACACTGAGATGAAAAGTATGTCTCGTGGTATCTTATGATCTAGGATAAATCTAGGACACATTATGTGTCATGTTAAAATGGCATATGGTTGTATTCAGATTGTTAAAAAATTTATTTATTCTGCGATTTTCTCGCCTTAGTCATGGTTTCTCATAAGATCAGTGTACATACGTTTGTCTGCGCTCAGCCAAATCCCTTGGAGTGACATGTACCATCGTCAGGCTCGATGTTTCCTACAGAGAGAAATAACCTTGGTTAGTTCGTTCATGAAATATCTTGCAAACAGAAAAACAGGTATATGATAATTATTTAGCCCTTGGAATAGTAGGCTTCCCTAACGTTCGGCCAATAATATAGTAAATGTTAACACCACAAGATAAAGAGACCAAATGACACAGTGTGGATTATTGCATATTTTCCAAATAATCATATTATTTCTTCCAAAAGTACGAAGTATAGCAATCTAATTCTATATGGCTACATTTTAGATTAAGTATAGTTCCCGAAGTAACGGAATCTGTTGCACTGAAGTATTTTCATTCTCTAACAATTGATGATGTATTTATTCTGTGGTTTAAAACTAAATCTACATTCTGTAGGAATAATCATTATTGGTTTGAATGTGTTCTACATTCACAGAAATGAAATTAACATGTCACTCTTACTTTTCGTCTTCTCATATGTCTACTCTCTTGCTACACCAAAGCTAACTTCAAATTTGAAAATGTTCAAGTTCAGTGTGGTTACCAGCATCACAATCTAAAGCATCACACTTCTGCAAAATACACATAAGAGTCGTACATCACAATTCTCGTAAATTTTACTTTGCAATTTTTTTACTTTGCATAAAATTATTTACTGTAATTTTATGCAAAGAAATTGGGTACCCAATACTTCTGCGTTGTGAATAAATTTAATTGCCATGTTATTCACTGATAAAAAAATCTATTAATGCACATAGTGAACAAGAAAGTGTAGCTGGATCTTATAACACATTTTTATATTTTACTATTTACCACTATCTAAAAACAAAAACAAATCGCAGAAGTTATGAAGATGAAAAATTGAAAGGTGAAGATCCATATTATATTGTGTAAACTAGTATACAGGGTGTTCTGAAAAAAGGTGCCCATAAGTCAGGGCGTGATTCCTCACATCAAAATAAGAAAAAAAGGTCTAATTAACATAGGTCCGAAAATGCTTAGTTACCAAGTTATACAGGGTGAAAGATTTCGTCTGAATTTCAGTTTCCCCTGCTGCAACGAAGCCCTACGGGTATTTGTTGGCTGTTAATTAAGATGTACAATTTAGCGTACTTTATGTAAAATGAACTGAAAAATTGAATAAAAAACCGTTTTCCAGACCTGTAGCCTACAGTAATTTTTAAGATATGTGACGAAATACGCGAAACTTGGTCCCGAAAAACAAGTTACATTTAGGTTTGAAGCAGATTTACTATATGTTAAATGTACAATAAACACAAAATATTTTTTTCACGGTACTTGTAGAAAATTTAATTTCGAAGAGAAAGATGTAAAATAAGTCTATAATAGACAAACGCAAACTTAAAAAAAATAATCCTTAATTTACATACAAAACGCAATGAAAAATAGACAAAATCTGTTAAGCTCTCTACAAATGTAATATTGAAATTAAAACAGCTGTTCTGTTCTGTGTTAATTTCTCTTTAAAACATATGTTTTAAACAATGTAACATTGTTTATAATAATTTAAATAAACATTACAAGCAGCTATTTTTCCATTGCTTCATTAAGTGCGTGTGTGATCTGTACTTTAAATACAAGTTAGTGCGAGTGCCGTTGAAGTTAATTTTTGATAGCTTAATAATATCTTATTCATCATGGCAGGTAATATGAATATTATGTACACTAATGGTGAAATGGCAGAACATGCATTTAATGTACGGTCTTGCACATTGCAACAGTCGTCAGGCTAGACGACTCTATCAGGAACATTTTCCTCATAGACAGTTACCGACTCATAAAATGTTTTTCTTCCATTCATAGAAGGCTAAGCGAGACGGGAACCTTTAAATCTGGAAAAGTTGGTAGATCAGGACGGCCACGTACAACGTGTACAGCTGAATTGGAGGAGGGCGTGTTGGACGAAATAGAGAATCATCCTGGAAGAAGTACTAGAGAACTAGCCTTGGATTTCGGTGTTAGTAATTCAATTGTCTGGAAGATTTTACACGAGCAGCAGTTGCATTCTTATCACTATCAAAGGGTCCAGGCTCTTTTGCCTCGAGATTAACTTTCCTCGTGTTCAGCTATGCCAATGGCTTATCCGAAGTGCAGAAATCCACATTTTTTAAATTACATTATCTTTACTGATGAAGCAAAATTTTCAAGAATGGCTATTCTTAACACCCACAATACTCACATGTGGGCAATTGAAAATCCACGTGCTATTTCAGAGAACCGTCACCAATATCAGTTTTCTATAAACGTATGGGCTGCTATTCTGGGTGATAAAATTTTTATTAGTTTTTTACCTGATACGCTCAATGGTGAAAATTATTTACATTTCTTGACGACTAATCTGAATGAGTTTACTCGAAGATGTGCCACTATACACACGCAACAACATGTGGTTCATGCAGGATGGAGCTCCAGCTCATTACACATTACAAGTAAGGAGAATTTTTTAAATGAAGCATATCCAAACAGATGGATTGGTCGAGGAGCCCCAGTAGCATGGCCTGCAAGGTCACCTGACCTCAATCCTCTAGACTTTTTCTTATGGGGACATTTAAAGACGCTTGTGTACGACTCGCCTATGGATACCATAGAAGAGTTGCGAATAAGGGTTGTTAACGGGATTCAAAGGATAACGTGAGACACCTGGGATCTTCGAAAGAGTTCGGCAGTCTATGAGAAGACGGCTGGATGCTTGTATTTTTGAATGAGGGGAAAACATTTTTGAACATCTACTGTGACGTGGTTAGTTTTTTAGGACAAGTGTAACTTTTTTGTTGAATGATAATTCAGATAACTTTTTTATGTATGATAATGTATGATTGTTAAAAATATTTACTTGATAAAAAATAATGGTAACTCATTAATTTGTTTTAATAAAACAGCTGTTTTAATTTCAATATTACATTTGTAGAGAGCTTAACAGATTTTGTCTATTTTTCATGCGTTTTTGTATGTAATTAAGGATTATTTTTTAAAGTTTGCGTTTGTCTATTATAGACTTATTTTACATCTTTCTCTTCGAAATTAAATTTTCTACAAGTACCGTGAAAAAAATATTTTGTGTTTATTGTACATTTAACATAGTATATCTGCTTCAAAACCTAAATGTAACTTGTTTTTCGGGGACCAAGTTTCGCGTATTTCGTCACATATCTTAGAAAAATTACTGTAGCTACAGGTCTGGAAACGGTTTTATTCAATTTTCAGTTCATTTTACATAAAGTACGCTAAATTGTACATCTTAATTAACAGCCAACAAATACCCGTAGGGCTTCGTTGCAGCAGGGGAACTGAAATTCAGACGAAATCTTTCACCCTGTATAACTTGGTAACTAAGCATTTTCGGACCTATGTTAATTAGACCTTTTTTTCTTATTTTGATGTGAGGAATCACGCCCTGACTTATGGGCACCTTTTTTCAGAACACCCTGTATACTCGCAAAATAGTAATAAGTTGTGTAAACTTCTGCACAATACCGATGAAGTTTCCTCCAAGGATTTGATTGCTTTGTATATCTGGTAAGAGCAATCCAAGTTACTGTTCATGACAGCAAGTAATCAGTGTTGCAGAATTATATTCCTTTGGCTTTATTACTGGCTTTCTCTAAACTCTATTAAATTTGCTCCTCTTATATTAAATATAAATTTTATAAATTTAACCTAAGCATATACTATTATGCTACATATTAAAAAATGGAACTTATTTTCATCCAACTTTACATTGAATCAGATTCCCCACTACCTAACAGCTATCTCTTTTGCTTGAAGTTTGTTATTGACGATGAAAGTTTTCGGGTATTTGATATCATTATACGTTACAAAAGGTGTTAATCTTTCGGTGTTATATTTTTTGTAACCTATAACGATGACAAATGTCCGAAATCCAGTCATCTTATACTCCACTCTTATATAACTCTTGGTGAATAATAATACACCAAACAGTTTTAATTGTATATTAAAAATATAGTGTCATAGGTTTAAGTTACACCTTTTTAAATTTCCATTCAAATTGTATAATTTAAAACGAATTATAGAACAGCTTAATAAATATGAATGTACGTTTAAGGAAAGCCCGATATCCAATAGCAGAGTTACTGATGGCTACAACCATTAGTTACAACAAGGTTGCCACCACACTGTTGTGTTTGGGTTACGTCATTACCTATCACTTCAATTTATCATAGATACTTTATTTATGATTTAACTGTTTGCTTCTAATTGCTTAAATATGCTAAATATTCCAAAATAAATACCACTAGATATTCATTGGATTCGGCTTAGTAACCTATATATATATATATATATATATATATATATATATATATATATATATATAAATTTTCCCACATCAACAAAACTGGAAAACCACCAAGTACCTGCATTATAACTTAAAGTAATAAAAACATTACTTACTGATCATGAATTACAACTCGATGTCTGATTTACTTCAACTGTCTTTAATTCCAAACCTATCACTTAAAAACACAATAATAGGTACCTGTTAATATTTACACAACATTTTTATGTATTATCTTCATATGTTCTTATTTTTCAGAATACACAAACTTTTTTAAAAAAAAACGGCGTGGTATATGATGTGATTATATGATATTTTTCATCATTTGACAGAGTAACACGTGTTATCGTACTTTGTTTGTTTGATTGAAAAGACTTTCGTAACATACGGTGGAGTTCTTTGATGCTCCGTGTATTGTTTTATTTTACTTAATTTTATTTTTTATAACAAATCAATTATATTGATGGATTTAACCAGCGTTACATCAGCATAAACCTCTAAAACGTTTAACCAATGAAGACAGTAACGTAATCATGGACCTTCAACCGCTAATATTACACATGGCCATTGTAATACGTAATATACTTATATCTGCAAATATTTTTTCAATTTTTGACAAAATAACAAGTTATATCAAGTATTATTTAACATTCAATTAAAATGTGAATAATAAGAAAACTTTAAACACAGTGGTGTTGACGAAACAAACTCTTGACTAAATAGTATTTGAGCTACAATAGCCACAATCAAATGGCAGATGAAAGGGGTTAAACTACTCTGATCATCCTTCGTAAAGTTACTGAAGCAGCCTCTTGAATTGGGGTTCTTGTCTTTGCTGTCTTTAACATCTCTGATATTTGAATAATTGCATAATTTAAACAAAACCGTGAGTATTTAACTAATGTGTACTGTTTAACACATTGTTTTTATTAAAGAATAATTGTAATTAAGTGAAATTTTAATGGAATCATGAGGGATTAATAATAAATTTTTCCTCATACAACAGAGGAAACCAACTTAAGGTGAAAGGAAACTTTTGCTCTATTACTGGTATTTCCACGCTTTCTAAACCCTTCTTTGTATTGCAGGCATTTCCTGACTGGCAAGTGTTGCATCCGCTGCAACTAATCCTGATTTCACGTCACTATTTAAATTATATTACAACAGATATATCCGTTGATTATTTTGTATGTACAAGAGATAAAAGATTCGATAAAAAGATTAAAATTTGCATATGTATCCTGTAGGGGATTTTATATTTAAACTAAGAACATGCAAAGAAATAAAAAAAAACATTTCGTGATGTTGCTTGTTGGAAACGGATGAAAGAACAAAGAAATGTATTTTTCCTTTTACAATCAATGGAATAGCTAAGAGCAATTCATATGTATCAACAACATTTGTTAAGTTTAACTTAGCTATATTTATATTGGTTATATTTAAACTAATATTGACAAATAATGCATCAAATTATTTTTTATCGATTCTTTTTGTTTCTAAACGTTGTCATAATTCATAGCATACATGTTACTTAGACGTTATAAAATATTTATAGCAATATGGAAAAAAACCACTTATATGAAAAGCATGTATATGTATGCCGTGCTTTTTAATTTTGACGTGACAACGTCTTAAATTAGGTTGCGGCTCGGAGTCACTCATGAAAAAGTGTAACGCCCGTTAACGTTACGATGCCCGTCCAGTGGGTCCGCCGCACGGGATCCGCACGGGATAAAGCAGATAACTGTGGGTCCGCCGCACGGGATAAAGCAGATAACTATGTTTATTCGTGAAAATGTGGAGTGCTTAGATTCGTCATTTACAACAACTACAACAATAAAGGTAAATAATTGTACACTGATATTTCATTATCGTAAACTATGATTGATTGATTGATTGTTAGATTGACACAAAAGTTGAGAAACTGAGTTTATAGGTTATGTCATACTATTGACAAATGTTGATAGTGTTAAGTAAATTATTAGTTTAAATCACTCTGCAATCAATCGTAATTCAGTCGATTGAGAAGAAACAGCGCGTATTGCTAGTCAAACATTTAAAATAACAAATTATAACCTCTAACCTGTCATAACAGTGCGACCAAACAAACGAATAAACCGACCAATCACCACGCGCGGAGTTAGAATTTAACTGTGTTTAGCAAGAATTTCAAATTCCAATTTTAGTAAATGTTTTATTCAACTTTACCATTTACAATAACAAATTTTAATTAATTTCAAATTATGTACAATGTTTTAGTAAACAAAATATATTTCTATAGTTAAAATTTGTGCAATTCTTATTTTCATTCAATTCCTTGTTCCTATTGTGCAATTTGATAATATTCATATCAATAAATATTCTACCGAGAAAAAGACGTTGTCACGTAAAATCTTCGCCCGTAAAACCGACTTTACAGGCAACCATAATTTTTTTTAAGTCAAGAAGAATGCACATTTCAGGAATGGTTCAACCATGGCTAAGGAAACCAATTATGTATATTAATTGAAAATTACTCGTATGCCTCTTTATATGTGTGTACTTTACCTTTTACTTTTACTTTTTATATTCTACTTGTCTCGAGCATAAGTTTTGTGCTTTATGAAAAACAGCATGATCCATTCGCAAGTTTGTCTTTCAGCCATTATTTTGATACTTGAATTGTGTTAATTTTGTAATTGTACTGAGGACGTTTAAAACAAATTTCGAGCAACAATACTTTTTTAACTTGCAATAAAATAATTATTTTTTGATAATCTACAACATTTTTGGTTAATATTATCGATATTAAAACAATGAGGCCTTTTCTTGGCCCAACATTGAGTAAAATTCTTGCAAGTTATACAATTTACCTCAGGTGTGGTAATCCAAAATTTACTTTTGATTTTTAAGATACGATTAATTCCATTCATTTGATTTTCTCCAAGCTGTGTAACTTTATTAGAAGAATTTAAATGGATAAATTGAACCCTTTGCTTATATTCATTAATATACCTATTTTGTATATGCCGATTTGCTTATTTTTCGAAAATATAGATGCCGAAAGATTGGAAAATTTCAGCATAATATTTATAGAGAATGTCTAAAAGGTTAATGATTTTCGCAGACTCACATATCCCAGAAACTAAGAAATATGAGGCCTGCAGCTTCCTGATGAGGTAAGTTTCTGAAGGATCAGTAGATTTGTAATTCTCAGAGGGTACCTCTTTCGAGATCGCTCAAAAAGAGATCGAGGATTAACAGAAACAGTAAAATTTTATATTTTTTAAAATCCATAAACTTACAATGCTAAGAGCTGTAGGAAAACAGGAACTTCTAGAGCTTCATAATAATAGTCACATTCATTCAGTCAGCTTCATTAGTCATATATAATAGTCAACAGGCTAAGAAGGAAAACCTTTAAGGATCAATATCAGGGTGATCATGATGTTTTCATAATCACCATGGTCATTTATTATCTACATTGTTTATAAGATATATTATAAGGTATATTGCTGTACCTTCAAAAAGCAACATTTTTCAGGTATCATATGATTTAGTGTCCAGACATCTCGTGACATATGTATTTTGAAGTTTAAAATAATTTTATGGTCCATGAGCCAAAATTTCCTGTTTTAATCATTGATGAACAACTAGGATACTTTTCGTGTCGTATTATGACAAACTATTAAAACAAATATTTCACATAACATCCATATTTTTATTGGACATGTTACAAATAACAGGGTACAATGTATGTAGTATGATTTTCCATAAATATTTGAACCATTGCAATGTTGTTAGCTTACCGACCGAAAGAGGAGAAACGATCATTTGTTTTCTGCCATCTGACACTGACACTTTATATATCAAACCACTCATTTTCATATTTCACCTTAATGAAAACCAATTCTATAAAGCTATTTAATTAATTGAGAGGGATTTATCATATTAATCGTCCTCTGTCCAGGTTGAATCGTGTGAATTATTACTAACACCCAAGCATTTAAAAAACCTGTAATGTTCTGTTATAAATTTATAGTTGCAAAATAAACAGTTTAGCTGTGCTACTTATATTTGTGATCAAAAGCTGATTATTAACAAAAATAAGAAATATTTCCATACAGGAACACTATATTTACTGAAACATTTATAACATAAGTATGATTTGTTAAAGGTTTCTTTGCTGCTATAATAAACTATATACCAGTTTGTAGTAACAGGCTTCGCTAAGGTTGCATGCATAATTTAAAATCGACAGGCCATTTCAAATATATGCACATGAGTTACTATGTAACATATAAAATTTCATACCATTGTACTCATTTTGTTTAAAAATGTCTTTAGTCTAGCATTCACAAATGGTCACCCATAAGACCAATGTATAAATGTTTGCTAACGCTTAGCATATTTGCAGGGAGAGACGTGCACCATCATCCAAGTCAATGTTGTTTGTATATATATTGTGTAGAACTTTGATAATGCAGCTTTATGTTATCGACAAAATATATACGTAAAAATTAATTTTTAAGTAGCCATTATTCATTCATATAAAATTTTTATATGGTACTAACTGTAATACTTTTATGTAAAAAAGACAGGAAGGATTCATGAGAAAACGGAAATTAAATGGAATTACATGAGAAAGCAGCCTGCAGTGTTCTCTTGGGTAGTAATGAAAGAGTAATTAAATTTTCCAATTACATTGCTCGACGGGAAAAATAGAACAGTGATAAAGATGTTTACCTTGTGCTGTTTTTTAGCTCAAGTGTTTTAAGTGAATATGAGACTTGTGTCACAACACTAGCCATCCTTGAACTCGTCTTAAAACTTCGAGTTATGAATATAAATACAACAATCTTCCTAGAAACCTTTTTATTTTATTTGCCTACTTATTTTATTTACACTCCGCCAAAAAATTCTGCTTCATTTAAATTAATACTGGTACATTTAAATTTTCGAATTTTGACATCAAATAGACACTTTAAGGTATCAAACATACAGAGATATGGCATGATGCTTATAGTATCATTTATAGAACAATACGGTATTTAATAAATCGTATAGCCTTTAAAGGTCTTATATTAAGTCTCATTTAAAGTCATTCTCATAAAGTCTCATTTTGTTAGTGGCCATAAGTATAAAACTATATTACATGTAATGAACTTATGTGCGTGGTAGCGCCCAACGAGGACTTTACATCCATCTATCGCATTGCAAAAGAAACTAAATACAAATCTGGCATCTTAACACCCTTTTAAAGGTAAATTTAGTTATTTTTCCCATTTTATGATATTAAAACACTTGTATTAATAATTTTTTGATAAATATAAAAATAAATTTATTAAATGTAATTGCGGTTTAGAAAGTTTTGTATACTGACTTAATTGACTTGGATTAAATACGGTTATGCAACCATTGTAACTATATTGTTTCGGTTTTAGAAAGTAAAATTATATGTAATTGAGGAAGTGTTTATTCAATACTAGAAAACCTTTCTCAAACGTACCAGACCAATGAAACCTATTGCTAGATAATATGCTGTATATTTATTGTGGACAAAATGAAGTTAGATGTGACAAGATAAACCCATTTTTAAATATATTTCATCAAGTGACATTAAGAGTCATGAATTACAGTTTGCTTTCACTCTTTTTCCATTGTCTTTTTTAAATGTGTACAACTTTACTGATTCCTCAACTGTCTTCAAAATAAGTAGGAAAATATTTAGTTGGGAAACCTACTTGTTTGGGAAATGTTTTAACACAAAGCCCTTTAGCTTTCAACATATTCAGGTAAACAATTTCTCGGCCATACCTCTTAGACGTCCTAGACAGAGTAGCGTTCCAAAAACATGATGGGGATGTGATTTCTTTAAATTTTACTTGGATACTGCTGGGATTTCCTCTCTCGCTGGGTCAGTATTTGAATGATGTCCGGAAGCTATGCTGCTCTCACACTATGTCTCGTCTGTTCGACTATGTTTATCGCGAGCTTAGTGTGGACGCTCAGTATACGTGAGTAGACAAATCGCCTAAATCGATCCATAACACTCGAGGTGTCCAATTTGTCTATAGAGGGGCAAACCGGGCCAGAGGGAACCTCAGCACCCAAAAGTCCCCGTCATGTGCAGTAGCAGAGTAGCGGACTTATGTGTATACCATCGTTACATCGTGTCAGGACAGCATACAATGTAGATGACAAGAAAGCAATAAACCAAATTTATAATGCAAATTATTTTATTGATTCAAGGAATTCTTTCTGGAAATGTATGAAAATAAAAATTCAAATTGTGTTACTTATAAAAATAAGTTAAATGCATCGTGATCGAACAAATGAAAAAGTTACAAACATTTTTAATATTTAGGATAATTAAAAATACCCTTTAATTTTACTTTATATACAGTTCTATTTAATGTTCTTTTAAACTTCTCGGAACATAAATATTACATGAAATTTATGAAGACGTTTGTAAAACTTTCCTTTACACGACGAAGGTCTTGTGCCGATCTGCAAAACTGTCTAATAGGTAAAATTAATTTCTTAAGGATTTCTTAGTCACGTCGATTCTCTGTCTGCAATCAATATTGCTTATATATCTTGAGCGATTATAAAGATAAACTGCGACGGTTACAAATAAAATAAGTCAACTTATTTTATTCTTATGAAGGATCGCAAGGAGCACGTCTCTAGACATACTGATTTGTAAGTTTGTACAATATAGACTAGCTGCAGCCCTCACTGCCAGGTCGAGATACAGGTAGGGATATCATACTCGTAGCTTTACGATTTTTTAGTTAAAATTAATAATTTTTTACTCAGCATATATTCAAGTAATGCGCAAAATGTGGGAAAGGTTAAGATCGTGATTTTCATCACCATGGGTGTCACGTCTTGCTGGAGTATTTTTGTAAAATGATTTTTGTGGTAAAGATTGAAATTAATAAAAGTTTGTTGTTCAAGGCAGTAATATATATTTTTCCCGTACATTTAATAAATTAGTCTTTATATTAAAACTACTTTCTAATTTTCAGTCACAGTAAAGTAATCACAGACTTTCTTCGTTGCACCGTTAAACATTTATTAGAGGGTCAATCTATAATGATAAAGAATCATTATACATTATAAGTTCAGCTCTTTGAAATCAATGTACAATCGACTGGTTTTTACTTTACTTTCACTTAAAATAATATTTTAAGATTCATCAGTCAGTAACCAGCCGACGTCGTATTATCATATAGATGACCTGGCCGCCTCCACAAACCAACTTAAGTTTGCAAATCGATAACATCTCCATAAGCTAAAAACTATAAATTCCAAAGATGATTGTCTTTTACATTTTTTGTGTCAATTACAACTATTAATCAACAAATAATAAAATCTGACACTATATTTTTATTAGTAAATTCCCCTGGTCTATAATATATCTTTTATAATTTGAAGACTATTTTGAACGCCTATTTAGATGCCTATAATTATTTCACTGGTTGAAAAATAATTTACATAAATCAAAGCATGCAATTTTGATCTCAATTTGATGGCATGTTTAATAAACGAGTTTTTAAAACATTAATCAAAAACCAATCTTACAGAATTCAAATTTACTGCGTTTGGTTTTTGGTATAGTTAAATTGTATATATGTTAGTAATCGGAAATAGTTTATCTTCAGAAACAGTATGTAGAGGAAATTTTTGTTTCGCACATTGAAATTAGATATAATAGTCTGATGTTTTAAAGGTTTATCTCACTTTATAATAATTCACATCAAAGATTTTACCTATAATTTTACCTAAATATTGTATATTGTTACCTAAAATCTCGTAGAAATTATTTATTGCTCCAGTTATTCTTAAACAAAGAATCTAAAAGTATCATAAAATGTTGTAGAAGCATAAGTACATTAAAATGTATATTTATTTATAAAACATTACAATACGAGAACTGTATTTGAAGTATCAAAGTAGAACTGCAAACTTGATGATAAGTAATTCAAAAGAGAAATTAATTAAATGTAAAAATACATCCAGTTAATCATAACTATATTATAGACACATGTTTGTATTTTGAGAATAAGAAAGACTGACAGTATTCTTAGAGGCATTAAGAGTAATGAAGTTCACCGGCGTTACAGTAAGAGGTTCGTGGCGTGACTGATATCTCTCATGATAAATTCACGAGATCCTGAGAACATTTCAGGGACTCCTGAGACATTCTGCCAAATGTGGTGCGATTTGGTGCTGAGAGTATATTTCGATTTATGGTAGCAATTTGTGTCTAAATTCTGTCTAAATGTGTTACAGATGATCGTGGTGTTTTAATATATTAATTTGTTAATACATTTAGTGGATTACAAAGTTCAAACATTAGTGCTATAATATGTTTTATCTTCCAATTCATTCATTCGTAATACATTATTTTGTACTAACAGTGGGATGATAATTTTCTTCAAATTATTTTTTTTCAAGAAACATGCACAAAAATAGTGAGTTTGATTTATAAGGTAATATATTAATCTTTTAAGCCATGTTGCTCAAACTAATACATAAAAAGACACACTTCATAACAACAGTGACGACGATTACAAAAGACTACTCGCTAGCTATCATATACTGAATTTACAAAAAATAACTCATTTTTTTGCATAACACACTATCATATATTTTTAATATTTCCTGTCAAATGAAGTACTTACAATTTAATTTAATTTTTTTCAGTTAATAGGATATTTGCAATACTAAAACAGCTACAACATTTGTTCTGTGTGTAATTATTGTGTGTTTTATTCTCGTGAAAATGTTATGAGTAATGTAATGAAATATTTCAACTTAATTAACTAAAAAATTCTTTAAATTTAGTGTCTAAATTTAATTAAATACCTTACCATTAACACAGAATACTGTAGATTGACTCTTCTATAGCATCATTTTTGGTTCAAAACAATTTAGTTTAGCGGTAATAATAGTTTAAAACAATATATTATTAACTCATCAATATATATGTACTACAATGTATACAGTTTTTCAGTATCGCTGTTTAAGGAACGTACGAATTTCAACATATTCAGTGAATATTCATTTTCATTCGTAATATTTGAAAATGTATTTATTTGAATATTGATGTAAATAACTCTCTTGTTTTTAATATTTATAAAGCTAATAACATGAGCAATTTTATGTTTTGAGATCCTAGATAATTCTAAATAGTGTTTCTCTAAAAATATTCCGAGAAACGGTGATGAGGAGTAACTTCATCCAAGTAGGGTTTCACTTATACGAGAATATATTCTTGTGTTATGCACTAGAAATTAAAATTTTATTGTCAATTAGTAACACAATAATATGATCAACTGACTATTGATAACAAAGTATAAAATGAAATAGTTGTTAAAATCTTCTGCCACGCCGGTCCGTGTTGATTTAAATACTCTCCTTAACAGAGGCTTAAAATAATGATTGAAATATCTACATTAAACTTAATTTGGTTACAGAGGTTAATATAATTTCTGGTTAGAATGCTCATCTTTACTAGATCTGGAAGAAGGTTGTGTTTCATTTAAGAAACCTTTAAAGATCAAGATTCTCTAGATATTTTTGTCAGATGCTTAAACAATGAAAAGCAACACAATCTCTTTGTTATAAGAGGACGTCAGTATTTCCATTCTTCAAGCAATAATGTTTTTAAACATTAAAAGTAATTTAACATTATTATAGCACTTAACTGATTGACATTTATGTGGACAGACAAAATACTCAAATATACTGACGCTACATTCATCGTCGTTGTATTATAAAATGCATTCTACTATTCTGTACTTTACAATAATATTAATTTTATATCTGGAGACCTAAACACATATAACATGTTATGGTGACTTAGGGTGTCATCTTTAATTATTCAAACACTGATGTTAACATTGGCTTCGCACGAAATCTTAAAATCGTAACCCTTATACTATTTAGTAAAAGCACTTATCTTATAATGTTATGGAGCACTATAACATTTTTAAAACTAAGTAGGCATACCATATCATGTACATTTATTGGTTCAGTGGTCACGATTAATAGTATCATAGTATGAAACTTATACTCTGATTTTCACGTGTAAGAACATTTTTGGTTGTAAAAACTGTATTTCCAATGTCGCAGTTGCGTCTGGGTAGTTGCACCAATCAGAAAAATAAAAATACATAGTCTTGGAAACCTAATTCGGTAAAAAGAAAATACTTCTAGTCCTTGTCATACTCCACTCTAAAATATATTTTCAGTGTTCCTCATATGGAAATGAAGCACATCCTACCTATTGAAAAATTTAAAAAAAACCTAATGAAACAAAGATGAGAATGTTTCAATGGCTAGGTATCTCGAGAAATATTTCATCTGTAGGCTTGAAATTTTGCATTAAACTTAAATTAAGCTTCGACAACAATGAGCCGTATAATGGTTAACGTCTAACATGGAATTTAACTCTTATGAGCTGATACAAATCTGCTTTGTGTTCCGGGGATGTCTAAAGTCCTTTTCCTTTTAACTGTCTGCCGCATTACGTGTAAAATAATGAAATGAGCTATAGACATTTGTCTAGACAAGTTTTCTAGAGCTATAGTACTGAACGATAATAAAGCCTGTTACGTGACAGGTGGGCTCGTTATTTGGCTTTATGAACTGTTAAATCTTTTGTTTGGTACATGTCATTCTAAGAGTATGAAACCCATCATAACAGTGCCGCATATTTATGAAATGTTATAATTTTTTTATTAGAACAATATTTTAGCTACAGTAATACGTGATGTTTACAGGCTAAAATATAGATTTAACCCATTAAACTAAATAGTGCTAAATGTAAAAGTACATTTTCATTGAAAAGGTTCATATATAGCAACAAGTACCCACAATTCACGGCCGAAGTGTAAAATAAATAACAATCGTAGCTCATAGGAGATATTGTGAAACATGGATACCGAAGCACATGACATTTGAACTCATATCATCGTAAGTACAACACACGACAGGCGGAACAAGAAGATTTATGTGATACTAATGTTTATACTCCCTTCTGAAGTTCGCCAACTATTTCCATATCAATTTGTTTATCTATTTTTATAAGGCTATCCATCAATTCCGCATGCTTCTCCTTTTACATGGAGAACTATTTTTGTATGCGTGGTTCCTTCGAAACTCGTGATAATATAATTATACGATTCCTTAAGTGTCTGTCTTTTATATAACATACAAAATAAATAACATTGTACATTATATTGCAGCTTATAAATGGCAATTCTTATATTTTTATGAAAAATTTAACTTTTTAAGTCTACTCAAATAAAAATTCACACACCAAGCACTATATGTATGGAATAGTTATCATTAGAAAAGTAATAAAACCTCAAACTAGAAATGTTTTGTTTGTGTTCAAACCGAAATAAAATAAAGATATATAAATATAATGAACTTAAAGACTAAACATGATAAGTAATATAAACAAGTAGTTACAAAGCAGGATAAAAGTTACATCTACAATTTAAATTAAACGCTGTTAGCTATAGCTATAGCTATAAAATCGTCAAAATGAAATAATCGTCTTACTTGATGATCCGTTACATGATAAAAATTTCCGAGGCATTAGTTGTATATCTGACTACATCTTTCATATACAGTATTAAATATATATATTTCGGCATTAGCGGCTACTAAGTGTATAAAGATAATTCGTTGTATTTATGATAAAAGAAGTTGTGCACTAAATTAAAACTATACTTGACAGAATATATTGGGTGTAAGGGACATCTGATACTAGACACAGTCAGGATCGTGTATCTAAATAGATAGATACTATGTAAAGAATCTGCATTAACTAGGAAGTAATTCATTGGAGGTATTACATAAATAGTCATATTTAAAAGTACTAAAGGTTCGAAAATTTGTAAATTTAAACCTATACGGTTTAAATTTACATACAACTTTGCATATTATGAAAAATGTTGTTTTAGATCCTTCAGCTCATATTTCGTTGGAATTTCACAGACCGCTTGTGCAATAAGTATCACCAAGAACTAATGTCATTGCTCTTATTGCTATTTTGCAAAGCAACTCAACAATTTTTGGAATTTTTTACCTGTATTAACTTGAAGGAAACACTAAAGGACAAATAAATGTTCGTTAAAAGAAACTTGGTAAAAGTATTGAAGAACAATGCAGTTTTTTCCAAAAACTATTCCAAACGTGACAATATCGGCTTCAACAATATACCCTGGACCGTTTATTGTGGAACCCTAATTATGAATGAAGTTGCATACGATATACTTGCATAGAAATGAAGTTGGGGAGTATTTTTTCACCTCATCAATTGTAAAGTTAAGATTAAAAGGTTAAATTCATGGAAATTCTTAATATACTCCAAGTAACTGTTTTTGTACCATATAATAAACACACTATATCCGGTTTACATATCCAAATAATTTACTTATAAGTAAATAGTTATTATTAGTAATATTTAAAACCTAATTTTTAACAGTTAAAGAGATTATATGTATTTTTCGTGCATTAATGTTATATTCCAAAACTTTTATATGAAGAAAATGAAAATTTTCTATTGTATCAGTTACTAAAATAGTGATTTAAAGTATTTTTAATGTTAAGTTTACTGAAATTTGAAGTAAAAATTATGTTTATAAAACTATATAATTGTAAATATCAATGTAATGATGAAGTTATGGCCTTCATAATGGACGGAATATCGTAAGCTTGATTGAGTTACATTAAATTCATTAATTCTATATAAGACATTCAATTAGTTTTACAGAAATTATTTAAAAGTTTTAAACTTGGTGAGTATATTTGTATTATTTTGCCATTTTGGTTATGTGTTTCAAATTTAACCTGAAACCTAAAAAAGGAATCTTATAAAAAGGAATACTGAGCAACAATATTCGATAACATACGGTTACAATAAATCTTAAAAAGGTTATCATGTGTTAATAGATAGATATAGAGAACTTCACTAGACGTATCAGTGTGGAACAGTTATTACATGTGAGTCATTAAACCGTTTTGTTAATACCCTCCCCACAACCACTCCGATCGCTGAATATATATATTGAATAACGTTATTGAGAATAGCCTCGTTTACATATTCAAAACATATGCAATTTTGTCTCTTATCATACAGCAGTCACTGATAATCCGTGCTCATTCATTAATTATGTCATTCAGTTTTGTATTACGCTTTTGTATCTTCTGAGTGACGAGACTGAGGGGAATTCTACTTCCAACACACACGTCAGACGGACTATCCTATGACGTAACCTATTGTTTGGAAGTCTCTGGGGAAACATTCTCAATTGTTTTATCCTCTCCCGTCTTTTACCAGCGCACCAATTATTGTCCAGTCAAACTCTTTGTCTTTCTTTTATACCTTGTTGAATTATGTTGAACAAAGATTACTAACAATGCATATTTTTTTAGCTATTATAGGTAAAGTGATATAATTGTATTGTATAAAAAGTAAACAGTTTAAATTTTATTATCTACACCAAAATATCAGTTCAAGACATGTTATTATAAAGTTATTTAAATAGGCACGGAATAATGCTTAGGCTTCAGCGACTAATGAACAAAAAACAGGGTTTAAACATGATATAAAACCAATGTAAAGCCCATAAAATTGGAGTTTCATTTCTGTTTAATACATTCCATTACATTTTTCAAAAATGATAATTATACTATAAGATACACCTACAATATATACATGTTTATTACTCACAGAGTACTTATATGAATATTGTATTTGTGTGTTTCATACCATGCCGTTTAGTTTTTCGACACAAATATCAAGACAAAGCAGCGTCATCGTAATAGATTAATAATTTAGCCTACTTGCTTTCACAAAATATAAAACTTGAATAAATTTGGACGGAAACAACTTTACAATTATCCATGATAAGTTTTTTAATAGCCTTTACAGATACGTTGCAAGTTTAGCCTATAAAATTGGTACAACATTGGAGGTTTTAGTGGTAAACTATCTATTGTTTTTATTAAAATATCTATCACTCCACTCGAGGGGTTGAAATGACATTTATGTCTGTCTGTATCATATCTCGAAAAATTAACTGATTTTTAGACTTAAAATGTTGCAAAAAGCTTCATATCAATATAAGTTGCATCGAGCTTGATGATGAAGCTTGTCCATTCATGGGATATGGCTGAGCGTTACTAAACTTTTATAGGTAAACCTGATGGCAGTGAGAACATTTATGAAAAATAACAACTAACCATTGTGGTTTCATTTACTAATCCATTTTAATGGCATTTGTTTAGCTTACTGCCTTTTAGTTCATTTTTATAGCGCACGTCGGATAGAATATTAATTTAAATACCATTGCAGGAATAAACTTATTAACACATAATGTTACAATTATATGAGAACATTACTAAAAGTTTAAATGTCCATTACATTTTATAAAAATTAAACAAATTATATTCTGTCATAAGCCATTTGACGAAATTAAGTACCCAAATCAACATGTTCAAATCTACAAACAAACCTGCCTATGTACTATGTACAACCTTGTGTTGACAACAATACTCTACAAAGTGTGGAGTATGCTCATAAGTTGTAATGTAGTTAGGCTCGTCAGACACCCGCTCCACTCAAGGGACTGGTCTTTCTTTACTGTCCTACAGAATTCCCTTATATAATTATACTTCTTACTAAATTTCAAATACAAAGATATTGTAATATATATTTAAATAATTATTTATTTAAATTCTATGTTACACTTCAATCTGGTAAAGGCACAGTTTTCAAAATTTATTAAATTAAATATGCATTTATTTCCTTATTTAACACTATTATAGCATGATTCTTACTTTAAATTTCAGACAATATATACAAAAATGGTTGATTTATAATATTAGGTACAATCATCAAGGTTAATACGGTATCACCTGTCACATGTAGCTTTACACTTTTACTACTCCTTATTTAAATTAGTACCATCTCGTAAAGTTGTATATTGTATTATTTATGTAAGAATGAGGATATTTCCAGTTTACACATTTATAAAATGTCCTTAAAATACTGTTTCCTTAAAAAAGTTTCAAATGGATGAATAAAAGTCTATAGTAAAATTCCGTTTTAAAGGGTAATATAAAAAAGTGCCAAAAACTAAAATATATATTAAAATTCCATTTTATATCACAAAATAATAATAAATTAAATAAAAAAAGCAATATTGACGACCATATGAATAAATGTAGGATATGGGTAGAGTTTTCAAGTTTAAAATACGTGTTTTGCAGTTTTGTACTAGATTTATAGTTTTTAAGATTCAACGATAATCATTAATAAGATACCCCGTATAATAAAGGGCAATGCAAATAGACCAATCTACAGCGAAACGTAAGATAATGGAGAAACAATACTCAAATTATAAGTTATGTGTTATCACCTTTAAGAAGTGTAACGTAACATTAAATACAACTATTATACAGTAGATATAATATGCGTCATTTAGCTAGTTTCGCTCTATTTTATTATCATAGTTAATTTCGATTTCGTAGGTAATTGATCCTTATTATTAACTTTTTTGTTTTGTTTTTAATATCCATAACGAATTTAATCACTAATAATGCTATTTGAGGTAATAAACAGGACCAATAAAGTGGCACTATATTTTTTCACAGTGTTGATTGACTGCGCTATAATTTATCATTGTTTCAATAAAATTATTTGTGAAGTATTTCACAGTCAAATTACAAATCGTACTTTTACAATAAAAATAGCTCACTGAAACTTTGAATTGAAAATAAACTTATTTTGAACTTACTGTAGTAATGTAGCGTAAACGTACAACAAGTTGTCACACTTCCTGGTGACATTAACAGCGTTCACACACATATCTGCCACCGGATATTAACTTCCGGCTGTATGCAACACTATATATATACGCTAACGTAGGAGTTTGTTAAAAAGGTTTGAGGATTTAAATAGTATATCTCTTACTTTAGTCAACTATATCATAACTTTTTTTATCTTTAATAAAATATAATAAATTTGGTAATTCATAAAATTTGCCGATTCGGCTTGTGTATAATTTTGTATAAATTCTATAGGCCTTCTAACAAATTTCATATACATTTTCCACAATTGATAGCTGCTATTCCCCTTGCCATAACTCATACATAACTATTTATCTTTTAAAATCTCATTTCTCATTTATTTGAAATACAAATTCTACATTAAGCCATCCATTTAAGATCACTCAGTGGGAGGAATGTAACGACACATTACTTTCTGAATTATTATATTCATGACGATATAGTCAATGCAACACAATTCTTTAAATATTTATTTTACTGTTTAAATATTCTGAAATTTCTATAAATATTTCAGAAATAACACAACCCTTATTTTAATAAATATGAATAAATAGAGAGAATTTTTTACTTTAAGCATAAGAGATAGATCCCTTTGAAATCACTTCCTACCGAGTTTGACAGTAAAAAAGCAATTTAGATCGAGTAGGGAATCGAGATTTACTTTCAATTTGTGCACCTGGTGAGACAATGAGAACATATGGTCATCTAGATTACATTTTATTTTTTGTCTATGTGCCTCTTATTTGGAAAAGAAGCAAGAAGTTTGTTTTAAACTTCTTCGTCCTCGATTTTTACATCTCTAACTGGATTGAAAATAATTTGAATTTCTCTATCTACAATTGAATTTATTCCTTCCCGCATTGGGTTTCTACTAAATAACTCAACAAATTAAGATTACCAGAAGGAGGAGCGGGGCGAGAGATAAGTCTGTCACGTGACCTAGATCACGTGACCCATTTGTTGTGTTAACTCTTCTTAATGCTAAAAAAAAAATTATGGTTGCCTGTAAAGTCGGTTTTACGGGCGAAGATTTTACGTGACAACGTCTTTTTCTCGGTAGAATATTTATTGATATGAATATTATTAAATTGCACAATAGGAACAAGGAATTGAATGAAAATAAGAATTGCACAAATTTTAACTATAGAAATATATTTTGTTTACTAAAACATTCTACATAATTTGAAATTAATTAAAATTTGTTATTGTAAATGGTAAAGTTGAATAAAACATTTACTAAAATTGGAATTTGAAATTCTTGCTAAACACAGTTAAATTCTAACTCCGCGCGTGGTGATTGGTCGGTTTAGTTCGTTTGTTTGGTCGCACTGTTATGACAGGTTAGAGGTTATAATTTGTTATTTTAAATGTTTGACTAGCAATACGCGCTGTTTCTTCTCAATCGACTGAATTACGATTGCTTGCAGAGTGATTTAAACTAATAATTTACTTAACACTATCAACATTTGTCAATAGTATGACATAACCTATAAACTCAGTTTCTCAACTTTTGTGTCAATCTAACAATTAATCAATCAATCATAGTTTACGATAATGAAATATCAGTGTACAATTATTTACCTTTATTGTTGTAGTTGTTGTAAATGACGAATCTAAGCACTCCACATTTTCACGAATAAACATAGTTATCTGCTTTATCCCGTGCGGCGGACCCACAGTTATCTGCTTTATCCCGTGCGGATCCCGTGCGGCGGACTCACTGGACGGGCATCGTAACGTTACCGGGCGTTACACTTTTTCATGAGTGACTCCGAGCCGCAACCTAATTTAAGACGTTGTCACGTCAAAAAACTACATAGTTGCTTACCGTTTTGAATCTGTACTTCTAGAAGCTCCTTATTCATACAGACGTGAATAGGTGTTACTGATTTCTTGTTTCACTGAATAATGGCAAATGCCCAGCAAAAATCCTGTTTCCTTCACAATCTATTATAAGTTTGCTTTAAAATCACAAGCGTTTGCTTTAATTATAACAAATACATATTTATATGTTTTCATCTGAAATCTAAGCCTGTGCAGCTTTATGGCACGAGTAATACAGCTACAATACAAAACACTGGTAAGGTTTAAATTACGTAAGTATTTGATGGCATTCATATGGTCAGTACCATTGACCTTGTACTGTATCGACTCTCCCCCTTATTCTGTTTGATAAGATCCTCGCACAGGCCAGTGGCCCATGAGGACGGGCAGAATAAGGCTTAAAAGGGGATCGGATCGGATCGGTGTCTATAATTTAGTACAAAATCATAGATAATTTTTGGTTGTATAGGAACAGAAGTAAAAATAAAATGTTGTAAAAGCCAATAAATGGACTAATATTTTTGTTTACTAAAGTTTTTGTTTACAGTTTGACATAGTAAAATTAATAATAATTGATAGGCGAGACTACAACACTACTAAAGAGTAAAAGACAAACATATTTATCTTTTATAATATTTATTTTTTTGTCTTTAAAATTCACAATATAGATTTTCCCTTATATGATAAGTGTAAAACTGTTACAATCGTGAACTAAATAATCCTTCCGGCTCAGTCAAAAGAGTAGTTAAATTCTGTGATAGTACTGTTAAATATTGATTGATACGAATGGGGTTCACATGCCCTAAATATCTCTAACAATCTAAGGAATACAAATAAAGTTTTCAATCTAAGAGTTTTATATATTTTATAAGCACTCCAGACCATTGGAAAACTCAATAACTATAAATGGTCTCCCCAAACATATAGTTTTTTTTATATATATAAAGAACTGTAGTATTGTAATAAAGTTATCTGGCCGCCAATCTCTTTTCCTCCCCATTCTTTAACATTCAGTTCACCTCTTTGTGGCTGGCTTCCAGCTTATGAATCCGGTCCTGTCATTGTTATATATAGATCATATCGTTTTTCCTTTTTTTTATTTATCATTCACTGGAGTTTTTGTTGACCATATTCAATAAGGTACCATAAAGGGTTTCAATATCGTATTCGACTTTTAATTTTTATGAATGTAAAGAGTTACTGAATTAGTTTTATTCGCTGAATATGGGTTTTCACAGTAAGGCCAAAATAATTGAAGATTTAAATTTTGATCTAACTGAATAGTACAAAGACAAAACTTGGATAATTATTTTAACACTAACCGTGAAACCTATGAGACTAAGATGAGAGGAAACACTTTGTTTCAGTGGCTGTCGTTTAAAACAGAGAGACTATAATAGTTTCCAAAATGTTGCATTTTATTGTTTAAAATCTAAAAAATGTTTGCTATTATTGTATCATAATGTAGCCTACGTATGTCATATATGTTTTAAACAAGGGGAGAACGTTCACGTAATATTTATTTCAAACAGTTGATATTAAATTAAAATTAATTTCCAAACGGATATTGAATTACGTTATAAAATGCTCATACTGTTATTACTTTATTTTTATTTATTTTTATTTCCACGTCCAGTACATCATAACTTTGTTCCATTAGTTAAACCAACACTATTTTACTCGCTGTTCCAGGCAAAGACAAACATGTTTGTTGCGTTCTGAGGTCGATTGGATGGGAGCATGTAATTAACTGTCAACACACATAGCTGACCTAATCGCTTACTTAAACAAATAACACCTAAATCGCTCATGACTTCGTTGGCAAGGAAAGATTGAGGCAAACATTATATTGAATTTATTTATAATACATAGTACACTCTAGACTATGAATTAAAAATATAGCATGTAACTTCTATAGTTATAATATATAAAAAAAAAATTAGATAAGAACTTTAACATATACATGGTTAACCAATTAATATTAAAAATAAATGTTTTTGTTGTGAATAAAATAATAAAACTAACGATTAACAAAAATTAATACACTAATACTTCTATTTTTAGTAATGTTGTTCAAAAAAAGTAAAAATATTGATGCTATGGATTTCGCTATTATTTAAGCTTTCCACGGAGAAATGAACTATCGTGTTCAAGATGAGAAAAACCGCAAGATGAGTAAAACTAACTGAAACACGTGTTTGACTTATATGTAACTTTTACTTAACGCGTATATCTTATGCACACCTATGTGTGAGTGGCAACGTTACATTTTTTTATTTTCTTTAGAAATATCAAAAACTTTTTCCTCAAAATTATTCGAATTAAATTTTATGTTGAAAATGCCAATTATAAGAAGAAAATGTAAGGATTTTTATTTACACAAATTATTATTTCTGAGAAATACTTGTATCTGGACAAAGTTTTGCGTGATAACGTCTAGAAATATATACATGTTTTAATTTTCCCAGCGTATTTGTATTTTACTTAGTAATTGCCAATTATTAGTAAATCTTCGTGATGAATAAATCAATTACTTTATTTTTACTGTTATGTCATCTGTACAAACATTGATTTTAATATAAACTAACTGAATGGATTATAAAGCTTTAGTTGCTTATAAAAAGTAAAACATCTATTTGTGAACTAAAACCCGCGGTGAGCCCGTCACGCTTTCACAAGGTATTACAATGGAGTACTCTACTCAAAGTGTTTATCTTCTTTGGAATCACCATTTTCTTTTTTTTTTGAACTTACTACCTTATACACCCTTTCATCTTTAATGTGCAGCAATGGTAACTGTAACATTGTTCAATATTATAAAACTTCTTCAACACAAATAGTAACAATATTTTATACGATGCAGTTGTGTACATTCATTAATCTGTCTTATAGAGTATAATATATCATTAAACAGATTTAATTATTACGGTTTCTTTTACTTTAGAATAAACTGTTCTGGTTTTAGACCATAAGTTAGATACACAGAAAACGAATATTGCGATTTACAAGGATTGGTGGGATTTCCTTAGTTCCAAAGGCATAATTAATTAATAAAAACACTTGAGGGATCCTCCTATCTTTACCCTCAGTATGATTATTGGTGGCCGCGATGTTATACTTCTATTGTTACACAGTATCATGGTTGTATTGACAGTAGAACACTCATAATACTTTCCCCTAACAGAACTCTTGACCAACCGTTAACAAGCAGATTGTCTATTGAGCATTCTTCTTTTAAATTACAATGTCCTGTGTGAATTTACTACATTGGTAATTTCCTACTAATAGCCTACGTAAATAGTTTCTTATCTTGTTACAATTCACAGCACAAAGATAATTTAACCCTTTGAGTGCCGCAGCGTTTTGCTATATGGTACGCATAAAATGCCGAGCGAAATGCCTGATTCTGCAAGGGTCTGGTTAAAAATCCATAAAACATTTATTTATTGGTATATAATGTTTTGAGTTATTGTTTTTTTTTTAGAAAAATATATTTTCTTTATACATATAATAAAATTATCACTTATTTAACGTTTTTACACAAATAAAAAAAATCATTAACAAACACTTTATGAGCAAAAACATTTAGTTTTTTATTTTGACACAACTTACTGTTCTTGAAATATTTAATTTTTTAGTTATTCTATCTTATACTCCATTTAATTCTTTACAAAAAGGCATGTAAACATTTTTTTATACTTATAAATAAGGTTTGGAAAATAAATATGAAAACATGAACCACTACAAAACTAGAAATTTTCTAGCATAAACTAACAGTCTGTGTATTGTCTACACTGATAATGCTTAAATCTAATGCCTGAAATACTAGGTTTTCATTGTCAGCAATGTTTTTTACGACTAATTTTTTACAAATATCACTGAACAAACGCAAAAACATAATAACTATACAAACGTAGCCTATTTAGTAAAGTACTAGATGCTTACGATCGCCGTAACTCGCGGCCGTCATTTTTCTACTTACACACAGATTGGAACAACATACACAAACGAAATAATTTGAAGATACTAACACTACAAACCCATTTACACTTAAACACTTTCAATATCATTTGTGATATAAACAGCAGCGCAAACAAACCATGTGCTGGCTCGTCCGCGTAGCGGCCGATTCTAAAGTCGACTGACGCGGTTACTTTACAACCGCCGTAAAAATCAGAATCTAACCAAAATGCAACAAAACCTACATCAAAAGTTACGTTGAAGCCTTTGGAATGCGTATGTATAGTCATTGAGCTAATTTAGATAAATACTATATAAAATATAAGCGTTACTACATTTCTTGCATATAATGCAGGATCGCTGACAGCGATGCTCCGGCACTCAAAGGGTTAATAATGAGAGTTTTCGAATGTTAATAGTCACGTGTTGCAAGCACTTGTTGAGACAATACAATACATTTACGCTAATATGAACTTTGCAACATAATGTATACATTTCCAGGCTTAGCCTGATTTCAATATACTCCTTCTGGGTATTGGGTACATTACGTAGAGTAACTTCTATGATATATGGGCCACGGCAGCCTTCAAATTTATCTCAGTAGAACCATTTCCTAAAAATAACCTCAGTACTTAATATCACAGTAAATTAATACATTCAACAACACTAAATATTTTAGTTTTATTCTAAAATAGCTACTCTACTAGGAAATAGATGCAAAAAAAATTTTTTTCAATGGCGAGTCAATATATTTTCAACTGTTAAATAACATATTGAATACTTTTTTTGCCGAAAATGAAGAACTCAGCATTTTGAATAGCATGAACATACTTATTAAGTAAAACGGGCCGTGAAAACATTTTGGAATATTGGTTCATTTCCTACTGTTTTAAATATTATCACATGTTACACTAAGCGAAACCTTCACCACTCTTAAACTGAGGTAAACGAATAAAGAAAGTCGGTTCTTAAAGCATTAAATTTTCTTTAAAGCTTTTAAAATTATTTCTATAAATAATTGAATATTACCACACAATTAGTTCATAGAACATGTTTATTTACTGGAAAACTCATCAACCTAGATATTTTTGTTTGCCATTTTATACAAATTGAACTTGCACTTAGTTTGCGTGTTAACACGCCAATACTTTGGTCAAACGTTTCTAAATTAGTCTATTTTTTATGTATTCGTTGAACTGTTTCCCAAACTAATGGTTTGATTATAAATCTATACAAGTTCAGCAGAATACAAGGACCGCAGCTATGGTGAGAGTGACGTATCAGATAATACATTCAAATCGAAGAAGATATTGTGACGCGCGTAGGTACGGTGGGTGGAGGTGAGGGGGTTGTAAGGTAGAGTAATGTAATTGAAAGAGACAACCTCTCGTCTTGAGACGGTGTTCTCTTGGTACAAGCCTCTCTCCAATTTAACTATAATCGTCTTAAATTCAATTTAATTTCGCTTTATCCTTCTTTAGCTCATTCCGACCCAATTTTAATTTATTATCTCACGTCATTACTAATGATAAAAGTGTATATGGAATTATATATGTATATAGTTCAATACTAATATTTAATAATATAATCGTATTTTTAAGAGACGAAGTTAAAAAGAAAACTGGTTTTACAAGACGAAATAATTAAACAAAATAATAAGGTTTTATTTAAAACATGCGTTGAATAACTCATCAACTCTATAACTCACCAACTACTAAAAACCATTCTATAAAAATGTTAACTGTGTTACCTTTAGTTTGAATACATTTTACAAAAGAGTAATAATACAAAATATTAGGGTAGGTTTATATTAAAAGTCGTAAATATTTTATCTCTATGCATACTCACAATTACTACAAAGTTCAACAGTACTTATATTCTGTTCTGATATACAATGCTGAAAATGAATTTTATATTGCCTCTTTTTTAGTACTGATAAGGTGAGTCAGACCGTCCTCTACCCCCCAAAACGTTTCCATCTTAAAAAAACCCTGTAACAAAAGTTAGATAATGTATTAAATTTAGTGTTTTTTAATGGTATTGCTCACCACAGGTTAGAAGAAGAAGTTTAAAATATTTTTAGTGCACATCAGTTTTAACTAATGTACTGTTTGATCTTTTTGTTTGTTTTAATGTTAAAAAAAAAAACAATTATATTTTTATAAATATTTTCCATGGTTTAAATAATCCGCAGTACCTTTTAAAAAGACTGAAAACTTAATATCTTAAGAGATCTTAAAAAAAGCTAACAACAAAAAAAACTTAGTTTAAAGAAAACAAATAAAACCGAGTATGTAGGCTACCTAGTCTAATGCACCCCTTAACAAATATAAGAGGGGTTGGTCGTCTAGATATCCATGCTCTTCATACCAGTCATGGATCTTCTTTATAGCTAGAGGTCATATTGTTCTACCTAATATAGAAAAAAACTAAATCATAGGCCGAGAAAAAAGTGCTTGATAGTTTGCCAATAGCAGTGAAATTTATCCATTTAAGTAAAAGTTACTCAATCTATTTGTCCACAAATACTCTTAGATTCCATTAGTTTACTCATTGCCTTGAGGGTTCAACTCTGAAAATGGCTTCAAAAAGTTACTCCAAAAAAGTAAAATACAATTCAAGCACATTATGTAGCTTTATTAATCTCTTCTTCGTCTTGAAAATAACAGAACCTCAGAAACTGAACATATAGAGTAAGGAAAATCTCATACGCTTACGTCATTTAAAATAAATATCTTGATTTTCACGTGGAAAAGACTTCTGTGGCATGAATCGGAACTCTAACACAGCAGGTAAGCTGGTGTGCAGATATGTAAGACAGCTATATCCGGAATAATTTTGTGTACCACTCAGTATATAATACCAGCTTTTAAAAGTTTAAATAATTCCTTACACACACACACACACACACACACACACACACACACACACACACACACACACACACACACACACACACACACACACACACACACACACACACACATATTAATTTTGGTGCAAATGGGTACCTGTATGGAAAGACAATGGGAAACTTACCGTCAAACATTAATGCACGCAGGTGTTGTATGTTTAAAGTACAAGGTTTTTTATTTCGAGAAACCTCTAAAGGGTTTTCTTCTTATGACTAGTCAGAAGTATTCCAAAAATTAATTTAATTGAACATTGTGATTATATACACAAAGTCAGGAGAGGTCTGGAATCAATTATTCACAAGACCTTGACAGTGTAACAAATAACACATGACAACCCAGAGTATAACAAATGGTCTGTCACAAGCTGAATCATTATTCTCTATGAGAAATGTAACTTATCCTATTAAAGCTAAAAAGCATATTTTAGCATCTATTTAGGAGATACTTCTCCTAGAGCAATAAGGTTCTTTCAATGTATTGAGTTCTATAATAATATGTCTGTCATTATGGGAAAGATAGTAATCAATATTGCTATGATTCTTGAAGTAAATATTAAGCCCATAATTGTAGAATATAAAATAGGTCTGAATCCTAGAGCATGTTTCGATATGTTTATATAAAACGATTCTGACGGTTTTGCCACATAGTGCTGATTTTGTGCTAATCACGTGTTACCTACCGTAAAGTTACGTGTGACGTCGATGTATGAATTCGTGTGGAATATGCCTTATCGGAATTACGTGTATTTAATTATTATATCCTAAGAAAATGTGAGGTGGGGAAAACCTAACAGTCAATAATGAACTAAATATTTTGTAAATATTAAGATACTTAAAGTTTATTAATCGTGTGTGAGAATTTAAGTAAGTTGAAATTAATAACCCAAATAATACATTTAGAGATTAGGTTTGAATGCTTAGCAATCTGAAAGTTGAGAACTAACTTCCGTAATTTTCCAATACCCTTGCAAGATATCAAAAAGTTTCATTTTCTAAATAAAAGTTAAAGTACAGACAAATTCAGTGGAATGGTATAATACAACTGCAACTTTAGTCCACGTATAGATTTGTGATTTATGTTTCGTGTTGTGCTGTAACTATCTTTTGTTTCATATATAAAATAATTATAAAATACGTATTTTATTACTGAATATTGAGTCAAATTGCAATAACTTTGAGCTAATAACGTTATACATGGCAAGTACTAAGTAGTATTTCCAAAGTCTTGTTTCTGTCTTGCTGGATGGTTGTGGACTCCTGATTCCTGCATCCTAAAATATTTTGTGAAGAGGAACTTTATATCTATTCATTTCAAATTTGCAGTGTTTTATTTCCACTTCTGTAACATGAATCGACACCATAATAAATGTTATGTTGGTACTGCATTTCAAAATTCATTAGGGTTAAATTTTCAAAAATTGTCTATACTTATAATTTTTTATGTAGCCTATAAAAATTCCCATAACCCACACATTTTAAATGTAAGGTAGAACATTCACCAAATCAAATGAAATGTATTTTATAAATCCATGACTTTTACAATTACATTTCTGTTTTGTCTTAACCGTTACGACTCTGTGAGAATTACGTGTATTTTTGGATACCAAGTATAAGTTTGTCTTTTAAGAGTAAGCTAAATCATGAAGTATTAAAAATAAGTATTAACTAAGTAAATAGATATCTCTTGAACAATACCATCGAAATTAGAATTGCATTGGGGGATCGGCCTCTACTTTTTTTATCATAAATTTATATTATTATATAAATATATATATATATATATATAATATATATATATATATAATTATATATATAAATATATATATATATATATATATATATATATATATATATATAAATATATATATATATATATATATAATACACCACAGAGCCCTTACTTTTTCCGATTCAATTATTTTGTATTTGGCCGTATCTGTCACGTATGCGTTTAAATAAGCAAACTAACCGATGATCGGAAGACCAAATACCTGTTAAACGACTTTTATTTACATTAAATTGTATAAGTGGCAATAGCCTTATTTAATTTCAATAAACATTGAATCACAAAAAGTAGTTGGTCCGCCGGGACTCGAACCCGGATAAGTGAGATGATGCGGCAAGTGAGAGATCCGGGTTCCACTTACGTCAGGGCCTAGTACTTTTTGTGATTCAATGTTTATTGAAATTAAATAAGGCTATTGCCACATTTTTTTATCTTATTGTTACAAAATTGTGTTACAAATTCGAATTTAGGATACTTTAAACGCTTATTCGGCAAATTTGTTGCAAGGGTAAAGCACAGTAAAAATAGCGGAAAGTCTAAAAATGTCTTGTTATACATTACGTAAAATTGAAGTGCATACCCTTCTTTTCTACACATATTTTACTCCAGTTGATGAATTTAAGCCGTCTCCAGAGGTAATAGTCCAAACAATTAAGATCAGATGGTCTAAGATGCTAAAAGACCGAACGACCTCGTGTAGTTCAAAACAAATATAAATCAGTACAGCGTTGGTTTTTACTTATGTATTACTTATTTAAATTTACCTTAAATAAACCATTATAACTAAGTATCGAATCACACAATAAAACTATTGAAATACTTTATACACGCGTGGATGGACTTTCATTTCACTTATTGACCTGAAAATCAATAAAATTTTTCCTTTGACCAAAAAGCACTGAACTCCCACGTTTCAAGTCTCTATTACTTTCCTATTAAGATTAATCCCCAAGACAAACGAACAAACAAACGGACGTTTAGTGGCAATATCTCAATAAAGTGCCTTTGGATCCTTAATAACTACTAGTACCTAGAATATTCTTTTTATATTACACCAGGCATCGTCGATAATTCAGATATATCAATATCCCCAAGAATATAAGGGGCTGCATCACAGGTGAGGCTGATGTATCGGATAATACATTCCAATCGATGGAGATACAGTGACGTGCGTTTATACCAAGAGGTTTGTGGGTTGGAGGAAAAGGAATTTAATAGAATAAGCCTTACTCTCGTTTTGTTACTGTATTCTCTTGACGCATAGCTTTCTGGAAAAATATGTTACATAGGAGCTGGGGAAATATGTTTTACATGAAGCATTTTCTAAGACTTACAAAGTTAATATTTATTCTTAATAGGGTTAAAATTGACCTTTGCCACATTATAATAAATTCCCACGTACAGTTATAAATCAATAATATTTCAAAAAGGTGATGCATTTTAATTAAAAAAATGTTTGTTTCTCATAGTTGTGGAAGTGCCCATTAAAAATGTTTGAGGTAATTAGTACCATTTTTACAATTTCTTAAAAAAGCAAAATATTTTGCAAATTGCAAATGTTTTTATAACAATTAACTGGTTTTTTGTCATTAAAAGTTTTTAACAGGCACAATTCCGTCAGTATTAAAGGAAATTAAAACATGATATTTCTCTACCTCATTTAGCCCTATCTCTGTTAAGTTTTGATATCTGTAGCTTTACCAGTTCTAAAGATGTAATTTAAAAATACAATATGGCTGCTACTGGATTATCGAAATATTTATTGACGTATGATTACAGGACATTCCTTGTTTGAAAGTACCACCAGCTAAAAAAGATTGTGACATTCTTTTTTGAACACCCTGTATACTCCAGTTTTCACTCAAACAGTGAATTAAACGGCCAAATTTCTTGATTTTCACCCTAAAATGTGTACCACTAGACGTTTTATTAACAGTATCATAAACCCTAAGTTTCAAGATAAATAAAGGGCAAGTGAAGTAAATTATGGCAGACTTATCATAAAAAAATATGATTTTATAAATGGATATATTCTTAAATAGTGAAATACCAAAACAATATAACAACTGTTGGCAAAAAAACTAATTAAGACAATGAAAGTCGCAACTTTCAACCAAATAGTTGTCGGCTTAAAGGTTAGCTGCAATCTGCTGTAAACATTTATTTATTTTCTGAAAGTTGATTTATAGGGTGTGTCAAGCCGAAAATGTATGATTTGACAAAAATTGTTTTGAGTGTTTTATATTATTGATCAGCATTCAGTAGCACATCTGTCGTTGGATTTCTTATGGGAAATTCTTGATAAGGGTTTAAGAAAACAGGTTGTGTGTTTATACAATGCAATTTCTCTCTCCGCTCTTGGATTATAAAACCTACTTAAAGGTTAAACAGTGTACACAGCTTCTCAATTTGCTGAAACATTCCCCTTACAATAACTCAAAGTTAAAAATAAACATCTCTGTTGTGCTTTGCATAATGGAATATAATCAATAAAATTTAATTAGGCTAAAGAATTCTACCTAACTGTTAAAAGTGCTGAGGGGCTTCGATTGTTACTTAAATATTGATATTGACTGTAAACCTGATTTAAGCATGTGATTTATGTCATTTTGATATATTGAAACTGAGAAATATTAAGAACATTAGTGAATTTCTTGTTTATTTTAAAATACTTATAAAAAAAACAACCTTATTTATAAATTTGGTCCAGAGGTGATGTAGACAGTGAACATAGTTCGCCATAGTTACTATTAATACAGACTTAACTTTTTATGACACTATAAAAAGGGATTCGATGACGCTCTGCTTCTGAATGCTTCAGGTCCTCGGAGATCTAGTTATGTTGGTTTACGTAAAGAGCACAAAGTAGTTTTTCTGAGCATTTCCAAACATAAGAATATTATATTTTCCAGTCAAATAACAATCATTCAGTGTTCTAATATAGTGCAAATAACAATTTTAACACATCGTTTGTAAGTGGTTTAGTGACAAAACTTATTACACAAGCAGGTATTTATAACCTTATAAGAGTGTACTGTTGGATATAGCTACTTTTAGAAAGAATCACGAGTATATAGCGAATATTAATCGATCAAGTCCTCTGCAAAGAATTTTATTACCAGATGTAAATTTTTAATATAAACATGTTATTTTGTTGGTGGAATCTGCTAACACATATTTATTCAAAATTAATATGACAAAAACACTGATTTACACTAATTAATATCATAAACCCTTGGTAAATATTGTTTTTCTTTAACCAGCCGATACGTTCTCATGGCTGTAGGCGTTTGTAAGAAAACTGTAGTGGACGAGATGAATTTTTTAGGTTATTAAAATTATAAAAAGTTATTATTAATATAATTTGTAAACATAGCAACCATGTATCCGTAGTTATAAAGTAAGTTGAAAGTTTTTTTACATTAAACTAAAAATCCATTACTTTGAGTTATAATTTGTCAGATCCTTCCCATAGTTATCTTCTTTGTACAAAAAACTATAATAAAATGCTATATGTGAGATTTAATTGCAAATTTGTAGGAATTGAGCACTCAAAAAGTAAACAAGAATTTTAATGAAGATGAAAACAAGCAGGGCAAAGCACTACAAGCGGTGCTTCTGTATAATAATACCCTTGTGAAAACGTACGGGATTACTGTGATGTGTTAACTAACTGGTAGATTCGTTTTGTTGCGCAATTTCATGTCACGCGTTTAATACTGACATAAATATTGAACTAAATGTTCCAGTGTGACTATATTATAGTGTGATAAGACTGAATGCTAAATACATAGTATACTACATTAATGGTAAAGTTAGTGTACTGTTTGTAGACTTATTCTGTAAATTAATCATACCTTTATTAAGAAACAGCGTTTAGTGATTTTAAGATAAGGTGAAAATAGCTTGTTTAGTTATTTTTAATTGATGATTCTTATATTTTATAAGATTATAAAATATAATACAACTTGAAATTCACATGCTATTGTGCTAATCAGTCACAAAATTGTCAGTAACAGTCATTTTTAGAATGCAATTTTATATAATTTAAATGTTTAACTAAATGGCTGAATAGAATCATAAAACATTTTCTTTGAAAACATCATACAAAATTGGGCTTTTTAAAACTAATTGACTAAACTGTATGATATCATTAAAATTCGACTTTCTTTTAATTAAGTAAAAGGTGGGTCATTGTAGAATAGAAAACATATTGACTTGAATCCTACAGCACATTCTTACACGTCGTGAAGATATGTTTCATCATAATATTTAGAAACTAGAAGAGATTTCATGCAGATTTCGTGAAGAAAACGTTCCATTTTACGTACTAAAAAGAGAGCTCTGACATTTTTGACCAAAAACAGTTTTTTTTAGCGCAGCGACTCTACATAAAACTAAAATGCCATTACTTTGATTAATACTTTGACTGATTCTTCCTATACTTCTCGCCCTTGCACGTAAAACTATAATAAAATGCTATATATGAGATCCACTTGCCATTTGTAAGAATGGAACACCCAAAAAGTAAACATTAAATTGTTTACAACCAATAAATGACTTAACCACAATGATTTGTTGGTCTTAATAATAAGCACTGCTTTATCTAACCCCAAGAATGAGTTTCCTTGTTGCCCAGATGAAGGAAATATGTCAAAAAGTGTATAATTAAAGCCATTGTAATAAATTCGGTATAAGTTTTTCTAGGGCCATAGTGAAATTTTTCTTGTTTCTCTGATCAAACAAAATATACACAAACAGGGATGTGAAGCCTATTTTGGTGTTAAAGAGTAATTTCGGTAATTGTAATTTTAATTCCATTTTAAGACAAGAATGAAGATATATTAAACTAATTTCGTCAGTAACTTACAGTAATACGGTTTAAAAAGTGCAAGTCTGTCAAGTCATTGATTACTTTTAAGTACAAAAGTTTACTTGTTAAAAAATTAAATGAAACACATTTACATGTAAATGTATAAACAACATATATGGCTAACGACTGAAAATTGTTTCTGCCTCATTCTTCTATCTAAGTTTTCTATAATATATATATATATATATATATATATATATATATAGTATAGTAATAAAATCTAGACGCCGCGTAAGAGGGTTTATTTATATATTTACCCTGATATATGATTTTCAATAGAATATTCACCGGCCTTATAAACATTTGAAGCTGACACTTACGTCTGGGTAACCAAACAGATGTTCACAAGTACAAGTTCATACATCACTAGTGACAAATGTAGAGATATTTAGGACAATGAACAAAAGTATATCACACCACTTTTCGAGTAACCTGCTTCGGTTACGTTGCATGAACACTTTCAAGTCTATAGGTCATTTCATTCTCAAAATGTCCTCGTGGAAAGATGTTTTTACAGTCTCTAGACAGACAGAAGAGAACATGTCTCAGCCTACTGAGTCATAGGCTTTAATGACATTGAGCTGGATTGCACGGATGAAATTAAAGTATCTTCTATGTAGATATGAAGTTTCATGGAAAAGTTTTAATCATTTGTAACTGTGTTTTCCTATGAACTTAAAATATTATTATACCCAATAAAAAATTTAAACTGCCGATATTATTATCATTGCCCCATTGCTAAACATTAATAATAACACAAACGATGCTTTAAAATAAATTAATAACTTCAGCAAATAAGAAGGTGACTAGTCTTGGAAAGCAGTAAAAACCAAACAACTACAACTGCTTTATAAACATTGTTTAGAGTGGAAAATGTAACATGAAATACAGAATACAATGATAAAAGCAGTACAGTAAGCTGAAGATTTGCATTTTAATAGTCTCTAACTCTTTCTCCACCATTCCTGTGCCAGAAAGTTGTGCGGCGTCTCTTGTAGCTGTCACGGTTTGTTAGACTCACTTACAACTTGTTTGACTTTTGTAGAACTTTATACAACATACTGACAGATTTAAAATTATTTAACGTACTATTTCCCTTTCTTCATATTATGTAACAGTAAACTGTTGTAAGAATTTAAAACTCAGCTTATTAAATTCTTTACTATAAGAGATAAATTGTTACAGTATCCATCTAAACCCATCACCGACACAGGTAAATATTAAAACAAAACTGTGAAATGCATTCACACATCATATAATAGGCGAAACATACAATAATTAGTATTGGTATTCAACTCCCAATTGAAGCCAATGATTTACCGTATAATCCATCCTTTCATGTATTTCAGACAGTGATATAAAACAAAATATGTCCCAAGAATATGCTTATATTTAAGTTCTTATGAAACCGATAACACGGAATAAGAAATGACCCTTTAGAACATGACAAAAGAATTATAGTATGGATAAAAAAATAAACTGGAGGTCAAAGAGGAACCTGTTTATCAAGTTTAGAGCCTCTAGGGCTTTTGAATGAAGAATTCCGAAGCACGCATTGACAACGAATCGATTTTGAGAAGGCTCGTAATTAATATACACCTACACCGTAATTTTGAATGAAAATAGTAAAAATAGGTGTACTCTGATTTTCTGTAGAATTTTTTAAAGTAAATTGAAAATGTTATGGTATAATCAGATAGACTATAATAACAGAAAAAAGAAATAATGCAACAAATTTAAATACCTCACAACATAAAATCCTAATGGTTTTAGGAAATCTCTAATAAATTATAAATGAGAGATAGAGGGGAAAGAGTGAGAGAGAGAGAAAGAGAGAGAGGAATATTGGAGTAGTAATGAATTCTTATTTTGCTTATCGCATCAAACATTTTTAATTAAGAACCACAAGTGTGCGTCTAGTATCAAAACCTGCTATTTTCATTGTAACGTTCCCTTCAATAAGTATACTACTATGTTATACTAAAGTTTATGGATTAATGAGTTTGTTAGAGTTCTCATTCCTGTTACTTGTACATCTTAACACTGACGCTGTCACATACTTCACTCCTGAACATAAATCTGAAAAGTTTACTTGTTACCGTATCAGTAGGAATGTATAGAAAATAATATTAAACTATCTAATGCAGTTACCCATAAAGGAATATATTTTTTTTTTAACAATCAAGGTTTTATGTTATAAGATTTTTATTAAGGGGAGATGTACGCCTATATTGAAAAATTTAATATTTTTTTTATATTTTTATCTTAAAGTATAGATTTTTTCTGAGTTCAGTGATATATAATACATACATATATCTATATATATATATATATATATATATATATATATATATATATATATATTTGGGTTATATTTATATGCTAAGAAAAAAAATTATAAACATGCTAGTCGGGCGCACGGATCCGTGGTCAGACGTTATCGAAGGACGTTCTGAACGATAGGATATTGTTTTGAGCATTTTAATATACATAACTTGCACTTTTTAATATTACTTAATATTATTTTAATAATATTTTAATATTATTTTCACCAGACCTGCTTAAAAAAATGTCTCAATGGTCAAACACAGAAATTAAACGAAAGTTTTATTTCTGTGTTGTGGACGCGTATACCTAAATAAAATTTTATAGGCCTGCAAATACTAAGATTTGGTGTTTTTGACAGTATTATTACTTTTAATGAAGGAAGTCAAGGCAGAATAAAAAGTGCTTAATGATCTAGGTATAAAGCTAGGCCAAAAACTGTGTTTATACCCTACGTCAGATTGATGAGGACCGAGTGAGGAAAGTCGAAAAAAGCTGGTGAAGAAGAGACAAAGCAAGCTAGGAAACGGGGCAAGAATGGTGAGGAAGAAACTAATTGATGATGATAAGGCCAAGGAACAAGACTATGAAGCAGGAATGTTTTTAAAAGGTACATATTTTCAATCATATTTTTGTATACATAAAAGTGTTTTGTGATTACCGAAAATTTACTTTTTTGACATAAATGTTCCTTTTTCTCAGGAACTAGTTGTCCAATCTTCATGAAATTTATATCATATATATAACGTACCTATTTCATACAAGCCCTGCCACTTTCATAAGTCTAGGTCAAAATAAAAAAAAAATAAAAATTTTTTTAAAAAACAAATAATTGAAAAAAATATTGAGTATCCTTAACCCTCCGAGTGGTGAATAACGCTGCAGCGTCTATTAAATCTCGTTCGCGAGTGGCAAAGACGCTCTAGCGTCTATTAACGCAAGCCTCTCTTGTTCCGGTATTTTCGATGTTATGCCGCGACTTAAACGCTATATATTAGGTATGGTTAGAAAGACCAGATTCTAAACTTTAATTTAATATAGTATTTCGATATGCTGGTACTAATGAAACTCTTATAAACGATTCATCCACCTACTTTACTACCTCCTGGACCTAGTGTAGGTCTTCTTAACGGGATTGCTTATTTACCAGACTTTGTGCAGTGTGTGTACACACCAAAAAAAGGGGGTAAAAGTCACTTCTGGTGCCCAACTTGTAATTTTGGGGGTTCATAGGGAGTGTTTCCCTTACCAGGAACATTATTGGAGGCCTCTCAAACCAGGAAGAATGATGAGGAATGAGGTTGGCTCTGATACTGACTAAAATGCAGTAAAAAACGTGTACATAAAAGTTTTGATCAGCAAATAGTGCGTTGTTTTTTAGGAATAATACATATATAACGGATACATATTTTTGTTCAGAATTAAATTTTAAACAAAATGGCTATTTTGGATTTGTGTTAAAAAAATTAAGTTTAGGAACATTTACTCAGCCTAATATAAAACAAAAAAATTTGAATTTTTATTTTTGGAATTCAACCCATTGGTTTTTTTACACCAATCCAAGGTAAGTGTTTCATATTATTACCATTCTACTCTGTGTGTTATGAAGTTTAAATCGATGTATGATATGTCATACTTATATAATATACAGGATTTTATATAAATTTTCTTTAGCGAACATACAAAAATCAGTAAAAAATGTCCCGCCACTTGGAGAAAAAAGTACCGCCACTCGGAGGGTTAAAGAATTTCTAAAGCCAAAAATATTGATTGGAAATCTTTAAAAGTGGCAGGGCTTGTGTATAATAGTATGTTTTAGAAGTGCTAAAAATTTCAATTCGATAGGTATCATAGTTTTTGAGAAAAATGAACATAAATATTTGAAAATTAACATGAGCTGGTATAGGGCGTACATCTCCCCTTAATTTTGTCAACACAAATAGTTATAAACTGTGTTTTTTTTATTATTTTTTTTTAAAGAGGCTCATCGCCTCAAAAACCACTAACTGATATTCATATATTAGGAGATAAAGTATCTTGCGTGCGAAGTAAACCCAAACACTTGCGTGAAAGCAGTAAATGGCGCGAAACCGGACCCAACAAACTGACCTTGAACAGAACCGATGAGCCGGACAGTCTGTCTCATGACTTATGTCCTGTCTAACTAGGTCTTATTCTCACTCGTGCTGCACAGAAGATGTAACTGACTGCACTAAACAAGAGTCTATTTTATGTGTGCTTCCGGCATCTTTATTTTATTTACTAATTTTGCGAAACAATCTGAACTATGGATATATCCAAGAAGTTACCATAAATATATATTTAAATGTTTTCTTCCAGATATAATTGAAGGTATATTCACATTATATCTCATAAATTTATAAAATATACATAATTTTTATTCCATAAACTCTTACACTTAGTAACAGGAGAAACTAACTACAATCGTATGAAGCTCATTCGATGGTACTTAATTTCACTGCATAAGTAGAATAGAAACTTTTCAACAGGTATATCCACGTTAGCTTTAGGTAGAAAGTATTATACAAATGAAATTTACTACGTTAAATTTTATCAAGCAATAGCTGTTAGAGAATAGTATCCCTGAATAGTCGTTATAAAACAGTTACACTGTCTCCATTCTCTACATTGCACTAGAAGTCGGGGATAAATATACCATAGGGAACATTCTACTGGCAGCTTTATTGCAACGTATAGTTTTTAGGAAACATAATACAGTAACCTATTTGGGAAAGCAAAGAATTTTAAGTAAAATAAGGGTAAATCTATTAGCTATCAGTGCACTGCTTTCATAGAGATATATCATGAAACTTAAGGCTCAACAGTTATAAAGATTTTGATAGTGATTTTTAAATCACTAGGCAACCTAAATATTTCCACTCGTAGTACTAAAGTTTAAAGTTTTGTTTTATTTTGATTACTGTACATCAGCAAATGAAATCATTCACAGATGCAAGCAAAATCTTTACTATCACACTTTTTGGCGTGGATATACCTGTTTTATAACACACAAACATATTCAGTAAAATGTTGAAGTATTTGTATAAATATAAGTAATATTTGATATATTATTATTTCTATTGAAATATATTTTGGGGCTTTGCATACATGTTTAAAGTGAAGCATAGGCTCCAAAATACCATCCTGATGACACCAGTGCAATGCTTGCTTAAGGATAATAAATGGTTAAAGAATGGAGGAAACGCGGAGGATACCTGCTAACTTTACTATTTCCACAATATTGTGGTTTTAGTTATAATACCAATCAGTGTATTATTTTATAAATACAGTTTTTGGTTCCAGAATCCGGTATTTTTGGATCATAATTTGAAGAACCCTCTCTTTTTCTAATCTAAGGTAAGCCTTTTTTCTAGTGAATTATTCTCTGCATTTACAAATTGTGCCTTTCTACCAACAGCGCAGCGTCATGAATTCAATCACTTCTCTACTGGTGGCATAGCAAAGGAACTACTGAAAACGTAATATATTCAAGTAAAGTAATTAAATTAAAAATTAAATTAAAAATGTTCTATACCTGACATCGTTCCTAGAGATTTTAATGAACCAACCAGTAGTATAATGTAAACACCTAGTGGCATGACCTGCACAAATTATATGCTGCAAACTTATATTTACATCCTTTTGTCAAATTTGTGATGTATCTAATCCTACATCGATGGTAGATATTTGATTCAAACTTTAAATTTAATCTACAGTTATTACATCATAAATATACGTTATCACATATTTATAGGAAACCTAATGGTTGTCCCCAAGCATGACGTCACTAACCAAGATGCCAGGAAGGATGTTAGTGATGTACCGTTGTTAAACTGATTGACGGGGTTAAGATATTGTGTAGATTTAGGTATTCCAACAGTAATAACAACTATTAGTAAGACTAAACCTTAGCATGTCTTGTCAATTTTTATCCGAAAGGTTAACAACCTAGCCTTCTGCCATGACAAAAATGGCAGACACTGATATTATCCAAATTTCCTGTATAGGCTCTGTTCGATAGGATTTTTTCAAAATGTGTCTTCAATCCCGTCCCTACTCATACAGTGTATTCTGTTTTCCCGGAATAACTGCAAAATAACTCCACCCTAAGGAACGCTCTAAATCGCATAGGGTTCTTATCGCGGAAAATACAATAAAACCTGAACGAAACTAGTCACGATCCGTGATAAACATGCGCTACAATGGTATACTCTCACAGTTACTCAAGTCAATACATACTAAGGCATCTGTGTTGGCAACTAGCCAGGTACTTACTTGTTTCGTTGCACTGTTTACATCTACTTAATCTGAAAACATGATTATCTTAAGCAAATATAAAGTATAAATATATGAGAGACTTCTAAGTTTGGCTTGGTGAATAGAATTTTTTATGAATACATTTTAATAAAGCTTTTTAAAATGACATACTATACGCATTTTCCTTTTTATATTTATGCAGTACGACTGAATGTATGGGTCTAATTTAAGTATTAGGTGTAGGTAGGGAACCAGTTCCAGTCTTTCTGAAGCAAACTAAAATGAAAAGACATGAAAGCAGTAATTTCTTATTGGGTCCTACTTATGATAGGCTCTCGAAATCCAAGATTGTTTCTGCAAAAGAAAATGTATGTTAAATAATTATATACATATAATTTATATTCATTTATTGACCTGAAATCCATTTATTATAAATTAATAAGTTTGAGGTAACATAGTGTATCTACAAGGATATTAATATAATAGAACAAACATTTAAATTAATAATAATTTTTGTAGTAGTAATTCATGATTTAATATATTTGTAAATCAAATTCTGAGTTAACTGCCTACTTAGGGATTCTCTAATAGCCAATAGCTGATTACTAGCTGAGATCTAGAGGTGGTTATGCAGCAATTGTCAATATCCTGAAGTACTAAGTTCGCACGACGCTGGAACAGGAATATGGTGGCATTTTGTTTATATACAGTTTCATGTTTAAATTAAGCGACAATTTCCTTCGATATTTCAATATGAGAGTTTTAAAATTAGTGTTGAACAACTAATCATACCCTTGGAAAGCAATACATGGAGGTTTATCCATTACTACAAACAATGTAAGTTTAAGATAGATTCGATTTCCCTAAGAGTTACAACGATATAGCGAATCTCAATCAATACATTTTAAAATTTTATTAGAACATTACTAATAAATAGTTTGCCTGCTGTTGAAAAGTATACATAGCGTAGATTACTTAATAGTTTTGAGATGATGTAGACTCCATTCCCTTAAGGAACGAACTAAGTTTGAAAGCACCAAATAGTGTTTTGAACAGGGAAACATATAAATAAAAAAGAAGAGAGAAACTATTCTAAGCCAAAAACTTTCGACTGATGGTTGGAATTCCTTGAGCAATCATCTGCTCGTTAGCGACTCGAGTATCTCTCAGGGTTTCTCAAGTAATTTGAATTTCTTTTTGCTGCCAAGAACTTGCTAACTTTTGGATCCGTTCCATGTGACCTTTAACTTTAAAGCAATTTATGTCAACGTGTAATAAATACTATAATATTAATTAATATTGTAATAAAAATACTATATTAAAAATAGAATTTGGCTCTTGCTTCAGGTAGAATAGAAAAAAAAATTACTTGGATATTTTGTAGGGGTATAATAATTAAATTAACTGTTTAAAAATTCAAATTGCACAAAAACATAAAATAAAACAACATATTTTTATTATAATGATAAATATATACGATACATATAACATACCTATGAATAAATTAAATTCTATTATTATGAATCAATAAAATATTCAAGTCCAATTACTTTTGATTCTGACCGAAGCAAGAGCCAAATTCTATTTCTAATATAGTATTTTCATTGCAGAGTGATAAGTTTAGGAAACATTTGTATTAGTTCACACACACACACACACACACACACACACACACACACACACACACACACACACACACACACACACACACACACACACACACACACACACACACACACACACACACACACACACACACACACACACACACACACACACACACACACACACACACACACACACACACACACACATATATATATATATATATACTCATACACACACATATATATATATATACATCATTCACGTTAAGTGGTTTCTCCGCCGGGATAAAACTATTTATATGAAATTAAATTTATCAATATTTTTTATGCTTCCACATTTATGAGTATTTTGAGTACATGTGACATATTAACGACGCAAATGTCGAGTTTGAGAGAGAGAGAGAGTGAGAGGGGGGGGGGGGGAGAGATCACAGAAAAAGTAACATACACATTTACAAGAAAACCCATCATTTTAAACATTATAATATTCTCCTATCACGACATCATCTCAATTTATGTACTTCGGGCAAGTAATTTCTCTTTGGTATTGACTGAGTGTGTACTCTCAATCGAATTGTATATAACACATAATACCTGCAAAAAACAATTTAAATTACGTGCATTACTTAGAAGGACACGCATAGCTAATATCTATATATATAAAAATGAAACTGTTCGTGTGTAACAGCATCACTCACAAACGGCTGGACGGATTCGCCTAATTTTTTTTTAATTTGTTCGTCTTGATCTGTAGAAGGTTATAGGATACTTTTTATCCCTTTCCCGATTCAGGATTCCGCCCCACTGGTTACAGAAATACCCGTAAGAAATGCATTGCAGCAAACATATGTTATTAAGTGAAAGAGTCTTTTCAAATTTTTAATCAGCTGTTCTTTGTAAACATATATAATGCGACAAAAAATTGTTGTTATTTTTGACAGTAACTAAGTAAACATAAATATATCATTGAAGCAACGATTTTGTCGGGAACATCTGCCGGGGAAGATGTCTTCATCCCTCGCATCCCCTTAATTCCATCCGACTTGCCATTTGAATTTAAGAGACTTCAGTTCCCCGTTCGACTTGCGTTCGCAATGACGATTAATAAGGCACAAGGACAATCACTTAACGTCGCAGGAATCCATCTGGAACCCTCATGTTTCTCGCACGGTCAATTATACGTCGCTTGCTCAAGAGTCGGAAACCCGAAGAACCTTTATATTTATGCTCCAAATAATACAACTAATAACGTTGTTTACCAAAACGCATTAAAATAAACAAAAAACTTTTATAATAGATTTTATGATATGCTACGATGTATTAGTAGAGCAATAAATTAATTGGAAAAACGTATAATAAAATTAGTATTTCTTTTCGATGCTTGATTGATGTAGCCCTCTCTACTGCCACGCGAGCGGAGCCGCGGGTTTAGGCTAGTCCAGTAGTAAAAGCACAATATTTATCTTCAGTACTGATCTACGCATACTGGGAATTGTAAGTCACATCTTATGTAAAAATATTTAAATTACGAATCAGGTTTAAACATAGAATTTTTGCCAGAATTTTTGTAAAATGTAGTAGAGTCCTGGAGAAAACATTCAGATAAAACTTCTGGATATGAAAACACGGATCTAATTGGGAAAAGTAAACCATCTATATTAATAAATACTCATAACGCACGGCACCTTTTCTGCTTGATATTTAAAAGCTTGAAAGGTGTAAAATATAATCCGTAATTTCACTATCACTATCTTTAGGTATTCTATTACACCTAGAAGATACTTCTATGTTCCGTAGGTCGTTCAACTTGTAGTGAGGATTTCTGGTAGTGCACATATCGGAATATAGAGTTCAAAGTTGAAGAAAACATTCGATCCTGAGTCACGGGTACTCGGCTGGTATGGCATATTTTGACCTAAATATAGATTTTATAGTCGTACAATCAACTCTAATAATAGTAATTATTATAATAAATCTCATTACATGATACGTGAAAACCATTACATCCATTTATATCCTAATTGAAATGGATTAATTGAAATTCATGCAGAATTAAACTTAGCATTAACCCAGAGTCAGTGCTCTAACACATGTTGTGAATATTCAACATGAATAAAGCAGGAACTGGGTATAGAACTCCCCTTGATAATATCCTGTTCACGCTAAATGCTCGCGGTAGGAGAAAACACAAACCACACAAGTGCGGGGAGAAGCGGCAAACTCTCATACACATTAATGATAAACTGTAACTGAGAGTGTATCTTTGAGAGAATGAAAGCTAGTGACTCTATCTGTAATTGGCTCAAAATCTATCTTTTGTTAGCGTATATGGCTAAATATTATTAATTGTTAGTCTTTAAGAATTTAAAAAATCTCCTGAGTTACAGTATAATTACAAAAGACTGTATGTATATGTTTCACTGTTTATTAACTTTTCTTTGCTATAGATTCATGGAATTAATGAACCACACACTTATCAACATCAAAATACATATAATCTGCATACATTTTCTTCGTAATATTAAGAAACAAACATAAGACGAACATAAGATAAGAATTGATTAATTAATATAACGCACATATGGTACATTTAAATCATTTTTGAAATTAAGCAGTAGTGATATATTAACAGTTTTAGTCAGAAACCAAATTTTTTAAACGACCAACGCCTCTCAATGACGACTCACGTGCCTGTATAAGTAATCGCAGGAATCTTACTTATTGAAAGTGATAGTTCGCTGAATAGTTTCAAACGAAATGTTTGTATACATTCCACGGTTAAATTAGAAACCTTCCGTCTTAGTAAATAACGAATCTTGCAGTTAAGGCAATACGGTAGTTGCAGAAGATTATTTCCTTATGACAAATCTTCTGTAAATATTTCACATTGATCAATTAAATTAAGAACTTTCCTTTTAGTGTAGATTTTTTTCAAAAATTTATCTTGGTTTTTATTTAATTTCTTTTACAATTATGTAGAGAACATTACACCTTGTCTTAGAAATGCCTTTTAGCCCTAACACTATCCCTTTAATTAAGGCACTTTTTCATGTCAATTTACTTTCATTAAAACTGCAAAAATACACACACACGTTCCACTTGCAATAGATTTTCCCTTAGAAACAGATATAACATGTTATAGAGACCTCACATGTCTTATTGCTGAATTTAGCGGAAATATAGATGTGTTTCCAGTGAAAAGACGAGTGTTTCCACATGTTTTACGAGATACAAACCACACCTTGTCCAAGCCATCGGCTGCTTTCACGGTTCAGCAGCAGGTCCGTCTCGGCCCATTAACTGCTTTCACGCAAGTCGGTGCGTTTTTCCTTTGGAATTAGAAATACATTTTGCCTATCATAAATTTAATATAGTAAAGGGGCATAGACTGGAATAGTGTATCATGAATCAGTTCCATAACATTTAACAGTCACAAGTTCAAAATTCTGTTATTCTTTATATCATTCACCTTCGACTATGATAGTCTTTGTATAAATAATAAAAATTAAGTTTTAATAAACAACGTGAATGACTTCTCGTTATTAACACACCCAAACCACTAGAAATTTTATTCATGTTCACGAATGTTATTTAAACTTTTAAATCATTATAAATAACTTCACCTTGTATTCTTTTAAGGTCATGATTTATCATATTTAATTTTAGAAAATATTTTTTATTTAAATTGAATTATGATTTCTATATAATTTTTTATACGCAAATCAATTAGTCACTGATCACACAGATAATATGTGCGAACAACAATTACAGTAGTTTAATAATGCTGGAAATGTACTCGTTGTACTTTCAAACGTAATGGTATTTAGGTATTGTTTTATGAGACAATACGACGGAAAAGTTGGTATTTTCCCTATATAAAAGTCCTTAACTCAAAAAACACTTTAAAATAATAAGTTATTTACTTATCTCTAAGTCTTTCGTGTAAAATGTTTTACGAAAACACAGCAACAGTATTGTGAGTTTTTTGTTTAAGAAAAGAAGAAGCCGATCTCCTTTATCCTCCGAGTTATAAGATCATGTTTAAATTGGAACAAATAAATACTTATTTCTTATTCCGAAATGGTGGTTCCAAGACGTAACTTCGAACAGAGTAAAAATCATAAGACCTACTGACCCAGCTGCCGAAAATATTACTCATAGCACCAATCTAGTAATTCATCGTCAGCCACGCTAGTTTTGGTCAAGATCGTAATGTAGGGGTATCTAAAGGATTAAAAATATGAAATGATATTTCTTCTCTGATCATATTTTCTTAGATCTACACACGAAAACCAATCCTTGGTACAAACATCAATACCATTAGTATCATTACCGTTGAACAAATAGCTGAAGAGAATAAAAAGTCATAAGCTAAATAGTTGGTTTAAATATGGTCCGAAACAAAAATTTGTTTCACGTTATTAATGCTAAATTATTAGCTGGCGGTTGATTTCTTTCTTAAGGCAAAATTCCTCTATCGATTTTAAGAAAACTAGATAAGGTACTTGCATAATTCACTCTACTTCTGGAATGTATGTATATTCACACACACACACACACACACACACACACACACACACACACACACACACACACACACACAAATTTACCTCGATTTCCGTAAAGCTTTTGACCTTGTGGACATAGAGATACTGTTGAGGCAGCTGAGGGGGTACGGGAGTTAAGGGTAATGCATTGGTCTGGTTGGAATCATTTTGTAAACATAGGAAGCAAGTAATAAAAATCGAAAATCATACTAGTGCAGCTATGGAATTGAAGTATGGAGTGGCACAGGGAGGTGTTCTTGGACCCCTTTTGTTTATTATATATATATATATATATATAAATGAACTATTAAAATTAAAAACTAAATTCTCAGATTTTTGCATATGCAGATGATACAGCTTTAGTATGTTCATCGTATAGTAAGACTAGTTTTAAGGTTGTCGATCTCTAATGATTTGGAAGCTGTGTCAAACTGGCTAATAGATTATAAACTCCTAATAAATACATCTAAGACAAAGTGTTTGGTATATTCAGAAAGAGAGAAAACCTGCGAAGATCTACAACACGACTTTTACTTTTTATTGTCACAAGCACCTTTGTAAATATAATTGTGTATGTGAAACCAATTGAAATCGTTAGTAATATTAAATACCTAGGTTTTATTATTGATAGGTGGTTAAAATGGGACGCTTATGGTAATTATTTAGTGAAAAAATTGAGAAAAGTAAACTATGCCCTATTTCATATGAGAGAATTCCTTGCCTCGAACTATTTATTAAAGCTTTATTTCTCTTGGTTTGAGGGTCTGTTAAGGTATGGAATAATCCATTATGGGGGGAGTAATGAAAATGTTTTAAAACCAATTCGTATGACACAACGATTTGCTATTAGAAATGTTTTTAGTTAAAAAAATTTGATAGAGTTTCTCATGTATTTTTTGAAAACAACATATTAACTTTAAATAAACTATATGTATTGTGTTCAGCAATTCATATGCACAAACACATAGATAAGTATCATATTAGGGAAAACAGGGTCAATACAAGATCATCGGATATATTGTCAGTTCTTGTTCCATGTTTTAGAAAGGAAATCGCTCGAAAACAATTTTGTTATATTGGACCAAAAATAATAAATAAATGTATTTTAAAATTAGGAAATGACATAATATTTGATTCGAGACCCAGATTTAAAATGAAGATTAAAATGAATGTCGCGGAAAGTAATGAAAATTATATATTCTATTAATACTTACATACTATTTTATGTTGTTGTCGTCTGTTTGTGTTATATTTGTCATTGGTATTTTATATTTGTTATTACTGTTTGATAATTATTTGTTTGTTAAATCTATTTAAATATTTATGCTTGTTGATATTTTTTGAAATTTATAATACTCTGTTGCTGTTTTGATAATTATTTGTTTGTTAAATCTAATTATATATTTATGCTTGTTAATATTTTTGAAATTTATAATACTCTACTGCTGTTTTTGATAATTATTTATTTTTAAATCTATTTATATATTTATGCTTGTTGATGTTTTTTTTGAAATTTATAATACTCTGTTGCTGTTTTGATAATTATTTGTTTGTTGAATCTATTTATATATTTATGCTTGTTAATATTTTTGAAATTTATAATACTCTACTGCTGTTTTGATAATTATTTATTTTTAAATCTATTTATATATTTATGCTTGTTGATATTCTATTGCATATTTTTTGTTGATCTTACTGTTTTGGGTTGTTCATGGGGGATAGAAAGTGTTCTGGCCAAAAATGTGATATTTGATATTTGATATTTAATATTTTATTATTTATTTGTTAAAACTTAATATATTTATGCTTGTTAATTTTTTTTTTTACCTCGTTTTTGTGAGATGGTTCTTGTTAAAATCTGGATTGTATAAGTAGTAAATTAAGTATATATTATGGACTGATAGTAAGAGTATAGTATTTGTGCACCATGGTGGAAGAAAGCATAAAAATAAGAAAAAAAAACCTTGAATTGCCAACTGCATGTATATTTAGCCTAAGTTATTGCATTATATTGTAAATAAGTCACACGTGCTTCCAAGCACCTGACTCTGTAAATGAATGTACATTTTTGAAATAAAGGTTTTTGTAAACTCTGTAAACTCTGTAAAACACACACACACACACACACACACACACACATTTATATATATATATATATATATATATATATATATATATATGTATGTATGTATATACTGTATATGGTGGTTCGGTACAGGCAGAGGAATGTATAAATATATGGGATGTTATTACGATAGATGCAAAAATTACGCGAGCAAAATAGAATGATCATATAACAGCTGTTTAATATAGTTTAGTAGTACGAACAGAGTATGGACCGTTTAATCATTGCAGTTATACGGGTATAGTTTGAAAGTTCGTGAGGGTATAGAGAGTAACGATGCATAAACCCTCGACAACTCTCCCTTAACGATCCCTTGCTCGGTCCTACCAATCGACACGGATGTATTCTTCGCAGCCTACAGACTCGTTATATGTAACACACACGCTTTATATATGTAATTTATATAATGTGACATATAATATCACTTGTTATAGGTACTATTTAAATACGTTTTTTTGTAATATTGTGAATAAATTAGAACATATATATCAAGATATATGTTTCTTATTTATTATTTAAAACTGAATGTAGTAAATAGAAAATCAATTAATTTTTTTTATATTTCAGGATTTAAATAAACTAATTTGATTTTTAAAGTATGAGTATAGTACAAGGTAGCATACTATGAGATAAAACACTGATTTTACTGTATTAATAATTGAGATTCTATCATTGTCCCTCGTCTGCTAGCGTAAGACCACCAGTAACATAATGGGCTTCCCTGAATTACAAAAAAAAAACAAAAACTTCTATTCTACAGCTCTATATTAAGTATGCGGACCCCAGACTGATGGAATTTCTCCCAGTTTTCTGTGAGGCTTCATTGATTTTTAACCAAATCCCTGATAGAAACATGCACCATCATCAAATTCAATCTGGTCTGAGTGAAAATTAAATTTTATGCAACACATTTTTAATCTAGTGGCTAAAATAAGGTATTTCTCTGGCAAAAACATGAAGAGTTACACAAGACGAATTTCAAGGCTCTTAAAATGTTAGAAAATTATTTCAAATGTAAATTTTATAGTTCAACTCATTTTTTGGACATCTCTCTCAGTTAAATTCTTTAAAAGCTTGCGTTCTACCAATGCCCCCTGCTTGCAGCATGGATAACGGTGATGTAGCCTGTGTAGACATGGTCGCACTACGCTAACGCTCAACCGAATTCCCTACAAAGATATTCACAGTCATAGAACTTGATAGTTATACGAAAAAGAAGTTAAATACAAGATTTCAAGTATAAGTTTAAAATATCAAAGATAAATTATTTGTTATATAATCTGCATAAGAAGACAGACTGACATACAGAGAGACATACAGAGAGTCTGCATGAAAATAAGAGGTAGGCCTCAAATAACAGAGTATCAATTCTTCAGCTTAATTAGTCATTGAGATTTCCTGTGTAAATGTGGGATTTGGTAAAGCTCGGACTAATAATATGGAAAGAAACTCACCACCAAGTGAGTTATAAATGATAATAGATAACATGTCGTATAGATTTTATAGTTTAAATGAAGCTTCTTACTCGTAATATGACGTTGCGGATTAAGACAGAAAATCTAGTTTTACTAATAGAACATTTCAGAGAACAAAGCTTTAGAATGTATTTATCATTAAAAAAAGTCATGAATAAATTCTTGGTAATCATAATGTTTGTAAAGGATCTTCTTTATTTTCCGAGGTCAAACAGAATATAAAGGAAGTCCATTATTAGAGAAATCTCCTTTCAATTGAGGAGCTGCTTAGAGTGTCTCGTATAGTAAAAGTCTTTATTAACAAACCTAATATTTTACTTTTATTGGTTCTACTTAATATTTTCAGAGTAATGTTTTTCAAATTAAAATGTAATGAAATATGGGCCACTTAATTAATGAACAAAATATATTCTATTTTATGAGTATATGATTTTTCTTAAAACTATGAATGTACATTAATGTGAATACATAATCCCGATAGGTAAAAATAAACTAATTTCGATTAACTAATAAGAATACATTCCAAATTTGTTCATTAAATAAAATCAAGTTATCTAATTGGTTTGGATTGCCCACTGCTGCTTCTATAATAAAAGTTATGTGATACTATTTGTCATTAATATATATGCATCACACAAATACAGCTCCTATTTATTCACGTAAATACGTTCATTGCTGGGATACTTGTATGGCCCGCTACTTGTATATTTGTTTCTTCCGGCTGTGTTAAACTCCATTGTAACATGTCATTTTTACGGGGGTTTAAATAAGGCATTTTTTTGAGAGGAGAATATTTTTTAGTTAATGACATGTTATGATTTTTATTTCTTCCCACCTAAAATTATACTCCAGTAGCTCAACACCATCGCGGGAGACGTCAGCTGGCGGGGTCCCGACTCGACCGGGTAAGACGCGGAGAGTTTCAGGATACATCCGCCGGAGTTCGCTTCAAGGGCTGAAGCGCCTTACAGCGTACAACTCCAGTACTACAGTACGTAAGTACGCTGTGCCTGGCTTCCTCGCTTCTCTCGGTCGCTGTCTCTCGGTCGCTGTCTAGCAGTCCGCGGAGTCGTCGAGTCGGAGTCGCCGCCCCCAACACACGCCACGATAAGGTGCAAGTAAATAGGTACTTATTTACCTGCCAAAACAAACACGCTTTTACCTGAACTTGCCTAGTCACTAACGATAGGATAAGTACATGACATTACGTACTTAAGCTGCTAACAGAATATAATTATAGATATAAAGTGTAGCAAGAAAATAGATCAGTACGAATAGGATTAGATTCTATTACTAGTAAAGAAGAGTTATTTGAATTTAGTTTTACTTAATTTATCGTTTCTTTTCGAGGCCGCTGGGTCGCTTTACGTACGTTGGCACCAGCGCTCCTGAGCTTCAGGCTAAGCGTAATTTAATTAAGTTTTACTTAATTTAATCGTTTTCTTTTTCGAGGGCGCTGGGTCGCTTGACGTACGTTGGCACCAGCGCTCCTGAGCTTCAGGCTAAGCGTAATTTAATTAAGTTTTACTTAATTTATCGTTTCTTTTCGAGGCCGCTGGGTTGCTTGACGTACGTTGGCACCAGCGCTCCTGAGCTTCAGCCTAAGAGTAATCTAATTTAGTTTTACTTAATTTATCGTTTCTTTTCGAGGGCCGCTGGGTCGCTTGACGTACGTTGGCACCAGCGCTCCTGAGCTTCAGGCTAGGCGTAATTTAATTTAATTTTACTTAGTTTTATCGTTTCTTTTCGAGGCCACTGGGTTGCTTGACGTACGTTGGCACCAGTGTTCCTGAACTTCGGGCTAGGCGTAATTTAATTTTAATTTTACTTAGTTTATCGTTTCTTTTCGAGGCCACTGGGTTGCTTGACGTACGTTGGCACCAGCGTTCCTGAGCTTCGGGCTAGGTTTAAATTTAGCTTAATTTTATTTAGTTTATCGTTTCTTTTCGAGGCCCAGCTGGGTCGCTTGACGTACGTTGGCACCAGCGTTCCTGAGCTTTCGAGCTAGGCGTAATTTAATTTAGTTTTTACTTAGTTTATCGTTTTCTTTTCGAGGCCGCTGGGTCGCTTGACGTACGTTGGCACCGGCGTTCCTTAGCTTCGAGCTCTAGGTGAGCTAGGCGCGCGATTCCGAGCGAGCTCGTGTTTACATTTAGTTTTTATTTAGTTTTATCGTTTCTGTTCGAGGCCGCTGGGTCGCTTGACGTACGTTGGCACCAGCGTTCCTTAGTTTCGACCTCTAGGCGAGCTAGGCGCGATTTCGAGCGAGCTAGTGTTTACATTGAGCTTTTATTTAGTTTATCGTTTTCTGTTCGAGGCCGGCTGGGTCGCTTGACGTACGTTGGCACCAGCGTTCCTTAGTTATTCGAGCTCTTGGCGAGCTAGGCGCGATTTCAAACGAGCTAGTGTTTACATTTAGTTTTTTATTTAGTTTATCGTTTCTTTTCGAGGCCGCTGGGTCGCTTGACGTACGTTGGCACGAGCGTTCCTTAGTTTTTCGTGCTCGATTCGAGCTATGTGTGATTTCGAGCGAACTAGTGTTCGCATTTAGATTTATTTAGTTATCATTTCTCTTTTTTGGGCCGCTGGGTCGCTTGTCGTAAGTTGGCTCCAGCGTTCCTCGTTTTCGAGCTTCAGTTGAACTAGCAACTGTCGTATTATGGGACGTTTAGGTAGTGGAACAGTCATCCTAAAGCAAATGCTGACGCCTTCCCTTTATTCCCTTTCGTTTTCCGAGTCTGCGATGATGAAAGTATGTTGATCCGGTTGATCATCGGTGCTGTATTTGCTTCGGCTTTTGGTTTCAATATTAATTCGGTTCTGAGCTGAACTTGGAAACTAACCTCTCCCTTTCGAAACCCTGGATTTTACCCCTCCTCGACTGTTCTATCCGGTGTCTTAGGGTTATATATTTTTATAAACTATCCCTGACCCGATTAAACGTTATACCATATAAAGAATGGTAATGTTGCAGCTATCCTACTTATCACGATATTTAAATTTTATATGAATACAATAACTGCAGCTAATACTTTATAAGTTCATAAAGCTCCCTTAAATCTTTATGTGCAAATACTTCGTACGGGGTAAACATTTTGAATGAATATGGGGGATTCCGTTGAGTTTGTTGTGCTCTCGCTCATGCTCCCACAACCATGCATAAAAACGTCTGGTTAACAAAAGGCTTTTTAAATTAAGTAGAAGATTATCAAAATCTGCTCAACTGTACCAAATGTATTTTAAACATATTTTTAGCCGGACTTAGTAATCAATGCGTTATCTGAGGTACTAAATTAGGAGGTAATTTAATTTAGCATCTATAACAATATCCATAGGAATACTATAAAAAAGTTGAAACCCGATGTGTTTGCAAAGACCTCAGCCTGGCACACGTATTTTAAACATATTATTTTATTGTAAAAAATATTTCTAGTTTCTTTTTAACCTTGCGGTTGCTAAGAAGTTTGGAAGGCAAATTTATGGTGGTGGCGTTTATCTTTCCTTACTTCCACAGTAACGATAAGTAAGTTCCCTTAAGCCGGCGGTATGAAGTTTCTTTCGTGTAAGAGGGAGTAGCAAGCTCGAGACAACATAGAAGTTTTTCTATAACTAATATAACGTTTTGAGAAGTACCTCACGAAATTTAAGAGCCTCTTATTTTACAAAGAAAATGCTAACCCACAAAATGTATCTTCAAGGACAAAAAAATCTCCGACATTTCAACAGAATCCATTTTGAGCCAACTCCAAGACAAAGGGATCTCAAGTGTCTAATCAAGCACTTCCAAGGAGTCTGCATCCTTCTTGCTTCAACTCCAAAAAGAAAAGCGGTCATTGAGAAGGTTTACAACATTTTGAAAACTGGTAGTCTAAATCAATCAGTTTGCAACTAATCGAGTATTGAGTATACCATCGCATTGTGTGACGTTGACTTCTAACATCCCTCGGAGCGGTATTTAATGTTCAAGACAGATAAGATGACCGCTGCACTACGTCGCGTTGGTGGGGACGACGTAGACATGGGAGTAGGACACCCCTCAACACCATCCCTGTATACCTTCTATCTCAAAGTTACTACTATGGAGTCTAAAGGAGTTCGTGAATATTTAAGTAGAATTGTATATACAACATTTTAACTTTCTATTGAAAAATATTTCTTGACAGCAACGAAAATCAATTAATTTTAAAAACATATAATTAGTTTATAAAAACAATGCCAGTACCTAAAATATACAATACTGTCTTCTAGAAAAACTTACAAAAACTAAAGTATTGTTTTGTATTATATCTTCATTAGAATAAGTATTATACTGAACTATAGATAAATTTATACGTTGCTCGTATTTCAGCACCCAGTATCCACTCCGTCAGAGTTTGTAACAAGAAAGTGACAGCGCCTCGTGTTACAGCTCGCTGCTCACAACACTCCTCCTACAGAGCGTAAAGAAGCGTTATAAAACTTCTTACGGTAACTCTACAAGTTACTACTATACAAGAACTTACATTTATAACCGTGGAGCGTCTTACTCATTTATAGTTGGCGTAATAAAAAATGTGCGTAATGAAAATATTTATTGTGATTTAATAATCAATTTAATTTGTTAATGAATATAAGTCCTAAATTGCTTTTTGTATGGATGTCATAACCTGATTATAAACTGGTGTCACTAGTGTTTTTATTTATATTTTTCAAAATGAATTCAAAAATTAAATTAAAACCCTCAATACATTGAATATTAAAAGAAATACACGATTTAAATCAATACACGTGAAAATAAAACTTCCATATGAAAAAACAGTTAACAAGGCAAGGTACCACACTTGAAAGTCCTTAGATATCACAACCATTACTACATTGATGAGTATTAACATTTACCATAGCATACCATTCCAAGGGTTTGAAAATTTCGTAGTCCATCCGCACGATACTTTGAAAACGAACAGACCTAAAGAATTATAATATCACATAAAGCTTCATACCTAAAAAGGAAACACTACCTTAATAGATACAACTTCCTCTGTTGGTGACTTGTATGGTATTTGAACACTCCTATGAAACCCAACTCAATGAAAAAAAAAGTGTGCATGTACCATGTGGCAAAATATATCCAAATAAATTTCATCGGCAGGCTTTAGTCTAAGCATGAACTTCCATTATACATACACAAGAATGAGTTTTGTGATGGTGCATGTCTATCTGTGGGTTAAGTGTCGTCGAAGCAATTAGGCTGACACAATTTCTTTTCTATCTTTCGGAGTGATTTAAAAACTATTTCCTCTATCTTTGTCTACTGTCTTTTTGTACGCAGGATATCTCCATAATGAAGTTTTGCTAGTAACAGGAGTGCCGTCCTCCTGCCTTGTATAGAAAACCCGTTCGTATTTTGCCTTACATTGTGTAACTAAAGGCTGGCATAGTGGTTTGTTTATTGCTGTCTATAATATTCATATTCTATTACCTAGAAATATTAAATTGGTTAATAACAATTTGAAGGTTTTGACTTTTTTTTATATTGAGCCAAAACCTAGATAGAACTGTGAAATAAATGTATGAACTCTCAATTTTTTAGCTTTGATTGGAAATGTGTGCAGTAAAATAGCTAAGAAGTTTTAAAGAATTTGTACTAGAAACTAGGAGTGAAGAAAGTAAATACAACAAATAAAGCAAAAATGTTTATTTGAATAGAAATATTTATAAATATTGTAAAAAGAGTTTAGAAGTATAAAATTTAGAAAGTCATGATAGGTTAATAATTGAACCAATACATTTCCAGATTTAAAACAAGTAATGTATACAATTCCTTTGTAAAAATAAATATTACTGAATGTACTCACACAATACATACTCAAAGATGATGTAAACGCTCCCTGAGGAACTACCATCTTCGGCCGTGAGGGAAGGCGCTGCACAGAATGCAATCTTAAACAAGGTAACAATACAGGTTCTCTTACCATTGAATACGAAATCCTTCTTGTGTTTTCCTTTGTTCTCCGTGCATTATGTTTACGTGGCTGAGTTTAAATATTTAGGTATTTGGGTGAAACCTTGGCTATTGTTTTTGCCCTACTTTCAAATACTAATTGAAGATATTTCTAATTTTTTATCTTATTATGGATGTTTTACGCACGTTTTTGAGCTTTTGGGGGTGACACTTTTCTAGAGCTGAAAAGTCGTAATTTATTTGGCCTTGTGGTTGGCTTCTTTAAATAATTGCTGAGCTTCACAGTCACTTTTTTGGATACGGTACATGTCTAATGTCTTCATTGGATTGGTGCACAATTTTCTTGGAAGGATACCACTAGTCTTTACTAGATTACATCTTACAATATTACTATCATTGTAGGTTGCTACAGCCTCATGAACAGCTAAACTTAAAGTGCCAAACTGTTTAAAAGTATTTTTTTGTATGCGGTTCCATATAATATTATTCAACGACTCGTTTCGATTTACAAAAAAAATCTGTATTAATCATCAAACATGGTGGAATCAAAAGACCAGCTGTTTCTAACAAACGTTTGCCACTGACAGTGCTGCCAACCACAAGAAACATGAATACTCCAATAACTATGTAAATGTGTTACTATATAAACTGTAAAAACGTCAGCGGAGCTACAGAAATGAACAAAATTCATCACTGCAGTGGATAAATAAAAACTAATCCATTTCATGGTACTTTTACTGAAATATTATATAACATATGACTTGAACCGTAAAGAAAACCGTAGATTTATAAAAGATCAAAAATATACTTTTTCTGATTTTTGAGATACACGATCTCCTCAAAGGTGAATATTTAATGAGGTGAGGTGAAAATTGTACTCTCTAATTACTTATTTCTCATTATTTTATGCAATTTGTTTTATACATTATTTTCACTAACCTGCAAATGTTTTAAATTAAAAAAAAATTAAAATTGTACAGCTAAACTGACACGATATTTGGTTGCATAGTGTATGTATTTCCACTGCCTAAATCACGCAAAATGGAAAAATACATGTAAAAGGAGTGAATCTTCTTTACGTTGTCAAGAGATTTTGCTTGGAGGAATGAAAAGTAAAATTGAAGATTCCTTAGATTGTTTGTCGACACAGATGTTCGGCGTGTAATATCCCAACGTCAGATCTCTACACATTGCGCCGTGCTGCAGGGCCTTGACTGTGATATTGGCATTGCTGTCAACAACTTGAGCGTATCATGATATATGATTCCAGTCACAGTTGCTGTATATAAATCATCCAAGGAGGGTTGTTGTTTTATTATACACTAGTATTGGTTGGAAAACCTGTAGGGGAATTAAAAAAAGTTTTAAGGCAATAGTATATAAAAGGATTATATAAATAAATGTATAAATATGCAAATACTAAAAGTATGTAAATATTAGTGTACTGGGAGTTCTTCGTAGTGTCATCACCTAGCAATATTTAATTGCTATTAAAAAGTGATAATGTTGCAGGAAACCCCAAAAAGTACACCTTTAAAATATGAATATATCTGAATTCACAACATTTTGTTTTATAGTACTGGCATTACATTTTTGTCGTACCTTATAAAAAATCTGGTAACGAACATCAACATTATTAGGTTTGCCAAAAATTAACTACCTGTGAGGAGGTATTACCAATACATTTCTGGAAGTAAATAACGCTTTCATAGGTTAAAATACTGTTCAATTCACAGTTTATATTTTCTCGCAGATATACTTCGCCCCTAAATTGTTTGAACCTAGACATCTAAAAGGATGACGAAACATCACCTTCTAAGCAATTTTGTTTGAGTTTTTACGAACTTATGTCGTGAAATAAGAAATATATGTAGCATCCTTAATCATTTAAGTTCCATTTTCAGTCTTCTGATTTACTTTCTATTCGTTTTTCAAAAATATTTAGATGAGATTATTTACTTTAAATATTGGTTGTAAGTATTGTAATCAGTATGTGATGGGTCTGTTCTATTTTTATAATACATTACGAACTTTTGTTAAGTAATTTTTAAATGAAATATTAATAAACAATACAACATTTGTTATGCTAAGAAAATGATGATACATTTAAAGAAAACATTCACGTTAAACTAAGCATAAATAGCACATTTCAACACCTACGGTCTCTCCTTTTGCTAGACTTTTCAAACCGTGACCATGTGAAATATTGAATTTTGTATTTATGGTATTGGCACACGCTATACTTACTACGTACAATCTAATGAAACTATCATAAATAGTTTTTAATTTATGTCATTTAGAGAATTTCACAATTATCGTTCCCAAGTTATTAAGGGAACGTTGTCTCACTCTATACTATGGGATCGTCAATAAAGTCATCAGATATCTGGATAAAAATGTTCCCACTCAACCCCTCTGTAGAAGTTGAGATGAAAAGACGAACGGCCCACAGAAGCAGTTAAGAGCTGACAAAAGGTGTAGTTGAGGCCGGGCTGAGAGCCACTATCAATCCTCTTTTGTGTGAGAAGTTCACAGACTCAGTCAGGGCAGTCATCTAACTTTACCCCTTTCACCAGCTTTATCACGGCACCTCTATTAAGGAACTGCTTCAAACTAATCTCCATATTATTGATTTAAGTAGTTAGTTGTAATTTAATATACCTGAAATAAATTTGTTATTAAATTTCATGTATTTAAGTTGGACAAACATTTTATGGAGACGTTCAATTTTATGTTATTTTGACAAATTTGTGTAGAGTCTCATTAAAAATCAAAAATATATACATGTTAGAATTTTTAATCCAGTAATTTAATTCTAATAATATTTGAATTTATGAGAACAATCCTATATTTGCCTAAGTTTAATTTAAATTCTAAATTTTTGAATAATGTTTAACAGAATGCTTCATATTTTACAAAACTTAGGTCACATGAGATGATCATGTTACGAAGCACAAAGAAAACCTTTTCTGACATAAAACATAACCCTCAGCCGAAACGTAGTTTGAACTGCGCCTCTTGTTTGCTGTCGATGCTTACTTTTTTTTTGGGGGGGGGGAGGGGAATTGAGTTTCGTACAGTTGAAATCAAAGTTTTACAAACTCAGCAGAACGTCTACACTCACCTCTTTATTATTGGGAGTGCTTACGATATCTCTTAACCGTCATTTCAAAACAAGTCCTTTTATGCGCCCGTTTAATGATATCTATCACGCATAAAAAGACAAATATCAGTCCTTCAAAATAGTATATTATCGATGTATATTGCTTCTGGAATAATTTGTGCCTTCTTTTAATAGTACAATATATTGGTGTGGATTTTATATCTTAGTAAAATTAACATGAAAATAACTTTTTCATTACAGAAAAGACTGATTTGAAAAAGTTATCGCTAATAATAATAATATAATTTGACTTTTTAAGTAATTTTCTACTTTTTAAACTATGTAACTGTAAATTAAATCACCGTATTAAAAATTATTGTTAAAAGGGTTAAAACTAATAACGTTAATTTTGACATAATGTGACTTACTGTTAATTAGGGCTTGGTAGTTTTTGTGTATCACCATTGAATAATGTTATAAGATTGCATGACGAAAGCAATGAATGTAAAAAGCAGAGGACTGTTGTACTAATCTAGTATCGCCACATTTATGCACTTGAATATTCTTTCTCAGACAAGTGCCGGCTACACTAGTGCAGGTGTAGCGGTGATGGCCACTGCTCAGTGCTCACCTTTCATTTACATAGAGATACATCAGGCACAATTACATAGAGTTACTATACACCAATTGCAAGGTAATATATTTTGGGTCACTTCATTATGAGCTATATTATTTGCAAAAACCTCAATATTTTTTTTCTTTCATATAAGGTAAATAAAATAAATTATCATTTCCTTTTAAGACACTGGGATATATTACATTAAAAATCAAATTAACTTTACACTATTCCATTACATCTAACTTAAATATAGGTAATCGTAGAATATTATATTTAATTTCATTTATAATTTGAATTAAAATAAAATATGCATATAAATAAACAAATAAGTGACGTACGATCAAAACAGTTTAATAGAATTATTGTCATTCATCTTAATATTAAATATATTGTATTTTATTTATAATGTGTTTTCATTTAATAGTATTAAAATACATTACTGACATGATAAATATACATTTTTTACACCTTGCCCAGTACATATCTCTCCTGATATCTCTAAAATGTTTTTTTTTAACTCTCCTAGAGGGTATAAGTAATTTTTTCTTCATATGAAGTAAAACGAAAAACATTTTTATTGTATTAATAAAATATAAGCTATTTATCACCTATATAGTCCTATCAACGATCCGGAGGGCTACCAAGAAGAGGAAATGTAGTAAATTATATATTTAAGTGGTATTGTATAATCAAAACGAATTGTTATACAAGTATTGTGATTATAAATGTAAATTAGTGGACACTGAACTAATATCACAATCTTACACACTATTGTAGACTAGTTGTGATACATTCCGCATAATATATAACAATTATATTATTTTACACACTTAAATACATGTATTTGTATGAAATGTTGGGATAATGACGAATTACGGAAGGTAAATTGAAATCTATTGATACAACAATTTAATACACCAATACATGCAGAGAAAGCTAAATTGTAAACTTGGCTTAAAATACAGTCATAGACTTGTTCAAAAATATAGACGTAGAGCAGTCTCGTTATGCTGTAATGTGTTACACTATCGACATGTATATCATTTGCTCAGAACAACAATACATTACAGACGCTGGAGTAGCCCCTTTACGCTGTAATGTGTTTAGGCTCGTTATGCTACCGACATGCTGAGCCTTGTGATCAGAACAACAATACACTACAGACGTTAGAGTAGCCCCTTTACGCTGTAATGTATTTAGGCTCGTTATGCTACCGACATGCTGAGCCTTGTGATCAGAACAACAATACTCTATAGACGGCGAAGAAGCCTCGTTAAGATGTAATGTGTTTAGGCTCGTTAGACTCCCGCTCTTACTCATTAATCCAAGCTGGTCCGTCGGTGTTCCAAGAACTCCCTTAAGTAATTAGTTTATTTCATACAATATGATAACTTATAAAAATAAATGAATAACTATGATGTGTATAATTTTGATAAACTGTTAATTTTTTTAATATATTTCCGTGTGAATATTTGTATTCATATTCAATATAATAGTCCCAGAGAAGAATGTAAATTTGTGCTGTACAAGTTTTACCTAGATTTTTCGTAACATCGAGAGAGGAATTTCCTTTAAGAAATAAATCAAGCATAAGCCACACTAATTTAGATGGAGGACAAAATATGAAAATATTCAATATTTAGGAACATCTATGTATGTAATACATAACTACAGTTTCATGTTAGGGCCATGTTTTGTATTGATCCACTTTACACCAAATGCTATATATGTTAACAAAGAATAAATGCGAAAGCCAACGATGTGACGGCCAACATTTGGCTGAAAAAGCACCTTTTATGTATTTTAAAAGAAGGCAAAGAAAATTATGGACAAACATGTATGCTATGCAATTAAGATACAGAATACTGAAATTATGCATTGTCTCCTCCTTGAAATATAATTATAAAACTATATATTTCAAAGCGATGGACTTAAAATGGGTTAATTAAATTTTAAATTCGAAGAGCTTACAATACTGAGTACTAAATGGTTATACATATGCACAAAGGATAGAACATACGAAAATTGAACAACATTTTATGATGATCATTGTGCATAAAGTAACATTTTATTAATACTAAAGTATTTAGTAAAAAACACAAATAAGCAGTAAGATTTTAACTTATATACCTACAAGCTAGTGTATACAGATCAATTAACATTGGTAACATTAGGTCGCTTTCCTGTTTTGTATATCCTATTTAAAATTTGTCTAGACTATTTCAAAGGCAAACGTTTAACCTAATGTTATATAAGGATGCCTTTTATTTATCAATAAAACAGTACACATTTCATCATCTTCCGTAATTAGAAGGACGCTGGATTCCAGACTACACATTATCACGTCTTCTTATTCGTTTTGGGATTCTAATGATGATGAGTGATTTTTATACACCATTCGTGGTAATAGCTTTAACATAAATATGAGTTATTACAAATGCACATATCACAGTAAAATAAACTTTGAAACAATTTCCTTAAAGTACTGTTAAGTATTTCGAATTCTTGCTGACTAGAATTTAATGATAATTAAATTCATGTTTTAAGCTTCCAAAGTGTTCTAACCTAAATAGACCTAACTATTATAGATTATAATGTTCATACGACGTTAAGTTCAATAAAGTCAACTTAGAGATCTCAGATAGTACTTTCACTATTATTATTTCTTACAAACAGTTCGCGGCGGCTAGCAGTCCGTAGCATTCTAAGAAATTTGTAAAGTATATTTTTGTCCACTACATTGGGCTTCATATCAGTATTAAAATAATATACTGGTAAACACTATATTATAGTGTATAGACTTTGTGTATTATAGGTAAACACAAAGTCACTACAAAATAATATTGTATGTTAATCTATACACGTATTGATATTTCACATGTTTGAATCTCTTATGAGTATATTGAGTTTGTTTAAAAATTCATGTGTTAAGCTACTTTCTCGTTACCATCATAGTTACGCATAAGACCAATGTAACAATAATCGCTAACGCTTAGTCTAACTTCAAGGAGTGACATGTAACATCATCGAAATTAGTAGAATTGAGCTTCGTGCTCAATTTCAAGGCCATTGATAACTGTGTTTTAGAGATATCGTATTGACATACAAAAATAACATTTTTCCAGGCCTTCATCGATAATCTTCAGTACAACTTAGCCAATAATACAATTCATAATGTGGAAGCTGTATAAGGACTTTTATAATATCTTAAATTTCTGGTATTGAACTGATATGTTTCGAATGTATAGACTAATATTCTAAATACGGGTTTTATGGATTTTGAAATCAACATGGTATTCATATAAAATTAGTAAATTACAGTTTACTAATACTACTTAAACCCTCGAACTTTCACGAAATCTTACATCACCTCATGTGTAGTGTTAGTTATATCTGGCAGTTAATATCCGGTGGCAGATGTGTGTGAACGCTATTACTTGAGGTGTTGATGTCACCAGGAGGTGGAACAACTTGTAATGACGTCAGTAGGCTACACACCTTACTTATCGTCTAATCATCACTTATTAGACTAATATTTGTCATCCTAATTCGTTTAATAATTTGTGCAAAATTTATCGAATATTCTCAATATACACATTATTGTAAAGCGATACGCATGTTTTATTATTAACTAGTTGCGAGTTTTAGGTCACTGACAGATATGTGACTCCTGGTCTCTGGATCCACGAAATAGTGCTAAATAAAACATTCACGTTGAAATGGAATGCAATATTGGGAATGAGCCTACACGAGCAAGCAGCCTGGGTGTACGCTTGAGTTACTATATATAATACTTATATTTTTGTAAATATCAATGCATTCTTTAGCGGTAAATAAATGTATATTAGGCTATATTATTATTTGTTATTACAAAAATATAAATTAGGATATCAAATGAAAGTTAAGAGAAAAAAAATAAATCCATGTACATTTTTGATAGTGAAATAAAATATTACAGTAAAATTGGTCATAATGATCTTCAGGCGTAGATCTTCAGGACATACCTATAGTACATAAGTTACAATGGTGAGCCAATGGATCAACCATTTCCACCAGAGCTACATTATTAACCTACTTTTGAACATTACAGCGATTATACTGATCAAGAACTATTTATTTTAGATTTTAACAATATATAAAAAGTATTTTTTTAAAGAGGACTTGTTGCTTAAATGTACTACGACTAATAACCAACTATATCATTCTTGGGCGAGTATCTTTTGTAAAATAATAACGCTTGAATCGAAGATTAATTTAAAAAATTACCCTTCTAAAGACACGAACGTTCACTAACCACTAAATGACAAATACAGTTCCGTACTTCACGACAATATTAATCGCTGCAATATATCATGGGCACTTCTAACTGACAAATGAATGGCTGTGTCTGTTTTGATTCATAGAGTAACATATCAACTCGGCACTGGACGAGGTATTGACAGCGAGAAAATATTGTTTACTGCTTTTAGCAATTCCGTTGTCCAAAAAGTTACAATAAACTTTATTTTTTATAACGATTCACTTTATATTCATAATCGCATTAAGTAATTTTCAAATGAAATAACTATTTGTAAAAATTTATTTTTGTTAAGTAGAGTTATCAACACTTTCATTTAACCAATATATTATAAAATAGTGATCAAGACTACGACACACATAACAGTTAAATATATATCCGCTTCCACAATATAATTAGAGGTTTCAGTTCAAACACGTTACAATCACTAATGAATCTGTATATTACCGTACAAAATTACATCATATGTTTATAATCGCAACAGAAGTTTAGAAACTGTATTGTAAAAAGTACATAAAGACCTATAGAAAGATTTTAAATGGTTAGTGAATAGTTACAAAACCTTGTAGAACAAACATTGTTAAGAGAAATCTGAATTAGTTTACTAGTTCCCTGACTTTGCTTTTCAAGTATTATATACTTCACTTATAGACTATACACTGAGTCTAAATATCAGAGTCCATATTGTTTAGTAATAATGTTATCCTCCTAATTTCTGGACATATACGTGTTTATATCGTTAGTGTTTCGATAGGTGAAAATACTAATTTTTTATTTGTGAAAATCAGCATGATACTCGTAAAAACGTTAAGGCTTAGTATAAAAAGCACTATCTTTATTGATACTCGTTTACTTTTTAATAAATTATATTTATCTTCACTCACATGATGAAAATGAGTGCTCCTAACAAATTTAACACAAAATTGAATTTTTGAACAAGATTTGCCAACATTTAATCTGTAAAGGCACTTAAAATCGTTAAAAATTTGTCAATACTGAGTATAGTATAACACGAACAGTGTATTGTAAACCATCCCATACCTTTACTATACAAATATCAACAATTATATTATGAAAAAACCAAATCCATTCAAAATAAAATTATTTATATTTTTGCTATCAGTATAGATTAATCACTGTAATTCAGTAACATTTCTATTCAATACCTAATAAAATGACAAGCGCCACTATTTTTAAATGAATGTTTGCATTTCTTTGTGACAGCAGGAAAGATATACCAGTCATGAAATTAGAAGAGCTACCAATAGACAAATGGACTTAGCTTTACCTATACACTAAATACTTTAAGTCTGCAATAATGCACAATAGGACAATCTCTTTCAGCCTTCAATCTCATAGTCTGCAATGTACTACATAGTACTCGTATAGTTGGGTTGATAAGGCTAGGCAAAATTTAATAACTTTTAGCATTAGTTTTGTGATTTAAACTTTTCAGTAAAGAACTATAGATCGAAAATAAATAATGTGGAACTCATTATTTCAAACGATCAGAGAGAATATATTCCAGTATTTACCATTTAGGGTAGTAGTTGAAGTTCTCATATACCCAAAAAATATTAGTTGTCTTATAACGTTCCCTTCCCCTACAGAGATGTTAATGTTTTGTTAAAAAGTTAAAAGAGGAAAGGACTTGTGGACTCCTAGTATTCCTGCCTCAACACAATTTCTTTGTAAAACTTTTTTATAAATTTGGGATGTATATTTCCCTATTTTTTTAGCATATTTGTATATTTTATAATGTGATTAATGTATTACTGATTACTTTACGATCAACCAATATGATATTCAATATGTACGTCTATGAGGAATAAATAAATAGTCTATAATTGATTTATTCTATAATATAATTCTAAATTATAATTATTCTGAAACTATAATACTCTTAGTAGGAGCTGCTAACTCTAAGATGTTTCACACTATGTAGTGTGTTTTCAAACAATGCCTCAAGCGTAACACAAACCATTACATTTTTGCACTATTGTAAGTAACACATATTTCTTAAATCGCTAAATATTTAGATTTATAGAATATGTAGACGATTTTGTTAAGTTGCACACAATCTAATTCATGGCGCTATTTAATCTTTGTAGATTAAGTGCAGTTGAGGTTATTTTCACAACTAAAATAGCATATGGATTTGTGGAATAAGTGATAATTAGTTTAGCATCAATCGTAACCGAATATAAATAAATCAGTATTAATCAATCATTAAACGTAATCGCACATTTGATTTATTCGAATAGTTACATCTTCCTAAGTGCAATATCGAATTGTAATACATCACTTATAAATTGATAGTTTTGTGGAATTGAATTAAATAAATATGTCAGATATTAACGTGCCATTTCAAATACTTATTTTAATTTAAGCACAAATATTTTAATAGTTACCGTGTGTAATGTTTATACATTTTCCACCATTTTCGTAATTACAGACGTACTTAAAAAAACCTAATAGTCTTGGAACCAAGATCCATTTCGCATTGTATAAGCAACCAACCTGGATTTATTCAAATCCGTAGTGGGATTATCCATAAGAAGGAAATTGATCTTGTTAAAGTTTTAAATAGGAGTGTATCAAAACGGCTAACAATTAAAAATAATCGTGCATTGATCTATGAAATTAATAAACATTGTCGATATTTATATATCTGACGGTCAGTTTTAAGTTTATCAAGCTAGGAAAAATCAATTCTGGAAATATATCGTTTTATTCTTTCACGCTACCAATACCCTCTTATTTTAATTTCCCAATTCAACTAGTATGAATGACAAGTGATTTCATGGGAATAATAATATATATTAGTAAAGTTTACTTCCAAAAGTGAAAGACATATACAACATCCTCTGTGGAAACTAATACTTGTTTCCTATATCTTCAACGCACGATTCTATTTCAATGGCCCAAACCTTTCTGTATTAATCTAAATATATGCAGAAACCTAAAAGCAATGATTAAATTATTTGTTTGTATTTCAGTGTTTTGTGCATGAGATTGACCAAAAATTAAAACAAAACGATATTAGTCCGTTTTAACAGTTCTGAAGTGATACACAACTACATTATAAAATGTTCAAACATTACATTTTATAAACTCCATAATTTAGTATTACCAAGATAATGATGCGATGAGATCTAACGACCGGTGAAGTGTCACGACAGTTTTACGCTCATTGGACATTACCTGCAGCAAATTATAACAAAGTGGTAGTAATACACATGTGTGTGAAATTGTTTTCGTAGTTATATACTATATAGCAGTACACTAGTTATATACTATATAGCAGGGGTGGGTCCGTGAGGACCGAATCCGCCAGGGCCGAATAGTGAAATTTTCCGCCAAGACCGAAAACGAAACTTTTCCGTCAGCTCCGAATTCTAACGTAAACATTCCTATAACCTCGAATACTTATTCGTAGAGTCCGCCAGCTCCGAAATAAGATATTGTCCGTGAGATCCGAATATGTAATATTCCGTTAACACCGAATTCTATAGGGACGAAAGCAGTTGCAATCCAGTAAGGCCGACAAAACTCAATCGTCCGATAGGGCCGAAACTGAAGCATTCCGTCAGCGCCGAATTATAGCAGGAGCAGTCCGTTAACTCCGAATAAATACGTAACAGTCCGCCAACACCGAATTGGGATTTTTTCCGCCAAGTCCGAATCTGATTCTTTCCGCGAACGTCGAATATTGGACTCGCCCCCAAGCGGAGAGGTATGCGCGCAGTCGGTGAAATGGGAGGAGCTTAGCGGCGAGTCCGCCCAGGCCAGGGGGGAATCACAGGGGGTCCCCCAATCACAGTGTTCCGGTTCACGAGCTCCTCATGCAGCGGCATAATAAGGTGATCGCAAACCGGCGGAGAGAATGAGTGGGAATGGAGGGGCCCCTCCTGCCAACTACCAGATAGCCCGTGTATTGGAATAGTGGAATGAGCAGTCCGCGCGTTCTCTCTCCGTACTCCTCTGAATTTAATTTAGTTCAGTACCTGGCAAACCTATTAAAATGTATCACTGTATTTTTCAAATCCTTTTCCGTAGTTTAGTACAGCATACATATATTTAAATTACATTTTAAATGCTGTATGTTGCAGAATGCAGCACAATTAAATTGCAGGCAATTTAATCTGACAAACCTCTTAAAATGTACCACTGTGTTTTAGCTTCTACTCTGAGTTAAACACCTTTCAATAATTTGGTAAAACATATATATATATATATATATATATCTATATATATTACATATTCAAAGCAGGATGCAGCGCATTTCATTAAACTTGATTTTACAACTTAATTAACGACAGGCAATTAATCTTGTCTACATACAAATAAACCAATTCAACGGAGTATCGAAAGACCCAAAAAGACGTAAGGAAGTCTACTGTAACAAAGTAACCTCGTTACATTCAGTGGCGTAGCTAGAAAACATTCGAGGGTGGATTAAACATCCAGGAGGATTAAAAAGACCCCTACTCGCCAAAATTTAGAAATTTGTTTGTTTACAAGTGAATTTTCAATTAATTTGTACTTTTTTTAATTTTTCTTAGTCACTCAAATGTGATTGTAAGCATTCATGCTTGAAAAACATTTAAACTTTTCAAAAGATTCGAGACTTGTGTTTTAGCATAGTAGTTAAATAGTGATCTTCAGCGGTCTCCAAAATACAAAATCAACAATTAAGTTGAGTTTTTTAATTGCATCTTTTGTATTAAAATGTAAACCAATAAAATTGTTTTATAACATTATATTTGGTTCATTTGCATTTTCCAACAGCCTTAATCAAATAAATATAATTTGTAGGTTACATTATTATTAGTTTAGAAATTATTCGATAATTGCCATGTACTATAGATATGATCAGCATTATAATCGCGTATGCCAGACGACACATGACACATATCAGGCTTGGTCGAAGTTACACGCACAATTTCAAGTCTATAGGCCTAGCTTATTTTTCATTCTCGATATATCCAACAAACAGACAGAGAAATCTATTGCTATTGCTATAAGTTAAAAACTTGATCTAATAACTTGAGGTTATTAAAATATGAATACTTAACAAAGTGTTTCAAATACTAAAGTTCTCAAAAGAAAATACGATAAGGTATCAAAGGACATGCCACAGAAAAGGATATATATCACCAATACTGCAACCCTGCACCTGGCGTAGAAACGCTGGCTTGACTTATCAACTATCCAGCCACTTCCGTTTCATCCCAAAATGGACTGGTCTTTCCCTCCAAAATTATAAATAGCTCAGAACTAACAATCAATAATTGGGTCAGAACGTCTCATCGGACAGTAGCAGTGGTGTGGTGTGTGTGGAGTGTGTACTATATATGTTTAAACATTTGTTGACACATTTTGTAAAGTGTCTTTGGAGTTATAAAGAAAGTTCAATATTAATATAATTAATTCTATATAATTTCTATGTTTTGCAGATATGTTCGGATATAAAACGACTCATTAATTCGTAAGATAAGATAATAGAAATCAGAACCGTTCCGAACTGAGGTCGCTATCAGCCGCATGTACAAGGTTTGTCCGGAATTTTCGGGATTTATCGGTACTGTTCGGCTCTGCTCGGCTCTGCCCTCACTCTTTCTCTCCTCCTGGCTTGATCGCCCTATTCTTCAATCTTCATATGCATGAGGAGCTCGTGGTACAGGTAGTGATGGGATAACCGAATGGATTTTATAACCGACTAACCAGTCAGTTTATTTTTGTCGTTAATCGGTTATTTTAGTCGAATAAATAACCGATTACCTTTTAAATTCAATTCACATTTTAGGGATGGGGTGGGGGGGAATGAACCATTCCTGTTGAGAACAGGTATGCGGCGCGGCGCGGCCAATTTTACTCACGGCCGTACTTAGCTTTGGCGAGCCATGGTAAAGATATTTCGGTCGGGCCCCGTCGTGTCCCCCCCACCAGACACAGTTCCTTCATATAGACGTGTGACTGGCTCCGGAAGAAATTGTACGAAAACCCGGTCTGAGTTCGGACCTGAATATACAATCAAAAAATTCCAAGCAAACCCGCACTGGCAGAACCGTAATTGAAAACGAAATTCTGTAATTGTATTTATTACTTTTTTCTGTGCATACGTTATAGTCATAACATTTTAAAATGTTATATTATCATATATCATTTATAACACTACAAGATAAATTACCGTTCAATTAATTGCAAAATTATAATTTATTTTAATTACGAATCACCAAAGTTAACCGAAAGTTAATCGCTAAAGAACGATATTTCAGTAATAAAAATAACTTAATATAATAAAACGAGCAATTCAAGTATAGACTGTCTGCACAACCAGTTAACTTGCAGAAAATTATTCGGTAGAAAAACTAATCTAAAGACTAATTTAAAAATAACCGATTAGAATCAACGGTTAGTTCAAATATAGACTAAAGTCTTCACAACCAGTTAACTTATAGAAAAATTAGTCGGTAGAAAAACTTATCTAAAGACTAATTTAAAATAACCGATCAGAATCAACGATTAATTCAAGTACAGACTAAGTCTGCACAATCAGTTAACTTATAGAAAAATTAGTCGGTAGAAAAACTAGTGTATAGACTAATTTAACTGGATGCAGCAAAAATAACCGACTAATCGGTTAAAATAAAATAACCGAACTAACCAGTTATTTTTCATTCAGTTATTCCCACCACTAGGTTACAGGTCAGACTGCGGAGGGCTCCGCAACAGGAAGGTTCATTGTTCTCTCGCTCCATTGTAGAGAAGAATGTTATGTGATACATATAAATGACTCAATTAGTCCATCAATGAGTACAATTTGAATGGTATTTATTCTACGTCATAATTATGTTGGAAAAGTGAACGACATTTTTAGAAATAATTTTAAAACTCACATGGAGCTTGAATATTGTATGTACATTAATAACATCAAGTGTAGTCACATTTCCCTTCATCAATAAGTATAATCCTCATTATCATTATATGTCCACTACAATTATTGTACGTAAAATTTAGTTTTTTAGGAATTTGTGTTGAGTCTACATAGTCAATTCCTTGGTAATATATGCATCATATTTTCATTGGCACATCAACTTTAATAGGCATATAGTTAATCGTTTGTTTACATGTGGCCTGTAGTTAATAGTTAGTTAATCTCATTGTAGTTCTAGTATGGGCCGGGTATTTATAGAATACTAGCTGTTACCCGCGGCTTTGCACGCAATCTTAGAACCAAAGTCCTTATATTACTTAGTAAAAGCAATTATGATGTAGGCTAATATGATGGAAGTCCTATAAAAATTTTAATTGTAGGCATACATCAGGTAGATATTATTTAAGTTCATGGTAAATAGTATCAGAGTTTAACCTCAATTATTATATCATGTTTTTGCACATGTGGGAGCATTTCTGGTTCAAATTAATTATATACATAACGTCACAGCTGAATCTGCCTTGTCATCCCGATCAAGAAAAGACAAATCTCAGATCATACAGGTCTCGGAAACTTACTTCGGTCAAAAAGCGTATATTTTCTAGTCCTTGTCATATATTTCAGGTCTAAGATATTTCCAGTACCATAGTTGAGTTTGCCTTGTTGTTCTGAAAAATGTGGGTAAGCTATTTTGTGTATGTCAACTTTACACACCTGTCGAGTACTACTTTCATTCCAAAGGTATGGCAATCAGAGTTTCTCTATGTAGGAAACAATGCGTACAAACTATATCTGTGTTTTTCTGTTTTGCTAACGTTAGAAAGCCTGTGAAGTGCCCACCCATAAATGGGGATACTTAAACAGGGACTGCCATAATATTTTGGAATTTTCAAAGAACTTATCAACTAAATTAAAAATGTCTTGTCCTTTTGTTGTCTCAGGGAGATCTTTACAAAACAGGAATGGTTCAACATAGATTTTTCATCAATAAACTGTAAAAAAGTCACCACCAGTGATTTATATAAGTATATGTATCTTTTCAGTGTAATTTTACTAAATCAATAATTAAAGAGTCCATTTCGGTACGTTATATCTCTAAATTGTATGTGTATATAGATTAGTGCACAAACAAAACGTCCAAAAGTTAGTTAAATAGAGTATAATAATACACATTTCACTGACTGCTCTAACGAGGCCTGTAACTTGTGGGATTAAACAAATTTAACTTGTAAGTTTGTCTGTCTGTCTGTATATCTGTCCGCACGAAAACGAACTAACCTACAAACTTAAAACTGTACCATAAAGCTAAATTAAATTATAATTAAAGTTAAATTATGGTACAATGTCACTCCATGGGATTTGGCTAAAATGTTTAGACTAACATTGGGCAACCGTGATAAAAACGAGACAGTATCAACATAAATAAATTTCAAAAATAAACTCATTAACATATTAACGCATGTAGCCTAACTATCCCAACACATATGTAATTTAATAGTGACTTAGTGTGTAGAATTTTATGATTTTAACACCGATATGAAACCCAATTTAATGAAAAAAAAATTTGAATGTATTATCTGGAAGATATGCCAAGAAAGACTTCATATGAAGGTTTAAAATTTTGCATGAAACTTCATTTATACAAGACTGAGTTTATTAATAGGTAATTTTTAGTTTTAAACTCTATTTTGTACGATTGTTTGTCTGATTGTGCACAGTGCATCTAAGACATTTTTTATGCAACCTCCGCGAATCCTGTTACTTGATCAAAATAATGTCAATAGATGAATTGCATCGAATAATAAGTTTTCACGGTAAGTATATAAAAACGGATTCACAGGTTAAAACTATTTAAGTACTAACACGCTAATAAAATGAAAAGTAAATTTAATTTTCTTTGGTTGTAATATGAAGTATTGCAAAAACATATAATTTATGAAGGTGTAAAAAATATATATAGTTTCCTGGAGGTATCCTTCATGAAAAAGAAGTTGAAGTGAATCATTATTATTATAGAATGTATCATATCACTAGAAGTTACTCACGGATTGCCTTGCAAATGGTAAAAATGGTAAGTACCATTTTACCATCAACCACTCAACCAGTGAAATCCAAATCGTCAAAACTTGAATCTGTAGAGAGCTTTTCTTCTGTATTTACCGACAGAAAGTGATTTTTTCTCGATAATTATATAGGTTAGTCGAGTATTAATGATAACAAAAATCGTCGTCCTAACTCAATCAAAAATACCCACGTTTACCTCAATAACTGAAGTCCGAAGTAGTTGAAGTTCTAATCATTAGAGTTTTTCAGGTGTATTTTATTTTCCGACCACAAGTGATTTTTAATTTTTTTTCCGATAATTATATACTTGTCTACAGTGTAATTATACAAAAAATCGTCCATTATAACTCATTCATAAATACCTCAATCAGTGAAATCAAAAAGTAGCGAACTTCTAATCAGTAGAGTTTTTTGCGGTGCATTTTCCGACCGTTAGTTTGATCTGTATCCGAGCAACACTCGAAAATTGCCCTCCTTTTCTAAAGGGATTTCGACCGTCAGTGGCCCAATGTCCCCGCCAGAGGTATTTCATTTTCTCCACAGAATATAGTTGTGTCAACTATACGCTTGAGTGAAGCTCTGTTTTGTTCTTTTTCTTTCTTATCCAGTGAATCCAACATCACTTTGGTGCCTTCTATTCGGCCAGAATCGAAATTTGTGGTACTAGATTTTGCTGTGAAGAGTTGAATTTGCCTATTACATCTTTCCACTTTTCTATAAGGCGTAGTTACTAAAGCTCCATATTTTTGGTATTTACCTTTTACCAGTGAACTCATTGGCAAAATAACACACACAAAACGTCCCCGGCTCCCCCAGTTTCGGACCCAAATTTTCGGACCCCCCCCCCCCGAACGAAATTTGGCTACGCTACTGGCCATTAGCCCTCTCTCATTGCACCGCAACGTCCGCTCTGGCTGACCGAGTGACACAGATTATACACTGAATATTAAAAATAACTACCGTGAGCATAAATTATTTCCATTAACTTATGAGAAGGATAACAAGCTTTCACGTACAATGCCTAATGAAGTCTACTCATTTAATCCAATATATTTATTTTAAACATTATTATTTTTTTAACAGCCAAATAGATTTCTACATTTTAATCATTATACAGAATTTAACTGACTATTCCGTTAATTAATTGATTATTTCCTTTAGGGATTTTCTACATATTCAATATTTTGAATCATTGGTATTAAATTCCATATTCGACTCCCCTAAAACTATACAGTACATACTTTGGTTAATCCTCACCAGCTCCAAACTTTCTGCGATTATCATGGCTTTATCTGCGAGGGATATTATAAGTACTATTGCTCCAACTAAGACAAGATTGATCTCTACTACTGTATGTATTGCTTTAATGTAATAGGTAATATTGGATAGGATTAGTGGGGAAAACCGCCAAAAGATCAAACTATTTGGTACTTTATTTATTGGTATTAGGTAACAAGTAGCTGGAAAAATGCCATATAAGCTACAATAATACGTACGTTATGATCTTATCTAATTCTAACAAAGTAGTCAGTGTATCACAACTTAATTAACTGGTTTTTATGTGTCTTGTAACCTTGGTTGGGTTTTAATTCTTGAAAAAATCCTATATCAAAATATTGGATTATAAAACTTAAGTCTTCATTTGTAATAGATAAAAGTTGAGAGAGTAACATAATAAAATATGTGCAATCTATGATTGCAAACATGTAATCGTTTTCCCCATTAAAAATATTTTACTGATATCACACTACAATTAACAATTTGTTACGCAAAATACTACGGTTACAGTAAAACCATATTAAATTGTAAATTTAGTAGTGAAAGGAAGATTCAAATGTGGTATTTAATTTTAGATAACCATTCAAACTTATGTTTTGTGTTAGTTCGAACTCATTTTTTGTTGCGCCGTTGTATTGTTTATAAGTAAGAGGGTGTAGATTATTATGTGTTTGGGCCTAATAGATGACAAGGTAAGTTCTTGAACAAACTGAAGATAAAAACCTTCTATAAAGTAATGTTTTCGTCAATATAATACACCTAGAATTCCTTTGTATAATGGTGTATGAGGTTAAAGATGTTTCATCGTAGTATTGAAATTATACGAGTAACTTAAAAATAATTAACATTTGGATTAAATATCAATTAATATTAGTTAAGTACTAATCAAACTTTTAATTTAAAAGTAATTTTTATAAAATCCAAGAAATAATATAACACAATATACGAAAATAATATTTCCTATTTACTGTTAATTTTACTACATATGTCTTTAGAAGCAGACAATTTGACCTCTAAGTTTTTGTACCTATCTTAAATAGCTATCTCATTTCACTTAACGTAAAGTGTAAGCGGAGTAAGTAGTACCGTTAGAGGGAGGAGTGTGGAGCCATGCGACTGTAATTTACTGTCGACAGTAGGAGGAGCCAGCAGCCATCGCAAACTTGTATCCCTCCCATGACTGCCCCCTCCTCACGATTCGGCGTTGACGGAATGGGCTGTTTTCGACGTTGGAGGAATGGAGCTGATTTCGGCCTGGCGGATTGGTATGAATTCGGACTTCGCGGACAGTTGAAGATTCTACTTTAAATTTTCCTATAGCACCGATAAATTCTATTATTCGTCCCGTCAACATCGAAGAGTTTCTACATCAGTCCGTGAGCTTTCCGTATTTATTCGACACTATAGGAATCTTTAATTTTCGCCTCTAAAAGACACATGAGTCCGCCAGGACCAAATAACGAGACAGTCCGCCAACTCCGAATCCTCCTAGATTCCGTGAGTGGCGAAAAGTAGAATCGTCCGTGAGCCTCGAATATTTTATTTCTTTGTCCGATAGCTCCGAATAATTTTGCTCTCCGTCCGTGAACGTCGAATCATTCGGAGCTTGACGGAAAGTATCGTTTTCGGTCTTGGCGGACGAATTCACTATTCGGCCCTGGCGGATTCGGTCCTCACGGACTCCACCATATAGCAGTACACGACACCACGTGTCCCGTAACAAGCTTCGCTGATGTACGCGTAATTTCAAGTCTATAGATACTTTCAGAAAGGTACCTTTTCTACCATGTGACACGCTAAGATATCATTTGATAATCAGATGTTTACTAATTTCTTTTTTCAGAGATTTTCTTCTTGTCATCAAAGTTAGCCATAAGACCTATTAAAAAAAATCGCTAATGAACATGCAAAACCCAATAGATTGACATCCACAATCATCGAATTCAATTTTACTTCTATGAACATGAAACTTCATGCAAAATATAAAGTCAGCATTTAGTTCTTTATCTTGTGAATTCTTGAGATATTGTGCGGATAGGCAAACGGACTACTAAAATATTTAATTTTGCCAGTCCCTAGTCCTTTACTGTCGCTCAAGCAATAAATACTTATCTAGGCCAAAGGTACTAGACCGTGGAAGTTTTCTTGTCTGCAACTCAGTTTTCAGATTGTTACAGGAGACAACACTTAAGAGACCGGAAGCGAGAGGGAGATTTATTGAGGAAACGTGGGGAGAGCGTGCGCGCATTTGAAAAGCTGTGAATCTTAGCAGAAAAGTGTGGTTTCCATCTTTAAGCTGTCTGCCATCGCTCACACTGATATTCTAAGTAAAATACATTACTTTCACTTATACTTAGTTACTTACTAATTTACGTCCATATTTAACAGTTAATTTTCCTATTTTTAAACGAGATATAATGTGTGTAAAGTGGTTAATGATTTATATTGATTCGTGCACAATACAGTTTTTAAATATTCATTTCGAATTATCCTGTAACTTCTATTTTTGCGATAACATTATTACGTTTTATTAAAGGCCTAATTAAGAAATTACATATAATTATGATTTTTAACGGCCTTTCTAATGTGTTTACATTTCACCAGATTTTGTTGAAGGTGCGTATAGTAAAATGTCACATTAGTATCTTCAGAAATTGCTCTTTAGGTCTGATTATTAAATTTCTTACAGTTACAACTTTTATAGCCTGTAGTTTCACGTGAAGTGATCAAAACAAATGTTCCTAATCTGTCTGTATTTACGATTTTTAAGGCCTATGAATCTGACATAAAAGAAATATTTTCAAAACCAAAATTAATTACTCCACATTAATATATTGCATGAATATTAGTGTGCAGCAATAAGAAAGTGGAGAGAAAATATGAAAATCGGGGGAATGCGTTTAAATAACCAAACTAACATATGACCGGAAGACATAATAAGTAAATAACTGTCAAATGACTTTTATTTACTTATTAAATTTGTATTGTAGGCAATAGTCTAATTTAATTTCAATAAACATATGTGAAAGAAACGGTTAAATAAAAAATAATTGAATTGTAAAAAGTGAGGGCTCTGTGGTGTAATGGTAGCACATTCATCCGGGTTCGAGTCCCGGCGGAGCAAGTACTTTTTGTGATTCAATGTTTATTGATATTAAATTAGGCTATTACCTCTTATACAAATTTAATGAGTATTTACAAATTTACCTGAAGTGTTTTTACCACAAGAAATAAAAAGGTTTAAAAGTTGTTTTTAAACATTTTATTCATATATTATATATTAGAGTATATAATTACAGCATATTTTATTTATTTATCTTATAAGTATCGACCTATAAACATATGTTTAAAATATTATGTGGCTGTTGGGAAATAGTAATAAAAACTCAAAATCTACAAATTGCCTTCCTTTTTAGAACATTACACAGTTTTTACCAGGATCACTAATAAGTTTACGATACATTTTTAACCAAAGTAAATAAAGGAATAATTTGCAACTAAAACAAAATAATGGTTAGTAATATCTGATTTCCTGTACAGATAGTATTATAAAAGTACTGCCTAACTATGCTATGTGTTATATATAAATTTTAAAGTACAAACATTGTGATTAATACAAAATTATATCAGAACGGATAAAAGTTAATTTATATATATATATATATATATATAATATATATATATATATATATATATATATATATATATAGATATATATATATATACGAACGTAGTTTAGGTCACCGGAAGACGGGTTCAACTCTCGCTTTCTTTTCTTACAACCTACCGGTTCCTGGCTGCTATCTCACTAGTTTTATCCTACATGCATACTCCATGTTTAAATATTTAGGTTTGTATATTGAAATACATACGTTATGCTCTCCTCATATATATTTATTTATTATAGAAATAGCTCTTAATATGCATAGTTTTATCCAGATCATAAATTAATACTTCAACCCTAAAGAGGTACCCTAGCAGTATAATAAGAAGAAAATTTTAGAAATCTACAAGAAAATACAATTTTATCTGTACGGGAAATAGTGAGCCTTTACTCAAAATAGATTTTAAAGTTAACTTCAACAATGTTAAAAATGGTTTGGCAATTTGCAAGTTTCTTTATATAATGCAAAATTATTTGTAATTACAACTAACATATTAGCAATTCCGTTTTATTGTAATAATATAGTTTAAAGGCAAACTACTGGTTAATTTAAAGCTAAGTTGTACCGATTCTTCCGTATAATCATAATATATGAGGCATAACGTTTTTTGAGAATCGGGAATGTCAGTGGCATATAAGTTTTACTTACTTTATCCAGAATTTAGACTATAAAATTTCGCACAAAAACTGAAATTGTTGTCTGTTTCTCACATCAAAACTTCCAGTCCGCTAACCAAGGTTTTGGCACGGCCATTAACAATGAATCGTTCCATATTTTGCTTCACAGTTGGTACTTCCTACAGCGTTTTTCCTCCCACCCTTGGTTCCTTGCAGAATTTACCAGTTTCTAAAATGTAGGTTTTTGTAGGACTACTCAATCCGTGAGCTGGGTAGTCAGATTTTTTTGATCTATATAATATAAATATTGATATTTTGTTAAATATTCATAGCAAAAATAAATTTAATTTAATACTAAATGCAGCTTCAAAATAACAAAATGTAACCCCACTAAACCTATTTTACTGTGATTTAATGTATTCTGGATACAATATAAAAATATTTTTATAAATTATCAATCAATATTTTTGATTGAAAAATATAAAGAAATTATAATTTGTTATTAATACAGTTTTATTACACATTCGACAAATTTTATGTCCGAGAAGGGCAGTTTTAATTTAGATTGAGATTATCCTAACAAGTAAATACGGCTAAGCGACATTTATAAACAATTATTCTAATATTCACCCAATATCATATAAGAATAATAAATAATATGCATAACACAATATGTATAAACCTTTTAACACTTTTTTTAACTTTTATTTTTCGTACTATGTACATTTCGAAATCTGGGATTTCATCTTCAGGTAGATACTAAGGTTAAGTTAATTAAGAAAATAAATAATTAAAGTTTAAAAATTAAAATTAATTTGTCATGTGTTTTTTTACTACCTTGGTGGCTAAATTTGCTGTATTTAATTTAATGTGTGATCAATGTATATTTTTTAAAAAGTCTATCGAATAATAAATTTTTTGTTAGAAAATCTTTATCATTTAATAATATGTTATGATTAATTTGGGCACTTTTGTAAATTTCAAAATGTTATATAGTAGATAATAAGCAACTTTTTTTGCTTGTGTGTAAAATTTCAAGATTGTTTTCGATGTTAGTGTATGTATGGCCGGTGTTATATAAATGGTCTGCATATTTTTAATTTGATGATGATTCAATGCTTGTATGTGTCATTAAATCTAATTTTGAAGGATCGGCCGGTTTGTCCAATATAGTGGGATTGACAATCGTTGCAATTTAATTTGTATACTCCACTATTGTTGAATTTAGATTTTGGTTTGTTGAATTGCTTTTGTTTTTGATTAAAAGTCCGAGGTTGTTCGAGGGTTTGAAAGTAAATTGATATCCTTGTTTATAAAATGATTTGTTAATTTTGTGACAATTTTTACCAAGGTAGTCTGATTGAATGTATTTGATATCTCTTTCTTCTTTTTTTCTTTCTTTGTATAGTTCTTCGATAATACATCAATCATGCTTGGTTTATATACATTATTTTGGGCTATGTATTTAATAATGTTTAATTCTTTATAAAAAATCTTCAGTTTTCATTGGAATTTTGTGTAATCTGTCGATCATTGATTTGAATGCAGCCCTTTTTGGTGATGTGGGTGATTCGATGAGGAAGGAATAACTAAATCTGTGTATGTCGGTTTTCTGTAAATTGTGAAATTGTGCTTTCTGTTGATCTTGGTTATAGTCAAATGAAGGTAGTTTATTGCATTATTTTCTTCAGTTTCACTGGTAAAATTAAGATTATGATGGATTTGGTTTAAGTAGTTTTTGAACATGTCTATTTGTCTTTAATTTCCTTTGAATATACATATTATATCATCAACATATCTGTAATAATAAATGATTTGTGTTAGATGTTTGTTTTTATCGCTTAGTATGAATTTGTCTTCTATGTTGTCAAGGAATATTCAAAATATGCAGACCATTTAAATAACACCGGCAATACGTACACTGACATCGAAAACATTCTTGAAATTTTACGCACAAGCAAAAAAAGTTCCTTATTATCGACTTTATAACATTGTGAAATTTACAAAAGTGCCAAAATTAATCATACTATATTATTAAATGACAAAGATGTTCTAACAAAGAATGTATTATTCGATAGACTTTAAAAAAAATATACATTGATCACACATTAAATTAAATACAGCAAATTTAGCCACCAAGGTAGTGAAAAAACACATGACAAATTAATTTTAATTTTTAAATTTTAATTATTTATTTTCTTAATTAACTTAACCTTAGTACCTACCTGAAGATGAAATCCCAGATTTCGAAATGTACATAGTATGAAAAATAAAAGTTAAAAAAAGTGTTAAAAGGTTTATACGTATTGTGTTATACATATTTATAAAACACTTTTCGAGGCTACATTTCTAATAAATATTAGTTGCAACAGCACTAAGTTATAAAAGCTAGGTCTCAAACACACGTACCGACAAAATGCATGCACAAGATGATGGCGGCACTCCCTCAGGTACTATTATCTCCGGTCATAAGGGGAGCTGCAGTAGTAAGTGCACACCTTATCTTCCAACAAGGGAAGAATACAGCAAGGGAAATATCTCTACCATTGCACAAGACTAACGTCAGTACAAATGTTACATCTTTTTTCCGTGTATGTTATTAAGTTCATTTAAAATCAAATGAACTCTTATCCGTTCTGATATAAACTTGTATTAATCACAATGTTGGTACTTTAAAATTTATTTATAGTACATAGCATAGTTAGACAGGACTGTTTTAATACTATTTGTAAGGGGATTCAGATACAACTAACGGTTATTTTGTTTTACTTGGAATTTATTTCTTTATTTACTTTGGTAAAAATGTATCCTAAACTTATTGGTGATCCTGGTAAATCTGAGTAATGTTCTGAAGCAGAAGTCGAGTTGTAGATTTTGAGTGTTTATGACTAGTTTCCAACAGCCACATAATATTCCAAACCTATGTTTATAGGTCGATACGTCTAAGGTAAATATATAAAATATGCTGTAATTATATACTATAATATATAATAAATTTTTACACTCTATACAAACTACTTTTAAAACCATTTTATTTTTTTGTGGTGAAAAATACTTCAGGTTTAGTAATAGACTTAATAAAGTTATACAATAAGACATATATAGTTTGTCTCTTATATCCTAAAAATTTGCTATAAAAATGTACATAAATTACAGATATTAAACTTTTTTTCAGATGACGTCAAAATTGCTTTCATAAATTAGGTTTAACTATTCTTTAAACGTAAATACTCTAAAAAAGTAACACAGGCGTATCAAAATTTACTTGAAAACGTAATCTAAAAATAATGTTATACAATTTTAAATTACCTTTAAAAAAATAATGACTGCGTTATGAAGGTACGAGTATTGAAATATATAAGTTGTAAAATTTTATATTATACTATGAATAAAATAAAAATCATAGTGTATTGAAATTTGAAGTACTAATCACGATATTACTGAACATTACAAGCAATATCTTTTTGTTTGCATATTGAATTACAATATACCTAATGTTGATACTGTGTCACGTCTTAAACCAGTTAACATTTAAAATACAGTATTTTAGTTTAATTTTGTTTTGCTTTAGTTTTGTTAATAACCTTGCATCACCAACACCCTTACTTAATTAAGAATCGATTAAGATACGAAAGTTGGCCAGCAGCAGCGGTGGTAATCAATGGCGACCGTAACAATTGTCGATACCCAGCAGGAAAACCGTCTATACATCGGGAAAACTACATTTATAACTAATGATACTATCTATTTTGTTTTACCTCTAAAATTCGTCACTAATAAAGGCCATCTGGTCTAATATTATAAATGAATTGTTCCCTTGTTGTGTTATTAAAAAGAAGAAAAAAAGAAAGGGTAACACAAGAATATATCGTTTAGTTAGAATAGTAGATATAAATCTAATTATACCTCCTTTTTATGGTTGTATAGTTATAATGCATGGTGAACCTTATTGCAAAATGATAAGCCATTACTAGTTGTCCGAGATAGAGGTTTTGAATTATCATATATTCATTTGGAAGACGTGATCCCATTAAGACATTGAATCACTTGTGATTGCTCCTTTCGAAAAATACTTTTTGTTTTAATACATTTCTAAATTCTCCACCGTACGTCGATTCAGCGATCAACATTTGCCATATAGATTGATTGATTTTACTCCATTAGGTTCCTTTCGTTGTAGTTATTTTAGAGGATGCTGTTAAGCAAAAAAAACTCATAGATGCGAATTTGCGATTTCATTTTAGATCTTTCACATTAACTCAACGAGCTACTATTAAAGGAAGATAAACAAAAATAATTTAACTTTTTAATGTTGAAATATAATATTTGTGTTTCTGTGTAAGTATAGAAATGTTATATACTACAATGTGTTCTATCTACAAATATTTTTAAACTTCTCTTCATCGTCCCGTACAAATAAAAGAGTACACAGACTCTTGGACTGCAATAAATAATATTTTAAAAACACAGGTTTTGTTTATATTTTTAATAAATCATTCAGAATTATATATATAGAAGAATCTTTAATAAAACAGCAATATATGTGGTTAATCTATAAATAATTTTGTGTACAACAGTTTAGAATTTACAATATAATTCACAAAATATTATGAAACATTAGATAGAAATCAGTTGAAAATTTAATTTTGGGGTGAACCTGCTTAGGTACATAGCCGTGTGTCGTAATTGCTTATCCGACAGTTTAACTATATGTATAAATATTTACACACATTTGTATAACCATAAATAGTATTCTCACATTTAAAATTCGTTTACATTTAGGACTTAAAGGATACTTGTTAAGGTAATATTGGTGCAAAGTGTACATACTTTAAAATTTGAGTTTCATATTTATTTTCAAGCCTATTTAACCTACTATTACGATTGACTTATTTGCAATAAGATAATACTATATAACTGTGGAAGGAAACTCTGAAAAAATGTAAGGGCCTTACAAAAAACATAGTTTATATATCCTAAATTTTACATAGACCTATAGTTTTCAAAACTGCAACCGTCTCTATTTTATAGTAGTAATTTGAGTCCACATATATTTTCTCCTCAAGTTAAGAACCGTTGGGGTGGGAAGGAGACCGCTGTGTACTGTGGATGTAGTGGAGCGAGAGCTCGTTAAGGGAGTTTTGTGGTTTATGCTTCGTTAGCCTCTAGACCCTCTTCATGAACTTCTCCACAACTCTAGAACTGGACTGATTAATGAGAGGTCCATTTTATAATACGATTCCTAGAGTGAACTGTCTTCGACTGTAATAAATACAATATACAGTAAAATGTACTTTATTCAAATGGGTTATAAAATAATCAATTAAAGCCTTTATCAATCTCGCCTTTTTGTGCCAGTATATGTTCCTACAAGCTATATTTTAAAAACTCACTAAAATATGAATTTTATGTTTTGTTATAATTTTGACAGCCTTATCAAATCGTTAAAACAACTTGACCCTTAACCTGACTTACCTTTCGAAACGAACAATATAACCTTGGACATAACCCAGGTTTGTATACTATTACAATGTATACTGATAATTATATTGAAAAGTTATCACTATTCACAATTTAAGTGCTCTTGTGAGCACCAAATTTTGAACAAGCTTTTATTAATTTCGAATTACCCTATCTTTTAAGTAGGAAATAGGTAATTTTTTTTCTTGCGTGGGTACTCATTTACGAGTATACGAGTCATTGAATACACTCATGAATATTGTTCAATGGACTAAGACGAGCCAAAAACTAATTTCAATCTAAAAATGTCTACCTCTGTTTGAAGTGTACATTTGTACACAATCATAAACGTTTTTACAATAATATAGGTAGCACATCAAAATGTCAATTTTGTCCAAATGTTCGACACTTGTACGGTAAACACATCTCCTCCCGAAGAGTCCTTCTCTACATACAATATTATTAAATGGTTATTTCAATTAATAAAAAATACCGGAGGTGAATATAACAACATTAATATTTATTAGTCAGAACGATAGTACTAATCGTAAGGTTGGAAGGTAAATGATCGTATAGAGTTTTACGATTGCATGGTAATTATTCCATAGAGCTACATAGCCCAATTTCATTCCGAAAGTTTTAATCATGTTTAACTGTATACCTACATAGTAAAAATAATAATAATGAGTTTCATAATTAGATTGTATCACAATAGAAACGAAAATGTAGAACAATTTTATTAAATCCAAGAACTTTCGTAACAAATAATAGTATCATGTAAGCTAGCTGTCCCTGCTGCTGTCGGGTCAGCCCGCAGGGACGTGTTATCCTCATTATTGGCTCCACACCAGTCTTGGGTCATCTGTCCTATTTCTTTCGAAAATCGGCTACAATAGAGACATCGTTTTTATATTAATGTTTACAAAAAGAATTTAGGTTATCTTATTCGGGGTGTTCACGAAGTCTTCGAAAATCTGTTGGGGCATTTGTTCATCGGGGTAAGGTAAACACAAAGTTATATAAAGATGGATCAGAAATATTCCTTTTACCACCTGTCCGTCTGTAGTGTTTTACACGTAATTTTTTTAATTTAAAAGCAAGCTAAAATTCTAAATTTAATATCTCACAATTTTTTCCTTCCAGTCTGAAATCAAGAAAAGTCTAATGTTAGATTATAATTTCACGTTTTTAAGATGAAAAAAGGTTAAAGATTTTTTTTAACCCCAATAAAAAATATGAAGTTAATTACATACCTTTTGATACCTAAAACATTAGTTATTAATGGAAAAGGTGTAAGCTTTTAACTATTATAATTTACGGCATAATTTTTATTATGTATGCATTTTAGATACGCATGTACCCATTTAGATCCATCAATGTGTAAATAATGTCACTCTATACTGCAAAGAGTTAATCTAGCTACTCGCACTGTTTATACGAGATTAACCGTGCTTGACAACAGCTAAAATTTTATATCTGTCTTCGAACTGAATAATATCGTAGTGAATAATTTTTATTTTCTAGGTGTCAAAGCCTTTGACATTGCGCCTTACTTCTTGTAGCGTTAAAGTGTTAATTAAATCGGGCGTTCTATAATATTTTAGTAACTATCAAATTAAATAAAGACTAATGGTTTGAGACTAGTGCTTCTAAAGCCAGGAAAGTTTAACATTTTACCATTATTCTTCCTGCCATGCATTATAATTTTTATTTTTGTTATTTTGTTGAATACTTATTTCTAGCATTCCTTGTCAAAGTCAAAGCAAAGTAAAAGTTCGTTATTATTCTATGTAAATGACACCAGTCTAATATTTTTTTATAATTTATGAAATTGAAAAAGAGAATATATGTATGAAGTCCTTAAAATGATATCAGTTTTATTTATTTTATTTAGAAACACCACAACCATTGCGAACTTAGAAACAGATAAGCATGTCGCTCTAACTGTTTTTAATTTCATTCTTTTCCTCTGCTTCATAGGTCTCCCCTAATGTTAATCCAATATATCGGTAATCATCTCACCCCTCTATTAGGTGAGGCGATCAACCGTACCATTGACCTGACTCTCATTTATTAAACATCAATTCGCAATTTATGCTCACTTTTAATCCGATTCAACTGTATACTATATAAAAAGCCTGTGATTAATCCATATTTTTAAAATTATAAATCAATTAAATCTTTTGCATATTTTGAAATGCTAGCAGCTACCCACGACTATCCACGTTATTTCTTATTGAATAACAGATAGGTCATATCCTTTTTAAAAGACATAAAAACATACACAAAATATGTGAGCCATTTCAGATTAACTGCAATTTAACTGAAAGTTAGACGAATCTTTTCAGGTCCTGAAGGCGGAAATTAATACATTTATAAATATCAAAGAAATATTCAAACTTGACTGTGAAATTCCACAATATTTTAACTGCTTCAACAGTTTTAGCAAAAGTACTGAATATTTTAGTTCATTGTAACGATGTATTATGATGGAGCCTTATGATCATTTTTACTCGGAATATATCTATATTTATTGACTATATTATTTCAGTGTTTTTGTTTTTTCTAGAGGTTGAAAAAATAAATTATGACACATACGTCATGGTTAAACTTTATTTGATGTGACGGTAAAAAAATATAAATGTGTAGATATGAAAAAGTAATATCACTCTACTAGTTAAACGTATTTTAGGTGCCTTAGTACCCTTAAAATTAATGTCCCGATTAAGATAATCTGTGTATAAAAAGGTTTGATGAGTTCTGTTTGTTTTTCAAGAAACGTCTACTTCCATTCATAACAATATTGATTGAAGAAAAACTATAATGATTGAACTGTATTTCAGTTTTTTGCTTACTATTTATATTGTCATATTTCTCCGTTGTTCAGGTAAAAATAAATGCATATTTTGGTTTTCGAGCAAAATATAGTATATGAAATATTTGAAAAGGATTAGCTGAAAACTTACTTAGCCCCGGCTAGGTGTGCTGGCCACATTTTCAGCACTTAGAATCTCAAAAGTAATCAGATGTATGTACTTTAGCAATGTTTTACATTTTATAGTTATAAGTAATTTCGATACAGAGCTAAAATTTCCAAGATGTTCGTTTCATTCTTAGGTTTGCCATTAATAATCAAAGAATATAATCTATTCTGATAAGTTAATAACAATATTTTTAATATTATTTATCTAAATTGTAGTTTATTTGTATATAATAGTACAAATGATTTTTTTAAATTAAAAAGTAATTTTTCATTTATAATGGAGCATTATCGGTAGGGTTTATGTAATTTTTATAGTTAATGATTTTTCTTAAAATTACTATTAGGCATTTTCATCTGAATGCATGTAATCAAAATTAGTCTGTACATTCTAGTATAGATATATTATAAAAATAAAAATAATAAAGCAGTAAGTGATAATCTAAAATATGGTTGATATACAATGGTAGGTTTCCAAGCTCTAGAGGATTTTACACACATAGAGACATAGATTTAATGTTTCGAACCTCTCTCGAGTGATTGTCTTCGCTAACGTTCAGTCAATTAGAATATTCAATAAGGTAATATTGCGCCACACTTGGCGTTTCACTTGCGCTCAGCAAATAGTAATAATAAGTACTTCGCCAATTATAACTTTATTTTACAATTAAATCTAGTTTTCAAAATGAGATTACAGTTAAAGGATAATACACGGCTTAGATATATACTCTTTGCTAAATCTACGAACGTCAAAAGGAGTCTTCAATCCCAAAGGAAGAACGCTCAGACTCACGTGAAAGCAGTCAATGGGCCGAGACGGACTTGCTGCTGAACCGTGAAAGGAGCCAATGACCCGGACAAGGTCGAGTTTTTGTAAAATAAAACAAGTGGATATAATAATTTTTTGTCGACTCCAGAATGAATAAGAAATATATATTCATGTTTTTAAATCAATATGTATTCGATATACTGTATGTCTATATATATTGTTTCACCAAATTACCCTAATACATGCATTTTCCACATTAAATGGAGGATTTTTTAATATTTAGTGGTTAAATACCAACACCAACTTTTAAGAATATATGATAAGGCACTCTAAATTTTCTTCCTCTTGTTTTATTCCTAATTTTATTTTTAGCTTACTCGTTTAGAAGCTACAGCCAATTACAAGTTTTTAATTACATGTCTAAGAATAGTTGTGCGATTAATTTTGGACGTAATAAAATATCGAATGGATTTATTATAAGTGGACTCTATCGTGTCAAGGTTCAATAATGACACCTTAGTGTAAATTAATAAATTATCAACATAATTATAATCAAAAATTTTTATTCTATAACAATAATGACAACCATTGTCGATATGGTCGGTCATATTCGGTCATATTGGCACATGTTTCTAGCTTATATTGATATTTCCTGTCTGTTTATTTTTTAATACATCTAAACAGCTAGTATAGGTCAAAGTTATAAAATTTACCCTTAGAAATATTTATTTCTATTATATTAAATTGTTAATTAAATTACAGAATGTCCATCATTTTAAGTTGTTTACTCAATCGCTGTCATTAATCAAACGTAAAAATTTTGCCACGTCACAAATTTAAATTTAAATCAATTCTGTTCTCACTGTCCCATCCCACAAAGAATTGTAATTGTGGTTTGATGACAAAACGTGTTACACGGCTCGATCACTGTTAACAGTAAAAAGACCCATTAGGCTAATGTAACCATTTCTAACGGATCTGCTATTCTGTTTATAGCCATATTTAATACCTCGTTATTGAGTTAAAAACTTAAATCTTCCCCGAATCGGATTTGCGACTTAATATATTCATTTTAAAAGTATTTTCCTTTATTAAAAAACTTAAATTAATATATATTTTTTTATAAATAAATCGATTAGTTAAAAAAAATACTTTCTATTTTGCACCCATAATATTTCTAAATATTGATAGATTTACAAACAATGGGGTAATAGTGTAGTCACCCATTAGTGCATTTATTACAGTTTAGTTTTCGCAACGTCTTCTGCAACGCTTCGTTACATCGGTTTATTGGCTGAGCTTTAGCAAAATATATCACACACGGGCTGAATATTTTTAATTCATAATTACGTGTCTGCCTGTCTTTCCATACGATATCTCATAAAGGATATGACCTACAGACTTGAAATTTTGTATGAAACTCCTCTTCAATATAAGGAAGTTTGAGTTCGATGATGGTACCTGTCAACCCATGGAATTTGGCTGATCGTTGGAAAATATGTTACACTGGTCTTATGAATAATCACTATGAAACGAAAATTAACAGAATAAAGAAATTTCTAAACAAACTGAGTAAAATCATATGAGATTTGACCATTTATACTCATAGAGTACAACAAAAAAATCATTTTCAAAAGTCAATGATAAAATTATGTGACAAGATTTGATTTTAGCGTACTCTTGATTTTTATTAACATTTTCAGCAGACTGGAACTTGTGTTATTTGAACACTTATGACAAATATCTTAACAAAAAAAATGTGAACGTATCTTTTGGCAAGATATGTAGAGATACATTTTATCAAAAACTTCATTCCTAATAGACAATATTATGACAAGATAGTGCATGTCCATTCTCGAACCATGGGGTTAGCTTAGTATAACTTTAGTTACAATTTCTTTTCTATCTATCTGTCCAAAGATCGAGAGTGACATGAGTTATAGATTTGAAATATTACATGCATTTTAGCGAAGCCCTTTTACGCGATATGTAGTGTGGCGTAACCTTTCCTTTTGTATATAGACAAGATACAGTTCTATGATAGTACAAGTTCCTCAATGGGATTCTGTTGAGCGTTAGCAAAGTCTATAATAATGGAGATATCTCTACAATGAAATAAGTTTGGAACCTAAGTTCAAAAATCCCTTCCCAAATACATTTCAAATTTATTGATTGAGCTTTAAAGAAGCTTATCACTCGAGGGACTAAATAAGCTCTCGTCTGTCCATGTATCTGCCTGTTTGTATGTTTTATGTTTGATATAACAAGAACAAATTGAGCTATGTACTTGTAATTCTTGTAATTTTACACCTATTTCCACTCCTGCAAAGGCAATGTGAACGTGCTAACAACATCAACAAAACCTAACAAAGCGGTTGATTAAACACGTCTTCTCGCCAAACTTACAGCAAGTAATTGCTTTCCCGCAAGTTTACAATGCTTTTTTTGTCCTCCCTTGCAGAACGCATTCACTAATTCTCTACATCCTTATCATGGTCCTTTTAACTGAAGAAATTATCTCAATTTTGTATTGAAGTAACTGTTATATAAATCAACAATGATCAAACTCTGAATTAAATACTTTACAGTTTATTGATTAAGGATAACTTAACATTTGGATATCACTTCGCAAAGGGGTACTAACCACACAGCTGTTTGAATTTTATTTTATAATATATTTATTTCAAACAAGACACGTACAATTAATGGCATAAAAGGTCGTAATTAAAATAAATTGGAATAACTTCTCAAGAGATTCCACGTCTGTGTGCAGGATTATAGTTCTGAAGTCAGTTCAGCTGCACTACATTACGTGTATATGTCATTTAAAATAGCTATTATGTATAAAAACTTTCTGACAGAATAATCGGAGCTGAGAAAGCCAAACACACACTATGTTACGCAATAGATGAAAGGAAAAACGGGACTTGGTAATCTGTGCGTTTTTGTGTGTGAGTGCGTGTGTGCTTGTGTGTGAGTAATTGTAAGGTGTGCGCGTTTTACAATTATATACTGCGACTAAATGAGCGCCTCCACCACTGCCCGTCCCAGGGGATAATCTTATAATATTGATGAGCCATAAACGAGTTATTATTTTCCAAAGTGTGTGCCGGCCTGGGAATTTTGATCCTAAACTACTCTATTTCTTGTTAAATATACGTAGTTACTTTCTTGAAAAATATTGTTTATATTATTGTAAATATACATTAATAGGGGTTTAAAGTGTATTTAAACAGTTGTATCATATTCAGAACAGAGAACCGCTCGAATAATATTTCACTAGGATATCTTATACTTTTCTTAATGCCAATATTCATTATGGATCTCTGAGATACCTCTAACGGTTTAAGAGTAGGGGAAAAGGTAACCCCCACATCAGAATGCCTTACTGTAGCGCCGACTGCACATAGGAAATTTAAACTTTCCTACACTGACTATCAGACAGCACCCGCCTCAGCTGCTTGAGAGCACAAATCATAGCCCGGTCGTCACTGCACGAGTATCAATTTAGTGCCATGGACCTGGATCGTTCTTCTTGAAAATCAGTAGGTGTTTTGTTTAGTTAACGTCGAACTGTAGAACATCATGTTTGAGAGCCAATTCTTAATTCTCTTGAGAACCAACGCCTGTCATAAGCCTCCTGCCAAGTGTCGCTAAGGTGAAGGCCGTATGGTCCGCAAACAGAAACATTACAGTATTTTTTTTTTTTATCAATATATCTAAAAAATGTTTAAAAATCGTAAAAAGCACTAGCCGTGTGCGTTATCGTTAATTTTTAGTGTGTAACATTGAATTAAGACAGAGGAAAAACTTACAAAACATAGTATTTGCCTGAAACAAAATTGAACATTCTTCAGATTGTGGAGACACCAGCTGTAACAGTGCAGTGTAATATCAACGTCAGATCTACACACGCAAAGCCGCGGGCTCGGGAGGTGATACTGGCATAGCTGTCAACAACTTGAGCAGACCAAGACGTCTATTTTCAAACCCTTTCTTCAATGTATATTTAATTTAAGAATAAACATTCCTTCTCTAAAACTACGCGTTTTTTTCGTTTCTTTAAAGAGTTATTTGCTACAAATTATTATATCGTGTGTCAAATCTGATTTCGTTTAATTTGTGTTCCAGTTATTATCTACTAAATAAATATATACTAGTTTTCATGGGCATAGCACTCTTGTACTCATAAATATCTTGTTAACATTAAACATTGTATTATAAAATTTTAAAATAATTATTATAACATTCACTTTAGATAAACAAGCCTATAAAATGTTTTCCAGAATATTTTGACTATATAATTAAAAAGTTTTTCATTTTAAATCTTTAAAGATGTTTTTGTAATCTACTTGAAACATCTAGACATTAAAAATTATATTTGACGGCTAAGTATTATATGTATTACTTTACTTAGTTCAACTCTCAAACCGAGGAATTACTCCAAAGCTTTAGTTTAACTAAAAGTTCATATAAAAAGTATGCTTCAATACATGGCAGGGTATATGTGGAAAATACACGTTAACCGACCAGTAACATTATCAGAAAAACCGTTGTAGACAGTCCAGTCACGTTACTTGGACTATCTCTTTCCAGAATCCTTCTCATCGTCCAAACGCTCTTGCAACAACTTTGGGACCTTTGAGTTCTCTTATATTAAGGTTCATGAACCCTTTATAATACCATTAAGAAAAATTGCACCAAGCATAAATATCAAATAAATTGTTAAAGATGAAGAAAGATTAGTTTTTATTTGGAAATAGAACTTGTTACATTTTTCATTTATAATATTGTTTTATAATTTATCTTAGGGCTCTAAACGAAAAACCATAAAATAGATTCATTTTGGTATTTTTAAGGATAGTAAGAAGCTTTTAAATTGTTAAATAAGCAAAAATTAATTTTCTATTAACTAAAAGGTATATAAAAGTAAATAGTCATCACATGGATGGTTGGGATTTCCGAAGCATCCCTCTTAATCAGAATGTTAATTTTTTGATTACACATCTCAAAGGTATATCCTGTCCGTGCATAAGCCCACAGGTTCGTGTATTTCACTTAAGATGTAGCCATTGGCTTAAATAACTGTACCTACAGGTGATCGATATTTCTAAAATAAATTACATTTTAGAAATATGTAATTATATTCACCCATTTTGCTTCGGCATCAGGAAGAGAGGTGCTTCCAACAGTTATACTTATTAGTGAAAATTTTATGGATTAAAAATACACTTTAATTTACTTACGAATTGTGAACGTATTAAGAAATTTTATATTTGTAATTCATTTAGTTTCTAAGGCTTAGAGATCTGAAAGATTGGAATCTCTACACAGATGTCTTCGGGCCTACCTATTGGGCCTAATATACATAAGGACAATCCCCCTTGAGCGTAATGAATGGAGAGCGGATTTGGAGACGAATCCCAAAATATATTAATAAGCGCAGGACTATCAATAACGTCCCAAAATGTACATAAATGTCCCTATGACATTCTTGTTTAAATTTACAAACCTACAGGCTTGTCAGTCAGATGGTAACTTGCGAACATAACGATATTTCATCATTTAATGACAATATCCAATGTGAATTTTATGATTCAGTTCCTTTATCCCTAGAACCAAACAAGGGTTGAAACTGTTTTGATGAAACTTTTATGCTTTTTTAAGATTATTTTGGAATGTTCAAAAATATTAACTTACAAGATATCTGGTAACAAAACTCCTTACAGTAAAAGATTGTTCAATCAATATTAAATAACAGAAAATAGCAAAATAAGTTTATAAGAATGTTCCACAGAAAAACTGTTAACCATGAATTTCATTTGCCAAAATAAGGCCTTCAGAAAAATGGTGTTCTGATAATAAAGATAAAAGGAAAAACACGTTTCTAAAAGAACAGATAATATTGAGGTATTAAGTTTTCCTGAGTAATATAACTATGATAATTATCCAAGCTGCCTGTATTTAACTGCATTCAAATAGTAAAATTTAACTGAATGACTATTTCTAAAAAGTTTGAAAGATTTAAAAACTCGTGTCGCTGTTACAAAGATAAAAGAGAAAAGGTAGACGACCCTGAAAGCTGCACCGATTGTCTCTTTAGTTAGGCAATCTACCGACTTCAAATTGTTTTCCCCTACAACCAACCCCGTTCTTTCATTATTTGTTCGCCATTGTTTTCTTTTCAAAGTATTTTACAATCCAAGTTTATCTGATAAGATCAGTCTTATTTACAGGAACGCGAGTTGATTTTGTGTGATCATTTATATTAGTAAACACGGTTTTATGTGCATAACTGCAAAATATGTGTAGTATAGTTATTTTGTTATTAAATTTAGAACTGTAATGTCATGGTGCTATTTCACAATGTGAGGATATTTGTAATTAGTACGAAAATAACTTTAACCTTTGTTATTTAGCTTTAGAACTTATTAACTATACATGAAATATTTTAGCATGACGAAACCTTAAATCAAGGAATATTATGAAGAAATTTAATTTCATAGGCACTTATAGAAACCTATTTTGCCCTTCGCATTCAAGATCCCAAAACACAGTCCGTTAAGCTTAAGTCTAGTATTGATAAAAGATGTTTTTTTATCTTTTAATAACTATTACATATCTCTAAAGTGTTTATAATGTCATTTACAACATTTGTCATGTTTCGCCCAGCGCGCGCCTTGTGTAACTGCTAGTATATTATAACCTTACAACATTGATTATCAAGAAACATCTTTTAAGGGGGTTCGGATAGCACTATCTTTACCATGTTAAATTTGCAATATTGATGACCCGTTTTCTCAAAAACTACTAAAGTTAAAGAGTCGAAAATGTTTTAGGTACTTATATATAATGTAGTAAAGATTTTATTACGAGGGTTTCCTTTTAACTTTTTTCTTTACATTTTTGTGATTTTTTTTATGTTATAATAAAAACCCGAAAAAAATCCTATACTCTTTGCTGTAAAAAAAACATTAAAGCATAAAAGTAAAAAGCCCATCTTAAAGTTTTTGTAATAACTACAAGAGGAAGTGGTAAAAAATGTTAGAGTTGTATCTCTTGTAGTTTCTGAGATAACGGGTCATTTATGTAAAAAAATCACGGTATTCGGGAAAACGCAAATAAAGATTTGGCCTACAGGAAATTATTCAATTACCGACCTATACAATTAGTTTAGTGCAATCCAGCACCATACGATGGTTTGTCTGGGTCCTCTTCTTTAGCAAAAGCTTCTTCCAACCTCCTTTTGGCACACCGTTTTGGGTAGTCGTCACCAAATTACAGCATTGACGGACTCATTGGGATTTTGGGACTTACCATGCAGACATTTCTTCAACAGGGTAGGATCTGCCAAATCCTGAAAAATAGGCTTGATCTGGCTCATAATAACTTCAGGTATATGCTTCAAATGATCATATATTTCATTGTTGGCGACAGCTCGCTGATATTTACACCAGCTCTCTTTGCCTTTTTCACAGAGCCCGTGCTGTGGATTTTCATTAGTGGACAACAAATGAAAATATTCAGCCCATACTGCTTGCCTCATTTTATCTAAATTTCCAGTATTCCTCCGAATAGCTAATCCGTAATATTTCTGAATGCCTAAGATGCGCTCATCTGTAAGGCGATTTCTTCCACCAATGGTTTTTCCATTGGCAAGGACAAGTTTTCCTGATTTTAGTTTTAGTTTCTTTAGGCTAGCACCCATTCTTTTTTTTAAATGTCCACAACACTCCATTTTCTTAATCACATAGTCATCTCCATAAGGCTTACTGTCAGCAACAGAGCTAAACGCTCCCTGAAAATCCCCTAAATAATATTTATATTTTACGCCAAACTCAGTTTCTGACCTACCAAAGATTTTTTTTTGCTCCATGTACTTCCATAGCCCCACTAGAGCCTATGAAATTAGCTTTACAGTTTTCATTGTGTATGTTTGTAATTTATCTTTGCATGTACAGAACTTCCTTACAATGGCCACATCAATAACACAACCTGTATCGACACTTGTTACAGTCACAACTCCATTATTTGATGTGTGCCCCATCTTTTTCCAGGTGCCATCTACTGCCATAGTTAGTTCTCTGCTTCCATCATTTTCCTGAACAGCTTTCTCAATTGCTTCCTTCATTACATCTTTACAAACTTCCTTAGTGACTTTGCCAATAATTTCATTGTACCGAAAGAATCTTGCAGGAGAGTTCGGAAGATTGAAAATAGCGCACAATGTTTTAGCCGCAGATTGTCCCTTATCTATAGTGCGTAAAGCACAAACCAGCTTATATCATGTAACCTGGTATTCAATGTCTGTTCTGAATTGCAGTACTCTACTTTGGAATCGCACTGTGTACAATGCAGCTGGCAGCTTTTCGCTAATCCACCGAGCCTATTTGTACTGTAGGCTAGTTTTGCGCCGCAAAACCTATAGGCACTAATTTCGGTACTTTGGAATTATACCGACCACACCCAAACATGAATCGTTATTTCACATTTTGCTTCTACTGAGTACAAGATTAGCGTAGAACAATAGTTCGTCAATATAAAACAGGAATTGTCTTATCGCAAACACCTCCTCATCCTCAGACAGAGGTCAAAGTCGAGCGCTCTAGTAGATAACGTCCTCGTCGCCGCCCGTTCGGCTTTGTTGTATTTTCCGTGTTTTACCCCTACATTTGTCCAAACACAAAAATTCAACATTACCAAACAAAAACTAAACTCTTTATTGAAAGAAACACTCAAAACTTGTTTTTATTCTTGATCACACTCCGCCACCTAAAATGCGAGTGCCTCCGGCCATAAGCTCGGTCTTCGGCAGCCCCGCGCTGATGTCAATGAAAGAAAAACATCCCTCGAGATAGAACCTATCAGTAAAATAAAAAATTCTAGAGGGGCTGATCAGAAATATAAATCGAATTGTAATGGAAAGGCAATTACGTACCGTGCAAAAAACTTAAATAATCATGTGATGCCGCCTTCCTGCCGTAATCGGGATTCTCGAGAAAGATAAGATAACAGTGACAACAATACCGATCACAATACCTGGAAACGCTTGTAGGTTTGTAAATTTTGTAATTAAAGAGTTGTTTTTTTCGTTCTATCATGTTTGTTTCTATAAATTTATATTTTTGTGTTCTTCATACTGGTGTGGTCGCTATAATCCCAAAGTACCCCAATTTCCAGGAACTTACTAATAAGTGACTCTATATCTACTATGTCATATATGTTCTCTGCTTCTTACTCACTGTAACTTAGTTCTCTATCACCTATTTTCATCTTTGAAGAGCTTACACTAGGTAAGTCATCTTGTTTTTTGGTTACGCCTAGGACTACTGAATCAACATGTTGATCACTTTCTGGCTTGTGTTTTTGAACCCTAACATTTTTCCTTTTCTTGAACACACTTTTACGCCTCGTTATTTTACTTTAATCAATAACTATTTATCACTGAAAATATGTTACAATATTCACAATATCATAAGACACAATACAATATAGCCTAAACAAACAGATACAGCCACAATAAAACAGCAGAGACAAAATTGTCTTGTTTATAAACACTCAGAACTACCAACCTAACACATTGAACAGAAAAAGAACTTATTACTGTGTACTATATAAATTTCATTGCAGAAAGTATAAGTTGTTGCTAAGCAATAGACACATGACATAAGTCCACTAAAAGTGGAATAACTTTTTTTTCTAAATGACATTTTTATGGGCGTGGTCTTAAAATGTTTGTGACATGTATATGAACACAAATATCTAATAAAATAAAAATGCATATAAACATACTTTTCTGCCATCTGAACCCCCATTTGGCTAAAATGAACAATAAAACTTCCTTGTATCACAAAACACAGTTTCAAAAAGCAAGATTATATGTGGTAATGGATCAATAATGCTAAGTCAACAATACGAACTGCAAATAATATAAATAACCACAATGATTTGCTAATATTGTGATTTAATACTGCTTTATAAACGAACATACAGTTAGAAACGGATACTATGATTAGTGTTAATTTCCATGTAGTATCCAGCAGGCGACCTTTGAATCAAAGAGGAAGATATGAATCACTGCCTCTGTCACCAAATGATTTTACTAGGTCTAGTATATATCGTATGTATATCCCATTCGAAATCATGACAAATTCGATTTTTAACAAGAAATTTAACTTGTATTTTGATTCACAATCAATAATGCAAGTGAACATTTGTATTAATATCCTTTGATTTTATACAAGGTTAATATATATTAACAGCTTATGGTAATACAGATATCCTTACAGATATGTTTTATTTTATAAGAATTCTGCCTTAGAATTCATTTTCAGTAACTTATGTGGTTGACAAGTACCTAGTAACCAGCCATATTTTCAATTAATGATTTATTAAAATTCAGTAAATATTTCCTTCTTAATCTGACAGTAAATGTAAACATTCAATCATTCTGTCTAGTTTTAGTGTGATATTGGTTGGATTTGTTAATCGAAATGACTGTATAAATCTTGCAACAAGTAGCACTGTGTATGCAAACTACACGGTAACAAAATACCGCTTACCGCAAAAAAAGTATGTGCAAATAAAAGCGTAACCACAAATATATAACATAACGTTATAACAGTCTATCATAAGTGAATATACAGGGTGGCGCAGAGAAACGGGAAATCTTGAAGTTGTTGTTGGTACACCTGTAAGTCTCGTAGGAGTGGGGGATGGAAGTCATGATGCCAAGTAGTAACGGTCATTTAGTTGAGATGGAGCAGTGAAGTGGTGCAGAGCGTGCCGTTACCGTGAGAGCGTATTAAAATGATGGCGACAGTGTAACAGCTGCACAACGAGTGTTCCGACGCCATTATGATATTCCTCCCCGTGGTCCAGTTCCTTCTTCACATGCCATATCATCATGGGTTCGGAATTTTGAAGAGACTGGTTCGGCCTTAAAGAAAAAAACCTCCTGTGCGTTTAGTGACTGTTCGAACCCCAGAAAATATTGATGCAGTGCGAATCACAGTGGAAAGGAGTCCGCGTCGTTCTGTACGAAAAATCGCCTCATTATTGCGACTTGAGCATCGGAGTGTGCAAAGAATATTGCACGGCCTGCAGTTTCATCCTTACAGCTTCAGATTGTTCAAGCTCTAAAAACCAAATGACGGTGAATTACGCTTACAGTTTTGTGAACAGCTACTGACTAAAACTAATGAGGACGCACATTTCCTTGAAAATCTTTGGATGTCTAATGAGGCCCACTTTCATTTAAATGGGCATGTCAATAAGCAGACCATAGGTTACTGGGCTCGCAGAAATCCCGGTGAACTTCATCAACGTCCATTACACAGCCTTAAAGTTACTGTATAGAGTGCAGTGTCTTGTTGAGGGATAATTGGACCTTACTTCTTTGAAGATGGTAATGGTTCCACTGTAATTGTCACATCTGAACGTTTCATTCATATGCTGGAAACATTTTTTTTTGCTCCACGGCTTCATGCTTTTCCAGATATTGACATTCAACAAACCTGGTTTCAACAGGATGGAGCCACCTCACACACTGCCAATCTGTCAATGACAGCACTGAGGCTTTTGTTTGGGGAGCGCATAATTTCAAGGAACGCTAATGTCACTTGGCCTCCACGGTCTCCAGACCTCTCAGTATGCGACTTCTTTCTATGGGGACGTTTAAAGAGCGTTGTGTGTTACCAGACTAGGCCAAGAAATCTTCTTGAGCTCAAGACTCAGATTGAAGAACACGTCGCCAACATCCAAGAGAACACATTGCGTCGCACAATGATAAGTTTTCGAAAACGATTGAATGAATATGTACTTTAACTTTATTGTTATTTCCAACATTTCTCATGTAATTTCCACTCTTGCCTAACACATTTTAAGTATAAAAAAGTTGTTTGTACAATTCATTGGTTTGTTATGTTTATTTCAAAATTTCTCATTTCTCTGCGCCACCTTGTACTATAATATTAACGGCATGATTGAAAAACTATAGTAATCATACATGATTCCTGCGTATGTAATTCTGAGCATTTTACGTGGGAAATTTAAAGGTACCTTATTATTTCCTATCATGCGTATATACCTATAATAATCTAATTAATAATTTATGTATTATTCCATATAAATTAAACGCTCCAGAATGATAATGAATAATAATAATACTAAATTGTCTGCACAAGTCTAGTACGTATTTTGCTCTATGTAGTAGTGTTTACACATAATTGAATTGTAACCATTTTATAGTTTATTTATATAACAATGGTATTTTAATGCAAACCTAAAGGTTACAGTGGAAGGATTTAAAAGTCAGCATGTTGTTGGCAGCGAAAAGAAAATTCAAATAACGTTTTACTTGAGAAACCCTGAGACAGATACTCGAGTCGCTAACGAGCAGATGATTGCTCAAGGGATTCACATAAAGACAGCTTTTAGCCGTTAGGTTTATAATTTGTAATCGTATTTATTTCTAGGTTAAAACTCGTTCTCCTGTTTAATTTTATGTATGTGAATTAAATTAAAATTATTATGTCACTAAATGTTAAAATAACGGAACAAAGGAATTTTTTTTATCTCATTTAAGCCTCAGCGTCAGTTATTCCGGCTTCGAAGTGCACTGGTTTATTATTAAAGTACAAAGTACATGATTGGACCTCCACGGGATCTGAACCCCTGATCTCTCTGTTAGAGAGCCGACTCTTAACCATTAGTCAACGGAGGAGGACATTTTAATTTCTTGTTTATATTAATACTATTGGAAGGCCCATCCAACATAGAAAAATATTTTTGTCCCTATATCAGTTTTTTGCTGTTCCTTTTTTGTGAGAATGTACTATTTACAACGATATTACAATGATATGCACTTAAAATTAGTTTATTAGTTAAGTGTAAATAATCACTTGTAACAACGGATCGAAAAATTTGAGTGTAGCATCCAACTCATATAGCCTTGTGTCTGTAGTTACTGCAGTATCTTGTTCTGAACAGTTGGGACATTGTTTTTTCTTCTGTTGTCAGCTGTCATCTGTGACTGTTATGTTTCGTTAAAATTGTTTTGATATAGGATTTTATTGTGTTATACATTTCTGTGGTTGTTGGGTGTGATTAGGTGTTTTCTGTGGTGTAAAGTGTAAAGTTAAAAAAAACTGGGTAATAAAAACAGAACAGGGACTAGAAAGTTGTCTTACAAAAGGAAGAGATTTGTGAAAACTAAGAATATACATCAAGATAAACCCCAGGTAGCAAAGATTCTAGGCTTCTAGTTCAAAGGTAAAGATGAGTCTTAATTATCTTACTAAGACACAAATAATGATAGTATACAAAATGATATGATTGAGATTACACAAATTGAAACAGTATTTTCAGACATTTCTGGATGTAAGATTGGTCATCAATGCCTGTGTTTCAGTACAAAATATGGCTTGCCTCGCTTTTAAAATATTCCGTTATCTGTAAAAAATATCTGCAAAATAATTAAAACCTATTCCATGGTAATAACCGAAATAGGCCTACTACTCCTAATAAACAGTTTAAAATGATATTTTATGACCTAAATTTTAGGTTAGTTTATGGGTCATCGATAAACAGTACAGTGTTGCCAAAAACTTATGTGCATCTTGAATTTGCCTTCTTTATTCAATCAGCATGAGATATTTAATCTTAAAGTGTAGAGACAGTTTTTGAAGTATCAATGACCCAAACTGTTGCAGAGGCTGTTGTAGAAAATAGAAATTCAAGGGATTTGTGTCGTGGTAGATGGAAGCTGGCAAAAACGTGGCGATACCAGGTTGAATGGAGTTGTTACTATTATTAATTTAGCATATACAGTGAAAGTGATAAGACATTCTTCCCATTTCAAAATTCGGTACTTTGGGATTATACCGACCACACCAGTATGAAGAACACAAAAATAGAAATTTATAGAAACAAACATGATAGAACGAAAAAACAACTCTTCAATTACAAAATTACAAACTTACAAGCATTTCCAGGTATTGTGATCGGTATTGTTGTCGCTGTTATCTTATCTTTTCTCGAGAATCCTGATTACGGCAGGCCGCGCGGCATCACGTGATTTGCACGGTACATAATTGCCTTTCCATTTCAATTTCAATTTATATTTCTGATTAGCCCCCTCTAGAATTTGATATTTTACTGATAGGTACTATCTCGAGGGATGTTTTTCTTTCGTTGACATCAGCGCGGGGCTGCCGAAGACCGCGCTTTTGGCCGGAGGCACTCGCATTTTGGGTGGCGGAATGTGATCAAGAATAAAAACAAGTTTTTAGTGTTTTTTTCAATAAAGAGTTTAGTTTTAGTTTGGTAATATTTGTTTTTGTTGAATTTTTGTGTTTGGAGAAATGTAGAGGTAAAACACGAAAGTACAACAAAGCGATGCACCAGCTGAACGGGCGGCGAGGCTCTGCAATCACGTTATCTACTAGACGCTCGACTTTGACCTCTGTCTGAGGATGGGGAGGGGTTTGCGATAAGACAATTCCTGTTTTATACTGACGAAATAGTCTTCTACGCTAATCTAGTAATCAGTAGAAGCAAAATGTTAAATAACGATTCATGTCTGGGTGTGGTCGGTATAATCCCAAAGTACCCAAAATTCTGTAACTGTTCTGGAAGAATAAAAATTAAAACTTGGATTTTATGTATGGGTAATTATGCGGGAACAAGTGGCCACATTGGATCTGATGGTGCTAACGTAATTTTTGAAAAGATACGTGAAAAAATAGGGGCGAGTTTAATTGAAACAATATGGATAAAAAAAGACAGATAGATATTTATTATAACCTAAAATAAAAAATGCATCTAGTTTAGCACATATTTTTATAAACCTATCATGAACACTTTAACACTATCATTGCATAATAAACCAATAATTCGCGATATATTATATTCAAAAGTATAGGTATTATCAAATATGCTCAAGATGATGACACCAATGTGAGGATGTGTCAATCTGCTGAGGTGCTGAGTTATGTATTGATCTGATATTGTCACATAAAACAGGAGTTTCTAACCTTGCATACCATTTGTCGCATTAAACCGTCTAAATTCATGTATAACCACTGAAACTCGTTGTTGTGGATATACCCAGAAACCACACAACATAATGAATTTTGCTTGAACATTTCTGAATCGTATAATATTCTTTGTATATTTATTACCGACCTTTATTATTTTTGTTTGCATTAATTGAGGTGAAGATGAGACATTTTACCAGGAAGGGATAGAATTGGTAAATATATTCCTAATTTATTTATATTATTAAATATATTTATTAATATATTATATTTATTCCTGCCCATAAGACTTCCCCAATCACATCCTGCACCACTGGTGGTAATATCACTGCTGTTCATTCGGACAGATTATAAACCTCTCAATCCACATTAATTACGCGAAATGCTTTTCATTATGAAAATTGTTCACTTATTGATAACTCTGTAATTGCCTTACCTTGTATAATTATGTATCATGAATGTACCATGTTCATATTTTAAAATAGTTTCTGATTGGATTCAAAAAAATGTAAAAGGTTTCCATGGTATTAAAGTTATATTGTTGGCCGGTTTATATTTAATACACTAAATCTAAACGGAAATGTATTTTTGGAGATACTCATCCTTTTTTCGTAGTCAATCCATTTATAGTATCTTCTTAATTTTATCTTCTTAAAAGCAATGACGGAAAGAGTGTAAATTGTTGGAGAATACATAAAACTCGTTGGTTATATAAAAGTGGTCTAATACTGCCTCATTTACTATTTCCAAATTAATTATGACACTATTATAAATATATGGCAATATCGTGGCACGAAACATTTAATTATAGTGCAGGAGCTGAGAGTAAATTTATAATGTATAAGCACAAAACCTGGTCTCTTTTAAAAAAAATAGAGGATTTATTTGTACAAAGTATAACATACGAACTAACCGCGCTAGTTTCGGTGGATGCTAAATGGTAGGGTATGGAAAGGGTGAAAAACATGAAGCAACCATTGTATCTCATTTTATATATTTGTCCTAGTTTGAAATACCTACGAAATAACTGACGATCAGATAAGTACACATAGAGACTGACAGTCACTTGAAAGGTATGTGTACAGGTTTTCAATCACGCCCAGGGAAGAATTAATGTTATTTTACCATTTAATGTTAGTGTAACAACAAGTAAAGTCCTAAAACTTTTCATGTTGTTAGTAAACATGAAAATCTATTTTAAAATGTATCAACAGGCTTCCAGCAGACCGTCTTCAAGGTGTCAAAGAAAATGTTTGAACATGAAAGTAGATCGAGTTGCGTATTAAGTTCTTTATTCGAAAAACAGTTCTAATATAGAGAAACCCAGGAGAATCATAAGAGAAACCCAAATACGCGGTACTACATACGCCGTAAACATTTTGGTTGGCTTGCCACCAATATAACGTTCATTTCTTGTCTCTAAAACTTAAGAGTTTTTTTCTAACCCCAACACGTCAATTACTTGCAAAATAACTACTTGATTATTTATGTCATGGACAAAGTTGTTAAATTTTTTAAACAACAAATGCCTGAAGTTTGAACAATCGCTAAGGTCTCGATAAGAATTTTGAAATTCCAAACATTTGCAAGATATTTTCACAGAAGTATTTAAATATATATTAAAACTAAATAATATATAAGAATATATAAAAATATACATTACTGTTAACATTTATTTTAATAAGTTTTTAATATTTAAATATTTCACCGTGAACAAAGACAGCATAATATTTACATAATATATAATACTAGCAGTTGGTTCCGCACGCAATTTACTGTTGAAAGATAGTACATTATATTCACGTATTCTTTTTCTATCACGTTCTAACACTCCTGAGATAATTGATAGAATAGTCCTTCCTTCGTGAGCCTCTTGGGCGCATTATGAAGATATGAACCATATTTCCTGCCTCTATCTTTCGAGATTTTTATAAGTTATTCAGTACAATTACTTTATATGGATGAATGTCGATAAACTAATTTGGTTATAAAGAATTAAATTCGGTCTGTTAAAATAAACTTTCTGTGTAAGATACGAGGGTCGTCCAGAAAGTAAAGAAACGATTGCGCATCACGGGCGGCGCAGTTCCCCCACCACCGCGGTAGATAGCTTGTTCGTTAGCCACACCTTCTGCCTCAGTGTGAGCTGAGTAGCGGTACCGTGAGGTCACGTTTGCGTCCTCCTGTGAAAGTTTAAAATGGCGGGTGTTAATTAAAAATCCCGCCAAGTGTGAACTGCGTAGAGTGATACGGTTTGCAGAATGCACAGAATGTTCGACCTATTGAAATTTATAGGCAAATTAAGGCAGTTTACGGTGACAATGCGATGAACGAGTCATCAGTGAGAAAATGGTGCATTCAATTTAAGGAAGGTCGAACTAATGTGCACGACGAGGAACGAAGTGGAAGGCCGTCCACTCGTTACTGACGAGTTGGCAGGGAAAGTTGATGGAAAAATTCAACAAAACCGTCGTTTTCACTTTGAGTGGTCTAGTGGAATTTTTTCCACAAATTCCAAGGTCGCTTTTGCACGAAATAGTGACTGAACGTCTTGGTTATCAGAAAATGTGTGCTCGTTGGGTGCCTTAGATTTCTTACTGATGTCCACAAGACTAAACGGATGGGAGCAGCTCTTGAGTTTTTTGACTTCAGTATGACGAAGAAGGTGATGCGTTTCTTGACCGCAATCGTAACGGGTGACGAAACTTGGGTTTCCTATCGAACCCCGGAAACAAAGCTCCAGTCAATGGAATGGCATCACTCGAATTCACCAACAAAAAACAGGAAAGAAAAAAACCAAATTTGAACACCAGGAAATTGATGGCAACAGTTTTTTGGGACCGAAAAGGCCTAATCCATGTGGAGTTCATGCCGAGAGGCGAAACAATCAACTCAGAGGCCTACATCGAGACCTTGCATCGGCTTCGCCGCGCTATTCAGAACAAACGACGCGGAATGGCTGTCGTCGAAAGTGGTGCTGAATCTACGACAATGCTCGGCCTCATTGCAGTGCACGAACCAAAGCAGAACTCAATTCTTTCAAATGGCAAATCTTCGGACACCCTCCGTATAGTCCAGATCTGGCTCCGAGTGACTATCAATTGTTTCCAAAGTTGAAAGTGTTTTTTAGGCGGAAAAAACTTTTTGGGTGACGAAAGACCTCAAAGAAGGAGTAAAAACGTGGCTTCATTCCTTGGCGGCAGAACAGTGTAACGTCGGTATAGAAAAACTGGTGCCAACGCTACAACAAGTGCCTTGACAGTTCCGGCGATTTTGTAGAAAAATTAGAGTGAGTTTTATAAGTATTTATAAATAAATTTTCATGCTCTTATCTTTTGTTTTTATTGACTTATAACAAAACGTTCTTTACTTTCTGGACGACCCTCGTATTTTCCAGTAATTATTGTGGAGTTCGTCTTGTAGTCCGATCAAGAAAATGTATCGACGAAAACAAATTTCGATCATAAAATGTTTTCTTTCGGCTCTTTTTCATTTACCTTCGATCTAACAAAATTCGATTACCTTATGTGCAAACATTCACGGTTTTGTACAAAGAGGTGGTTTCTATAAACAGCGCTTAATAGTATTTTCATTTTATTAGATAGCCTAGTTTGTTAATTAATAACATCTAATCTAAATTTTAAATTAGGTAATAACTTCGTCTATGAAAATCTGCATTACACTACTGATCAAGCCACTTTACAATAATACTTTTCTAAATTTTAAATGTAAACAAATGTTTCTGCCTCTTTGATGAAGTTACAGCTGTCGAGTATTAGTTTATTTTGTATTACGTGTCGCAGCGTAGTCTGCCGGTTAGAAGGTAACACATTCTAAAATCAACAACTTATAACTAAAAACTATAACTTTATAAATTAAAAATTAATTATCAAAACATTTTCCAGCGGACCAAATTGCAAATCTAAACCATTCTCGAAATCCTCTTCAACAAAAAAAATTTCGTCAAAATCGGTCTAGTCGTTTAGGAGGAGTCAGTCACATACACACAAACACAAGATATATATATATATATATATATATAGTATATATATATATATATATATATAAAGATTTGCCTGCATCCCCTTATAATGTGGTGAATGTAGTCGACCTAAACCGTTTTGTGAGAAAGTATATAAACTACAACACTACTCTGCGCTGTAGAAACCCACTTCCGTTATATCTGTCTTCATCCGGTTGTCAAGTTTGCCTTTCAAGTAAAGAGAACGCCATGTTAGCTAAATCGGCTTCATTGTAGAACACAACTTAACACTTTGTAACTGCTTTGTATTAACTATAATTAATTTAGATAAACTGCATGTTTGGGGCTTAACAACTTCTACAAATAATTACTTGCTCATTAATAAACACTAAAAGAAACATTATAATTTACAACCTAAAGCTGGCGAGTTGTATACTAACAATAAAGCTATGCAAATTCAAGAACAACCAAATCTGCTATTATCTTAAATGCTGTTTTTACAAACATTTTAAATTTACTAAAGTTGTATTTTCATGAAAGACTGACTGAAGATTTTTTTTTAGATCACTTATAAATCTAGGGACATATGCCAGTTATGAGGAATTCAGGAAAAAGTTATTTTTTTTAAATATTTAATTTTTAAACTTTTATTATAATATTAAAACAATATATACCTATTTTAGAAAATTTACAATATGTTAAAGTTAACATCTTTATGTGGAATATACAGTATTGAAAAGGTGCGTTTGGAGTGTATTTTTACACTTATAGGTGGCTAAAAGTCGGTAAAAATTAACGAGAAGAGTTGAGGAGTGCAAAAATTTTATATATTTTTGTACACATATAAACTAAATATAATTTAAATTTGAGGAAGTTTATAAACGTTTAGCATTGCATTTATACGCAAATGATAATCCTAAGGTTTTCTCAAAAACACAACAGCTATTTTTGAAATATTTCAAAAGTGAATAAGTCTGAAAATTACTACTAAGCCTGATAGGTCTGAAAACTAATATTGCTACAAATTAATAGTAGCTAAACTGCTATATCACTTTTTTGGTATTATAACTTCTGATGATATTTTGAGCATAATAAATGTCCCTTTTCAAAACTCATACTACAGTTCCCGTATTATATTCGAGGTGCTTTATGTTTAAAGACATTTTTCAATGTTTAAAGTACATCAATTAAAAAATATGATCAGCTTTAACTAAAGACAAATGTTTGGAGGCAACCTACCAAAAGTTATAATGCTCTTTTATTTATTTTGTCTCAAATTGTAACGCTGGGCCTCCATTGCGAACGTCTACACAATATTAGGAATTTTAGTATTACTTTTACATCTTTACAAATATTCAAGTTTATATATTATACTTTTATTTTTATATTTTCATAAAATCATCTTTCTTAAAGATCGTCAAGCTAATTTGCTCATTGCAGTTTGACACAGTTAGTTGCACAATGATGAAACACTCGATCTATTGTACCATCTTAGCCTTACACATTACAGACAAGCTGCCGCCGGAGAGCTCCCCTGAAGAGCGATTCCGTTCCCAGACCAAGCGAGAAGTGAAGGATAATGGAGGGTTGTGAGAGGCAAGACCGATATATAATTGTCTCTATTAAGTGCTGTGCTCTATAACTGATCAGGGACGTCTCGGTCTATACTATTGTCTCGTTTACTATACTGTCTGCTAGTTTGAAATTGCATAAAATAATTGTCTCAAAGTTTTTGTTGTAGGTGATTTGAAAGAATTATTATAATCAAATCCTTTTGTATTGTCCATGAACACTTTGAACCTAATGTGGGATGGGCATTCTTATCACACTGGGAATACCATTTGATATTCTAACCAATATTTTATGCTGGAAGAAATTAATTAATTTACCCAACTATGACCATTGGAATTTTATTTTCAATATATCTTGGAGAAAGTTATACCAAACCATTTTCAGTTTTAATATTTTGTCAATCTTATTGGAAGAGTTTTAGGGAATACTAAATTTAAATTTCTGTCTAAACTGTCTTTCCGCACGATGTGATATGTCAAAAGCGAACTGACCTATAGAGCTTAAAGATTGCATGATATTTAATTTTGAAATAAGCAGCAGAGGTAGATGATGCTGCATTGCTACTCAGTGGAATTTCGCTGATAGTTTGAAAATACTATTACATTGGTTTTTATAGGCAACCATGATGGCAACAAGAAAATATCAAAATAAATATTTTTGTGGGTAAGCTGGGTATAATAATTTAAGATTTTAACATGTAACATATCTACACACATGTAGCTTATTCATACAGCCTATAAAAGTAACTATAAGAGCATAAAATTGCATGAATCCACATAGAAATACCCAGTCAAATTTTATGAATAATACACAATTCGAACTAAATTTTAGTAACCAGTTTATTATTGTATTTAATCCATAATCAATATCTAATATGTTATATATTAGGAATGTTGTAAAAGCAACGGTTTGATTCAATGCGGATTGAAGTAGTTTCTTCAACACCATTAGTAGTATGTATGTCATTTTTCTTTTTTTGTAACCATCAACTCATCCCCATATACAAATCTCACTTATAGTTTGAAAAGGAGACAATCGTGGTTGAAACAAATCTAAGAATGTAGATACGTGTCTATCATTGCAACTGGTGCAACTCAGGCCTTGTTCCAATGAAAGCTGTACTATTCTCATTATTACAAGGAAGTTAATCAATTGCATATATTGTACCCAGTCAAATAGTTTTTAGCGTTGACTATCGTAATCAGTCCAGAGTTACAATGGTACAGACAATGTTAAGAGTAGAAACCCAGCGAAAGCCACGTTTAAAAAAGCCACGGGATAAAACGTACCGCTGGCCGGCCTGTAAGAGGATGGTGGCGTGAAGCAAGGGTTGCTGTAATAACGCAATCTCGAGCCTTGCAGCACTTTATCCGCTTATTTACCGCTTTATCAAATAATTGAAGTTGCCGGGTTCATCTAATGAGAATGAACTATCAGCGAACAGTGGACAATTGCGTACTCTAGGCTCACGAGCCTTACAATACTGAACATTTTTCATCAACTAGTGTATCGAATATAACTTGAACCAGAAAAAAATCTAGCTATAAGGTCCGTATATGCGGAGTGTATCGTAATAACTGCTCGATATTTTACCATATTATTCAATAAGTAAAAAAAAAATAACTTTTGTCATAAAATGTGTAGTCCTAATTGTCCGTCTGTCTGTATTTTTGTAACATAGTTTTTATCTCTGTAACGGTTTAAGATATTACATTTAAAAATTGTAGGATTGTTTATCATATCATTCTACATATTAAATTAAAGTCTCAAAAAACTTCTATTTAATAAAACAAAATGGCAGCTACTTAAAAAACTTTCAACCCTAATAGCTTTAAAAAAGAGTAGTATTAGTGAAAAATAATAAAATAACGGTAAAATATAGTCCTTTTGAATAAAAACAATATTTTCTCTCCTGTGCTGGCTGAAAAGTCTAAAATCGTTGTAAAGCTAAATGTCGGACATTTTCCAAAGGATTTTGTTCCTGGAATATTTCACCTACTTCAACAATTTATACAATTTTCAACAATTTCCACGGCGTCACGAAATGGAGTTGAATAAACTAATTGTTTTTATGTGTCCCCAAACGTATAGTATTGTTTAGAAATCTAAAACAGGACTTTTTGCAATAACTCAGTGAGTTCCTCCTTCGTAATATTACCTTATCTCTGTGATTCTAGAAGTATGACACGCAGCGCATCATTAGTCGTATATTTATATGTAGCTTTTACATACCGTGAAAAATTATGCTGGCAACTTTTATTTATTTAACTTCTATACCAATCTCGTACAATTAATTGGATATGAGTTTACCAATACTTCAGTTGAAAATTAAGTGGAAAAAGGTACATACATACGATTTATTGGTTCAACTGTATATTAATAATAATTCCTGCATAGATATTTTATATAAGAAAATCGACCAACATAAATGATGGTGACTCGTAAAATATTGGCCGTTGTAATAAATGTGAAAGATAAAAACAGCTTGGGAAGTGGGAAACGTACAATGTGATTACATGTCACTATGAAATTTCAAAGAGAAAGGAACGCTGGGAAAATTGGCGGAAACAATTTACTGTGTAAATGTAAACCGATTGGCATTTGCCCTGCGGAAGAGGAGTTTAACTCAACAGCTTGCCTTTGTAAATTATCTCTCGCTTTGTATTGTAACTGAATTACCTCAATTTAGTGGTTTTTAAGTGCTTACCTAATGATAGATAGAGACGTTCACGCGCTTTGTAATAATAATTTTATAATAATTACAAACCATCTATGGTTAAAATATGTTTAGTTACAAAATGCAAGTACCAAGCTACTAATAGATTTTAACGTGAATGCAATTTATAGTTTTGTATGTGTTTTGATCTACTTAGAAACATTCAAGATTGTTACATTGGCAAGGTTTAAAATTTCAATGAAAACCCTAATAACTTTTTTAATTAGCTCAAAGAACCTCATTTCAAAATTAAATTCCGATCTAGAAGCCTTTTCCGTGTTAGCTTGTAACACTAATAATGCCTTCGCTTAATTAGGGAGTGAAATATTAGATTCAAAACAGGTTAGTATTTTTATACTTTTCATACTATAAAGCTTGTTTGATACAACACTTAAGAGTTGATAACTGATACTTTAACGCCAGTGACAGAGAGGTGGCTCGCTTCTCAAACGGTTCTTTATAAAGGCCACCAGCAATTTTAGTAAATTGTTAGAATCGAGAATCACGTAAATTAAAGAACATTGAAATATTATACACGGTAGGTTTTAATTCTGACTGATAGGCAAAATCACTCTAACGTTAGCTGATGCTGACGCACTGTTTTCATACGATTTTTGCACTAGTGACCAATACGTGTGGATAGAATGACTTAAAAAAGGAGAATAACGTGTTTATACCCCAAGCTACTGCCAATTAAAATCTATTCCATAATAGTCAGTCTCCTCAATTTTTTTTATTGAAGGAAACACCTTAAGCAGTCTCTCGTGTTTCTATTGTCATAAACAGGGATATTTTGAATTGTTAAAATAAATACTCCTCACTTAACGTGTCTTGCAAATCGTAAACAAATCAGGCTTGTGACTCTTTTATGGGTAACGTCCATTTGAAAAACAAAAGTAAAATTGAGCTCAGTATAATAGATATTGTCCTTGTTCTCTGATAATGAATCAAGACCATGTCAATAGTTCAATCTGAACTATAGCACATTTTTAACAATGAACAATCTTTGCTATGTGAAAGCTACAATGTGAATTTGTCAAACCTAGACTAAAGTTATAATGAAAGGAAATTAGCCGTTTAAACGGCTAATTTACATCCTAATCCTTTAAGGATGGTTGTATGTTCATGATGTTGGTTTAGTAGTTCTATATAAGTCTTACAACTGAGAACCATTTATATATAAACATACCACTTCGTATTTCTTGAAATTGATAGGGGACTTTTTACAAAAGTCGTTTGTCAGCCACGCTAGTTTTGGTACAAGACAAAATGGTTTATCAATAAAGTAAAATATAAGAAATTTTAATCTGTTTTGCGTATTATATATTTTTCATAACTAAAATACATCTAAAAGTACCATCAGAAATAAAAATAATAGTAATATAACCATCAGAAAGCTAGAATAAAAAGACTAAATGTTGCCACTCTAACGTTAGCTGACGCTGATTTAACATTATTTGTGTGGCTTGCTAAATTTAAATGTGTCACACAGCAAAGGATAATATGATCCGAGAAATAATTATCATTAAATATTTTAAGTCTTTAGTGCCCTCCCATTTTGACTTCACCCAAAACCGACTTTAAAATAACCGGCTGCCTGATGAACTTTTTTACTATAAAACATTTCTTTATCGACATCAAGAAAACCCAGGTTGAGTGGTTATTTAACGCAAATTAATATTCAGCCTCTGATATACAAAGTATCTTTTGAGCTCATTCGTAGTTAAATCTTCAACACAGAAAGGTATGGATCCCGTTATGAGACTGAAGTTATCGTTTAGATCAGAATTAAAACATGATTTTAAACCTGAATCATACAAATTACATCGTAAGCTCGATATACAAATATAATCCTGGAATAAAAATTGTTAGAAAAGGTTAGATATAATTGCATATAAATAATATATAAAACATAGGAATAATGCAGGATATAAAATTTTTTTTATAATGTAAACACTTAGATGTTCAACGATTAGTGGGCACGATTGCTCGCGTACACAAAATCTTTGAACAGATCGAGAAATACACATGTTCTTGCTTTTTCATGCCATCTACAACTTTGTTTTAAGAGATTATTTATAACATAGAGGGTAGATTTACATTTTCTGAAGCCACACTCTTGGGTATTTAGAATTCCATTATTTTCTAGAAATTATTAAGTCTTTCACCAGTATACTTAAACAACTCTGGGACAAGGTTAGGCTGTGTTTGGGACACTGTGAACCTATAGAGTGGATGTTGGCGGCAGGAGGTGTTTTGTTAAAGAAATTTCAGTCAGGACTGAAGAATGTATTAAGCATTTGCTTTAGAACAAGACGAAAGAAATGTCATACTTTTCATGCTGCTCGACGGATGTTGTACAATTACTTCAATGTATTTACTTTTGAATAATGACGAACATCATGTATATTAACATCAACACAGGAAATGCCCAGGCGAATTGCTAGAGACCTAGACCGATGTAATTTGAGAAATGCCAAGAAGTAAGGACATTCTTAGAAAGACATGAAAAGCAGAACCATTTAGGAGTCTAATAGCCCCTGTAGTAGTTGTAGTGAAGAAGAAGGATAGTCCATGAGCTTCTGTGTAGAATATCGGAAACTTATTGAGGTAACTAAGAAAGACAGAAATTCATGAGTGTACAAGGAACCTCATCAAACCATCCTACTTCTTACTTCAAGATATTACCTGTGCAGTTTTTACCTATCTGTTACATAAGAAGATATAATTCAGGATTATCCTTGTATACAACAAAGACATTGTGAGGTCAAATTGTAAAATCAGGTTATTAGATTCATTAATTAATTATCACTGTGTTATAGAAATCTAATTCTGTTGCAGTAAAGGAATAAAAGGTCGTTTAAATGGAGCATAGGCAAATATTTAAATTAAATGCTAGATGTAATTTGGTAGGTTCTCCTAACTATATATCAATTGCCTAATGTAATCATTTTGAATTGGTATATAAATAACGAAAGTCACGAGCACAAGTCACGAGGAGAACCAGAATTAGAGCATTTAGCATACTGGATAAGAACTACCGACTTTTAGAACATTTATTTGTTTTCAAATTAATATGTTACTTTAGATGCTTAATGTCGATAAGTAGTTAGTTTTTTAATTAGTCTCATTGTATTAAATCAGTTGCACATATGTACTTGTTACAAAACTTTAGATAGTGTCACTTTAATGTCATAGAAATGGATTTTTTTCAAAGACTTAAACAATTACAGACACCTTATAAAATGTAATTCGAACGAACACAAACACTTTGAAATGTAGTTTAAAACGTAGAGCTGACTGAAGTCGTCTAATTCTCTACTCCCCTATTCACCGTCATCGGGTTTATATATTTTTTTAATTTCCCCCGCTACGGAAAGTGCCGTTATTGTATTTATTATCAGTATATCACATGTGCAGATAGCAGGTTAGTTGTAGACCAACCGCAGTGCAGCCCCATGGTTTATGAATCTACACACAACTGTGACCCTCAACATGCATGCTTGAGTTTTGTGACGTACTTTTCCTGCTTTATACGTCTTGACTGGCGGGTTCATTAACATATATATATATATATATATATATATATATATTTATATATATATATATATATATATATATATATATATATTTGTGTGTGTGTGTGTTGCTTTATACCTATGTATTAAGTCTTTTTAAACGGAAGCAGCAGGTTCCCGCCAACGAAATGTATTCTACATTTCAGTGAATGCCCGAAATTCTTTGAATTTCCCTTCTCATGTTATATTTTCATGATACTTTTCTAATACGATTGCGCTTCAGGGTGACGTTAAATAACAAAATGGGACAAATATTAATGAACATAAATTTCATAGTTTTCGTGGTTCTTTTTTAAACTTTACAATAATATTAAATCTAGGCAGTTTATTTTCTTATTTACACTTTTATTTGTTATTCAACGATTATTAAACTTTGTACTAAAATAACCAATTCTATATTTTCTAGTTGTTGTAACTTATTTGGCCAGTACGTCATACAGACTATAATTGTTATGAAAAGAATGCTACAAACTGTTTAATATCGGTTGCCAACTGATATAGATGACAAAATCAATATGAAAAAACAAGAACATTTAAAAAGTTAAAAAACAGTTTTATTTCATTTGCTTAAAATAATTATAAAAAAACTGTGAAATGCGATAAGATCAACGAATTTTATCATAACTTCTAGGCTCAGCATACATACATACAGGTTTAGGACGATGTTTACACCGATAACACATTGGAGACGTGTGAATGCAGTCAATTGTCCGAGAAGGGACAGAATTGGCGGTCGCTAACAATGGAGGGTCAAATGGGCCGTACAGTTTTGCAAAAACACTCGGGAACCACGTAATTCCCAGTGATAGAAAATAATACTAGATGTCACATACATATATAGTCCATATTTCCATTTATACAAATGTCACATGTGTAGCAAATAAATGTTACTATTAAGTGTTTTAGGTAATTAATATACTAATAATGATAAAACTATGGATGTAGATATAATAAAATTAAATATATATACATAAAAAAGTAAAAAAATTATTTTTATAAATAATAGCTCAATCTTCTTAAAAACTCAAAGGAATTAAAAAAAAAACAAATGGTATTTTAAATTATCATCTAAGTAATGGTAAATCTATGCAATAAAAGAACTAACTCTAACGACATGAGTGTCTCTCCGGTTCTGACTGAAGAAGTACAAAGATCACGTTTAATATTCTATTAACTCTCTTCCTCTCACTCGTCAACTCATTAAATGAAGCTTTTAATTTCAAATCACCTTTATTTGCACACAGTCGTTTCAAATAGATTAGAAGAAATTACGGATGAAAATTCATTCAGAATCAATTAATTTATATTTTATTTATCTAGTAACCTAAAGGTAAAGTATTATATAATTTTAAGTACAACTTGTGATTTCCAGTACGCTATGTTACAAAGTTATAAACCAATAACTACCCTACCCTTCAGTCAAAGTCCTTTGATTGTTTTCTAAATGTAAGACTAATGTAAAATATGTTATTAGTTTGATAAATTAATTTATAATTTCTACTGCATTCCAGAATTCAGTATTTGAAACCTGTCAAGATACAAGCTGAGCTAATAGTAATATGCAGTTTACTAGGAGATAGCTAAAGTAAAACTCAACAGTAAACTTAACAAAAAGGACTCAACAGGATACGGCCCATACCGCCGGAATCACTCCGAAAACAAACGCAAAGATCTTTATGGGATAAAGTGTAATAAGGGATTTCTTTCCTAAGTGAACGAAAATAATTTTTGAATCTAGATTGCATCTCATCTTCATTGCGCCTTAGAATGTATCTCATACACTCTGTATTTCGTAAAGGAAAGGTTATTTTTTGTACTTATTTATGAATACAAAATACTTCTACTTAAAATGTTTAAGATGTGAGTATGCATCTCGATAATGTGCAACGTTCTTGACAGTAACCAAACAACTTTACAAGACAAATACTTGCCTTATTTAATATTTCGCTCAATTTGAAGCAATATGCCCAACGGTTTAGTTACATACAAAGAATACGTATTGTACTTATCTATTCATGTTTACTCTAAAGTGAAAGTGTTCCTCAATAGGATCCGAACTTTTGCCAAAAAAAGAACAAGACCTTGAAAATATGTAAATAAACAATGTGATTATATGAAACGGTGGGAGTTTACAGAGAAAGCAGCTCTGGAAAAACTGTCGGAAAGCAATTTCCTGTATAAACGTAGCACAAGAGCATAAAGGCGCGGCGGAAGAGGAGTTTAACTCGGAAGCTTGTTTGGTGTGTTATCTCGCACTTTCGTTCTGTAGTGAGTTATATCATTTAAGGTGTCTGTAAAAAGAAAAAAGTACAAAATAACCATGCAGAAGTAAAACGTTCATTGGACTTTTAGATTTCAAGTAGAAAACGTTCGTAGAAACACCACTCAGTCTAAACATAGATATATAAAAATACTTTTTTATAGATTTCATTTACACCACTAAGGATAAAATTATAAGTAAGTATAAAAGCATTTTTATCGAAGGAAAATTACTCAGGATAACTAGTATCAACCCAATTAACTTTAAAATCAATTAAAAATAAATTATAAAGTAGAGATATTTATATAAAATAATTTATTATTTCGGCATTTCACGTTACGAAAAAATAGTTGAAAAATATATAAACCCAAGTATTAATCCAAAATATAAAGATAGTATGTGTGTGTTTTTTTTCTATATAACTAATGAAAATATAACTCATAGAATTTGTCACGTTATTTGTTGTTCAAAAGATAACAAACTCCGTCGCTAACAATGATCAAAAGGATATTTCGTCACAATGATAGTAAGCCATTAGACTATGTTTAGTGTACTTCACTAATTAATTTGTATTGTGGTACTGTAAATTTATTCAATACAGTTGACAGTACCACATGCAAAAATTTTACTGATAATAAAATTGGTAAAACTATATACAGGGTGAGTCAGAAATATGGTAAAATATTTTAAGACGTGATTTTAGAGCTAAAAATAAGAAAAAAATGTTATGTAAAGGCTAGGTCCGGAAACGCTCCATTACTGAGTAATGGCTGGCGAAAGATTTTGCTTTGTTTTCAGTTCACCTGGTGAAATTAAGTGATTCTTAAAGGTTGTGTTCTAACTTTTTAACTCAAATAAGATGGATTTATAAGGAAAGTCACCTGAAAAAATCAAATAAAACCACTCTAGAGGTTGTAGTGTGATCGGTTTTTTGAGAAAAAGTATGAAATTTGCCAAAAATCTAATAACCTAAATACCATTTTAAATGTTTGAACTCGAATAACATTGTTAAATGACCAATAAAAAATTGTTTTTCCTAATACAGATTGTAGAGAATTTAATTCTGAAAACAACCATAATAAACAAAGTTAACTAAATGTGTAAAACAGTTATTGATATTGACTCCTCACTTATCACACTACACAGCAAACTTTTGCTGTTTTATAATAAGGAATGAGTATCTGATCGGTAACAGCTGGTGAAAAATAAACATTTTTAGTTCAAAATTTTATTTTTAAATACAATAAACATCTACAATCGCGTTTAGTCTGAAGATTACCAGAAGATTAAAAAGGATGCTCTAAATGACCTCCATTGTTCAAAATGCAACGCGTTCAGACGTCTTCTCATCAAGTTTCGGACCCGTTCAAAAAATCCAGGTGTCTGCTTAATGGTTTCTATTCCATTAGACATGTTTAATCGGAGTTCTTCAATGGTATCTATAGGGGAAGAATAAACTAATCTTTTTAAATGTCCCCAAAGGTAAAAGAAGTCCAAAGGATTTAAGTCCGGTGATCTTGCTGGCCATGAAACTGGTCCACCTCGGCCTATCGATTGATTTGTGAAACTCTCATTTAAGAGTCCACGAACAGCCAGAGAGTAGTGCGCAGGTAACCCCGTCATGCATAAACCACATGTTTTGGCGCAAATGCAGAGGTACATCATCAAGCAGATTAGGTAGCTCGTCTCTTAAAAAGTTCAAGTACACCACGCCATTAAGCCTGGGAGGAAGCACGAATACGACAAAATCATCGGCTAAGATTCCAACCCAAACATTGCCTGAAAACCGATATTGTGGGCGATTAGGTTTGATACCATGAGGATTTCTGTCTGCCCAAATGTGGTTGTTATGGAAGTTAAATGATAGCTGCTGTTCTTGTAAAGTGAGCCTCGTTGGTAAACAAAATTGTATTCAAAAAGTTTGGATCAGCATATTTTAACAGAAGCCATCGACAAAAACAATATGGGGAGCGTAGTCTTGTGGCAAAGAGTTGCTGGAACATGGAGTTGCTTGGACATGCTGGAAGTGGTATGGGTGTAAACTGGTACTCGTGTAGTATTCTCCGAATACTAGATTGGCTGACATTGAAACTATAGTGACAATTCTCTAGTGCTCTTTTCCAGGATAATCAGAAAATTTTATTAAGACCAAACCAACTCTTCTAATTCACCAACAGTCCTACATGATCGTGGCTGATGCACTGCAATTACTATGCGTCCGAAAGACCTTCACAAGAACCTGTTTCTTCAGATAGGCGTTGATGAAAACAGTGGCAAAAATCTTGCGCTATGACACCTGCGGTTAGGAAAGTTCTCTTAGCTAGACAGGACGTCTTGCTGAAAGTACTATTGCAGGCGGTCCGCCAAACCATACCATTAAAATGCATGTCTGCTAAATCAGAGTTTGAATACAACATGAATATTACCTTCCCATTTTTAATAAATGAAACACACATACAACACAAAATCACTAATCAAAATGAGAAGGGAAATAACCCTGGTTAAAAATACTCTAACCACAAGCACATAGTAATCTTTTACAGTTTGTTGTTTTTGTTTCAACAATGAGGTGACATATGTCATCTTAATAATAAATGCACAAGCTTGATTATTTTATTTATTTTAAAAATGTTTTAAATCAGTTGTTGTTTTAAATAAAATAATTATCTACCATAGCTAGTTACGCAATCACGAAACTGTCATCTCCTTAATTATATCTCAAAGTCCCCAACTAAGGGATGCTCTGGGATCATATTTTAATATTCTCTATTACGCCTCCCTTTCCTCACTCTTTCCTCCCCAAGTCCTATGGCATCGCAACCAGGCACGTTATCACAAAAGCTTTTCAATTTCAAATTACCTTATATATTTAGAAAGTCTTTAAAAACAGTTTTAGGAGACTAAGATTCTAAACTTGTTAACCCCATAATATTTTCAACTTAGTTGGTGGAATATGCTGTTTTCTTTTACTAAAAAAGTACACTTTTAAAAATGTTCACGACTATTGTGTGCACGTTGAAAGATGAAATATTTTATTTTTGATAGTAAAACAATTTCCGCGCAAGAATGTAAGGTTTCAAAAATCAATCTGTGTGTTAATCAACTCTACTCTCAACATTAATATAAGAATCTCTAAGGGCACTTTAATAAAAGTATCCAATAGCCAAAATAAAAAGTTATGGTAATACAATGTAACAGAATTATTAAAAGTCTTTGCCACTAATAAAATGCTAAATTAAACCCAGTCATGATAACTGTAAATACCAGAGAGTGTCTAATTGGTCTCACTAAATAACAGTTAAAAATGTCCTTTTAAAAAAAAGGTTTTTTCTAAGTTTTTTTTCTATAATACTTATATGTTCCATGTTGAAATAAACTATAGATAATAAGTTTTTAACATAATCAAATTTATTGAATTAGCATTTCCAATTATTAAACCAGTTTACATTCGCACAAAATTCAAAAATTCTTCCAAATAATCCCCCCCCCCCCCCCACCCCCCCCCCCCCCCACCCCCCCCCCCCCCCACCCCCCCCCCCCCCCACCCCCCCCCCCCCCCACCCCCCCCCCCCCCCACCCCACCCAAAAAATTTTAAACCTAAACTGCCGATATTATTATCATTGTCCCATTGCTAAACATTAATAATAACACAAACGATGCTTTAAAATAAATTAATAACTTTACAGCAAATAAGAAGGTGACTAGTCTTGGAAAGCAGTAAACCAAACAACTACAACTGCTTTATAAACATTGTTTTAGAGTGGAAAATGTAACATGAAATACAGAATACAATGATAAAAGCAGTACAGTAAGCTGAAGAATTTGCATTTTAATAGTCTCTAACTCTTTCTCCACCATTCCTGTGCCAGAAAGTTGTGCGGCGTCTCTTGTAGCTGTCACGGTTTGTTAGACTCACTTACAACTTGTTTGACTTTTGTAGAACTTTATAACAACATACTGACAGATTTAAAATTATTTAACGTACTATTTCCCTTTCTTCATATTAATGTAACAGTAAACTGTTGTAAGAATTTAAAACTCAGCTTATTGAATCTTTACTATAAGAGATAAATTGTTACAGTATTCCATCTAAACCCATCACCGACACAGGTAAATATTAAAACAAAACTGTGAAATGCATTCACAACATCATATAATAGGCGAAACATACAATAATTTAGTATTGGTATTCAACTCCCAATTGAAGCCAATGATTTACCGTATAATCCATCCTTTCATGTATTTCAGACAGTGATATAAAACAAAATATGTCCCAAGAATATGCTTATATTTAAGTTCTTATGAAACCGATAACACGGAATAAGAAATGACCCTTTAGAACATGACAAAAGAATTATAGTATGGATAAAAAAATAAACTGGAGGTCAAAGAGGAAACCTGTTTATCAAGTTTAGAGCCTCTAGGGCTTTTTGAATGAAGAATTCCGAAGCACGCATTGACAACGATTCGATTTTGAGAAGGCTCGTAATTAATATACACCTACACCGTAATTTTGAATGAAAATAGTAAAAATAGGTGTACTCTGATTTTCTGTAGAATTTTTTTTAAAGTAAATTGAAAATGTTATGGTAAAATCAGATAGACTATAATAGCAGAAAAAAGAAATAATGCAAACAAATTTAAATACCTCACAACATAAAATCCTAATGGTTTTAGGACATCTCTAATAAATTATAAATGAGAAGATAGAGGGGAAAGAGTGAGAGAGAGAGAAAGAGAGAGAGGTAATATTGGAGTAGTAATGAATTCTTATTTTGCTTATCGCATCAAACATTTTTAATTAAGAACCACAAGTGTGCGTCTAGTATCCAAAACCTGCTATTTTCATTGTAACGTTCCCCTTCAATAAGTATACTACTATGTTATACTAAAGTTTATGGATTAATGAGTTTGTTAGAGTTCTCATTCCTGTTACTTGTACATCTTAACACTGACGCTGTCACATACTTCACTCCTGAACATAAATCTGAAAAGTTTACTTGTTACCGTATCAGTAGGAATGTAATAGAAAATAATATTAAACTATCTAATGCAGTTACCCATAAAGGAATATATTTTTTACAATCAAGGTTTTATGTTATAAGAATTTTATTAAGGGGAGATGTACGCCTATATTGAAAAATTTAATATTTTTTTTATATTTTTATCTTAAAGTATAGATTTTTTCTGAGTTCAGTGATATATAATACATACATATATTATATATATATATATATATATATATATATATAATATATATATATATATATTTGGGTTATATTTATATGCTAAAAAAAAATTATAAACATGCTAGTCGGGCGCACGGATCCGTGGTCAGACGTATCGAAGACGTTCTGAACGATAGGGATATTGTTTTGAGCATTTTAATATACATAACTTGCACTTTTTAATATTACTTAATATTATTTTAATAATATTTTAATATTATTTTCACCAGACCTGCTTAAAAAATGTCCTCAATGGTCAAAAACACAGAAATTAAAACGAAAGTTTTATTTCTGTGTTGTGGACGCGTATACCTAAATAAAATTTTATAGGCCTGCAAATACTAAGATTTTGGTGTTTTTGACAGTATTATTACTTTTAATGAAAGGAAGTCAAGGCAGAATAAAAGTGCTTAATGATCTAGGTATAAAGCTAGGCCAAAACTGTGTTTATACCCTACGTCAGATTGATGAGGACCGAGTGAGGAAAGTCGAAAAAGCTGGTGAAGAAGAGACAAAGCAAGCTAGGAAACGGGCAAGAATGGTGAGGAAGAAACTAATTGATGATGATAAGGCCAAGGAACAAGACTATGAAGCAGGAATGTTTTAAAAGGTACATATTTTCAAATCATATTTTTGTATACATAAAAGTGTTTTGTGAATTACCGAAAAATTTACTTTTTTGACATAAATGTTCCTTTTTCTCAGGAACTAGTTGTCCAATCTTCATGAAATTTATATCATATATATAACGTACCTATTCATACAAGCCCTGCCACTTTCATAAGTCCTAGGTCAAAATAAAAAAAAATAAAAATTTTTTTTAAAAACAAATAATTGAAAAAAATATTGAGTATCCTTAACCCTCCGAGTGGTGAATAACGCTGCAGCGTCTATTAAATCTCGTTCGCGAGTGGCAAAGACGCTCTAGCGTCTATTAACGCAAGCCTTCTCTTGTTCCGGTATTTTCGATGTTATGTGCCGCGACTTAAACGCTATATATTAGGTATGGTTAGAAAGACCAGATTCTAAACTTTAATTTAATATAGTATTTCGATATGCTGGTACTAATGAAACTCTTATTAAACGATTCATTCCACCTACTTTACCTACCTCCTGGGACCTAGTGTAGGTCTTCTTAACGGGATTGCTTATTTACCAGACTTTTGTGCAGTGTGTGTACACACCAAAAAAAAGGGGGTAAAAGTCACTTCTGGTGCCCAACTTGTAATTTTGGGGTTCATAGGGAGTGTTTCCCTTACCAGGAACATTATTGGAGGCCTCTCAAACCAGGAAGAATGATGAGGAATGAGGTTGGCTCTGATACTGACTAAAATGCAGTAAAAAACGTTGTACATAAAAGTTTTGATCAGCAAATAGTGCGTTTGTTTTTAGGAATAAATACATATAACGGATACATATTTTTGTTCAGAATTAAATTTTAAAACAAAATGGCTATTTTGGATTTGTGTTTTAAAAAAATTAAGTTTAGGAACATTTACTCAGCCTAATTATAAAACAAAAAAAATTTGAATTTTTATTTTTTGGAATTCAACCCATTGGTTTTTTTACACCAATCCAAAGGTAAGTGTTTCATATTATTACCATTCTACTCTGTGTGTTATGAAGTTTAAAATCGGATGTATGATATGTCATACTTTATATAATATACAGGATTTTATATAAATTTTCTTTAGCGAACATACAAAATCAGTAAAAAATGTCCCGCCACTTGGAGAAAAAAAGTAACCGCCCACTCGGAGGGTTAAAGAATTTCTAAAGCCAAAAATATTGATTGGAAAATCTTTAAAAGTGGCAGGGCTTGTGTATAATAGTATGTTTTAGAAGTGGCTAAAAATTTCAATTCGATAGGTATCATAGTTTTTGAGAAAAATGAACATAAATATTTTGAAAATTAACATGAGCTGGTATAGGGCGTACATCTCCCCTTAATTTTGTCAACGCAAATAGTTTATAAACTGTGTTTTTTTATTATTTTTTTTTTAAAGAGGCCTCATCGGCTCAAAAACCACTAACTGATATTCATATATTAGGAGATAAAGTATCTTGCGTGCGAAGTAAACCCAAACACTTGCGTGAAAGCAGTAAATGGCGCGAAAACCGGACCCAACAAACTGACCTTGAAACAGAACCGATTGAGCCGGACAGTCTGTCTCATGACTTATGTCCTGTCTAACTAGGTCTTATTCTCACTCGTGCTGCACAGAAGATGTAACTGACTGCACTAAACAAAAGTCTATTTTATGCCGTGCTTACCGGCATCTTTATTTTATTTACTAATTTTGCGAAAACAATCTGAAACTATGGATATATCCAAGAAGTTTACCATAAATATATATTTAAATGTTTTCTTTCCAGAATATAATTGAAGGTATATTCACATTATGTCTCATAAATTTATAAAATATACATAATTTTTTTTTCCATAAACTCTATACACTTAGTAACAGGAGAAACTAACTACAATCGTATGAATGAAAGCTCATTCGATGGTACTTAATTTCACTGCATAAGTAGAATAGAAACTTTTCAACAGGTATATCCACGTTAGCTTTAGGTAGAAAGGTACAAATGAAAATTTACTACGTTAAATTTTATCAAGCAATAAGCTGTTAGAGAATAGTATCCCTGAATAGTCGTTATAAAACAGTTACACTGTCTCCATTCTCTCTACATTGCACTAGAAGTCGGGGGATAAAATATACCATAGGGAACATTCTACTGGCAGCTTTATTGCAACGTATAGTTTTTAGGAAACATAATACAGTAACCTATTTGGGAAAAGCAAAGAATTTTAAGTAAAATAAGGGTAAATCTATTAGCTAATCAGTGCACTGCTTTCATAGAGATATATCAATGAAAACTTAAGGCTCAAACAGTTATAAAGATTTTGATAGTGATTTTTCTATCACTAGGCAACCTAAATATTTCCACTCGTAGTACTAAAGTGTAAAGTTTTGTTTTATTTTGATTACTGTACATCAGCAAATGAAATCATTCACAGATGCAAGCAAAATCTTTACTATCACACTTTTTGGCGTGGATATACCTGTTTTATAACACACAAACATATTCAGTAAAAATGTTGAAGTATTTGTATAAATATAAGTAATATTTGATATATTATTATTTCTATTGAAATATATTTTGGGGCTTTGCATACATGTTTAAAAGCCATGGTATTATGGCTCCAAAATACCATCCTGATGACACCAGTGCAATGCTTGCTTAAGGATAATAAATGGTTAAAGAATGGAGGAAACGCGGAGGAGGATACCTGCTAACTTTTACTATTTCCACAATTATTGTGGTTTTAGTTATAATACCAATCAGTGTATTATTTTATAAATACAGTTTTTGGTTCCAGAATCCGGTATTTTTGGATCATAATTTGAAGAACCCTCTCTTTTTCTAATCTAACGTAAGCCTTTTTTCTAGTGAATTATTCTCTGCATTTACAAATTGTGCCTTTCTACCAACAGCGCAGCGTCATGAATTCAATCACTTCTCTACTGGTGGCATAGCAAAGGAACTACTGAAAACGTAATATATTCAAGTAAAGTAATTAATTAAAAATGTTCTATACCTGACATCGTTCCTAGAGATTTTAATGAACCAACCAGTAGTATAATGTAAACACCTAGTGGCATGACCTGCACAAATTATATGATGCAAACTTATATTTACCATCCTTTTGTCAAATTTGTGATGTATCTAATCCTACTTCGATGGTAGATATTTGATTCAAACTTTAAATTTAATCTACAGTTATTACATCATAAATATACGTTATCACCATATTTATAGGAAACCTAATGGTTGTCCCCCAAGCATGACGTCACTAACCAAGATGCCAGGAAGGATGTTAGTGATGTACCGTTGTTAAACTGATTGACGGGGTTAAGATATTGTGTAGATTTAGGTATTCCAACAGTAATAACAACTATTAGTAAGACTAAACCTTAGCATGTCTTGTCAATTTTTATCCGAAAGGTTAACAACCTATCCTTCTGCCATGATAAAAATGGCAGCCAGACACTGATATTATCCAAAATTTCCTGGATAGCTTCTGTTCGATAGTATCTTGGCAAAAGTGTGTTTTCAATCCCGTCCCTCCCCATGCAGTGTATTCTGTTTTCTCGGAATAACTGCGAAATAACTTCCACGCTAAGGAACGCTCTTAGTCGCATAGGGTTCTTATTGTGGAAAATACAATAAAACCTGAACGAACTAGTCGCGATCTGGGATAAAAATGCGCTACAATGGTATACACTCACAGCTACTCAAGTCCATACATACTAAGGCATCTGTGTGTTGGCAAATAGCCAGGTAATTACTTGTTCCTTTGCACTGTTTACATCTACTTAATCTGAAAAAAAAATATTATCTTAAGCTAATATAAAGTATAAATATATGAGAGACTTCTAAGTTTGGCTAGGTCAATAGAATTTTTTTATTTATTAATACATTTTAATAAAGCTTTTTAAAATTACATACTATACGCATTTTCCTTTTTATATTTATGCAGTACGACTGAATGTATGGGTCTAATTTAAGTATTAGGTGTAGGTAGGGAACCAGTTCCAGTCTTTCTGAAGCAAACTAAAATGAAAAGACATGAAAGCAGTGATTTCTTATTGGGTCCTACTTATGATAGGCTCTCGAAATCCAAGATTGTTTCTGCAAAAGAAAATGTATGTTTAAATAATAAATTATATACATATAATTTATATTCATTTATTGACCTGAAATCCATTTATTATAAATTAATAAGTTTGAGGTAACATAGTGTATCTACAAGGATATTAATATAATAGAACAAACATTTAAATTAATAATAATTTTTGTAGTAGTAAATCATGATTTAATATATTTGTAAATCAAATTTCTGAGTTTAACTGCCTACTTAGGGATTCTCTAATAGCCAATAGCTGATTACTAGCTGAGATCTAGAGGTGGGTTATGCAGCAATTGTCAATATCCTGAAGTACTAAGTTCGCACGACGACGCTGGAACAGGAATATGGTGGCATTTTGTTTATATACAGTTTCATGTTTAAATTAAGCGACAATTTCCTTCGATATTTCAATATGAGAGTTTTAAAATTAGTGTTGAACAACTAATCATACCCTTGGAAAGCAATACATGGAGGTTTATCCATTACTACAAACAATGTAAGTTTAAGATAGATTCGATTTCCCTAAGAGTTACAACGATATAGCGAATCTCAATCAATACATTTTTAAAATTTTATTAGAACATTACTAATAAATAGTTTGCCTGCTGTTGAAAAGTATACATAGCGTAGAATTACTTAATAGTTTTGAGATGATATAGACTCCATTTCCGAACGAACTAAGTTTGAAAGCACCAAAATAGTGTTTTTGAACAGGAAAACATATAAATAAAAAAGAAGAGAGAAACTATTCAAAGCCAAAAACTTTCGACTGATGGTTGGAATTCCTTGAGCAATCATCTGCTCGTTAGCGACTCGAGTATCTCTCAGGGTTTCTCAAGTAATTTGAATTTCTTTTTGCTGCCAAGAACTAGCTAACTTTTGGATCCGTTCTATGTGACCTTTAACTTTAAAGCAATTTATGTTCAACGTGTAATAAATACTATAATATTAATTAATATTGTAATAAAAATACTATATTAAAAATAGAATTTTGGCTCTTGCTTCAGTTATAATAGAAAAAAAAAATTACTTGGATATTTTGTAGGGGTATAATAATTAAATTAACTGTTTAAAAATTCAAATTGCACAAAAACATAAAATAAAAAACAACATATTCTTATTATAATGATAAATATATACGATACATATAACATACCTATGAATAAATTAAATTCTATTATTATGAATCAATAAAAATATTCAAGTCCAATTACTTTTGTATTCTGACCGAAGCAAGAGCCAAATTCTATTTCTAATATAGTATTTTCATTGCACAGAGTGATAAGTTTAGGAAACATTTTGTATTAGTTAATACAACACACACACAGACACACACACACACACACACACACACACATATATATATACATCATTCACGTTAAGTGGTTTCTCCGCCGGGATATAAAACTATTTACATGAAATTAAATTTATTAATATTTTCTTATGCTTCCACATTTATGAGTATTTTGAGTACATGTGACATATTAACGACGCAAATGTCGAGTTTGAGAGAGACAGTGAGTGAGAGGGGGGGGGAGAGATCACAGAAAAAGTAACATACACTTTTACAAGAAAACCCATCATTTTAAACATTATAATATTCTCCTATCACGACATTCATCTCAATTTATGTACTTCGGGCAAGTAATTTCTCTTTGGTATTGACTGAGTGTGTACTCTCAATCGAATTGTATATAAACACATAATACCTGCAAAAAAGAATTTTAAATTACGTGCATTACTTAGAAGGACACGCATAGCTAATATCCAGTAGTAAAAGCACAATATTTATCTTCAGTACTGATCTACGCATACTGGGAATTGTAAGTCACATCTTATGTAAAAATATTTAAATTACGATTCAGGTTTAAACATAGAATTTTTGCCAGAATTTTTGTAAAATGTAGTAGAGTCCTGGAGAAAACATTCAGATAAAAACTTCTGGATATGAAAACACGGATCTAATTGGGAAAAGTAAACCATCTATATTAATAAATACTCATAACGCACGGCACCTTTTCTGCTTGATATTTAAAAGCTTGAAAGTGTAAAATATAATCCGTAATTTCACTATCACTATCTTTAGGTATTCTATTACACCTAGAAGATACTTCTATGTTCCGTAGGTCGTTCAACTTGTAGTGAGGATTTCTAGTAGTAGTGCAACATATCGGAATATACGAGTTCAAAGTTGAAGAAAACATTCAATCCTGAGTCACGGGTACTCGGCTGGTATGGCATATTTTGACCTAAATATAGATTTTTATAGTCGTACAATCAACTCTAATAATAGTAATTATTATAATAAATCTCATTACATGATACGTGAAAAACCATTACATCCATTTATATGCTAATTGAAATGGATTAATTGAAATTCATGCAGAATTAAACTTAGCATTAACCCAGAGTCAGTGCTCTAACACATGTTGTGAATATTCAACATGAATAAAGCAGGAACTGGTATAGAACTCCCCTTGATAATATCCTGTTCACGCTAAATGCTCGCCGGTAGGAGAAAACACAAACCACACAAGTGCAGGGAGAAGCGGCAAAACTCTCATACACATTAATGATAAACTGTAACTGAGAGTGTATCTTTGAGAGAATGAAAGCTAGTGACTCTATCTGTAATTGGCTCAAAATCTATCTTTTGTTAGCGTATATGGCTAAATATTATTAATTGTTAGTCTTTAAGAATTTAAAAAATCTCCTGAGTTACAGTATAATTACAAAAGACTGTATATATATGTTTCACTGTTTATTAACTTATCTTTGCTATAGATTCATGGAATTAATGAACCACACACTTATCAACACATCAAAATACATATAATCTGCATACATTTTCTTCGTAATATTAAGAAAGAAATTAAAACATGATATTTCTCTACCTCATTTAGCCCTATCTCTGTTAAGTTTTGATATCTGTAGCTTTACCAGTTCTAAAGATGTAATTTAAAAATACAATATGGCTGCTACTGGATTATCGAAATATTTATTGACGTATGATTACAGGACATTCCTTGTTTGAAAGTACCACCAGCTAAAAAAGATTGTGACATTCTTTTTTGAACACCCTGTATACTCCAGTTTTCACTCAAACAGTGAATTAAACGGCCAAATTTCTTGATTTTCACCCTAAAATCTGTACCACTAGACATTTTATTAACAGTATCATAAACCCTAAGTTTCAAGATAAATAAAGGGCAAGTGAAGTAAATTATGGCAGACTTATCATAAAAAAATATGATTTTATAAATGGATATATTCTTAAATAGTGAAATACCAAAACAATATAACAACTGTTGGCAAAAAAAACTAATTAAGACAATGAAAGTCGCAACTTTCAACCAAATAGTTGTCGGCTTAAAGGTTAGCTGCAATCTGCTGTAAACATTTATTTATTTTCTGAAAGTTGATTTATAGGGTGTGTCAAGCCGAAAATGTATGACTTGACAAAAGTTTTTTTGAGTGTTTTATATTATTGATCAGCATTCAGAAGCACATCTGTCGTTGGATATCTTATGGGAAATTCTTGATAAGGGTTTAAGAAAACAGGTTGTGTGTATATACAATGCAATTTCTCTCTCCGCTCTTGGATTAAAAAACCTACTTAAAGGTTAAACAGTGTACACAGCTTCTCAATTTGCTGAAAAATTCCCCTTACATAACTCAAAGTTAAAAATAAACATCTCTGTTGTGCTTTGCATAATGGAATATAATCAATAAAATTTAATTAGGCCAAAGAATTCTACCTAACTGTTGTACCTAAATATTTAAGTACCTAGGCTTCGATTGTTACTTAAATATTGATATTGACTGTAAACCTGATTTAAGCATGTGATTTATGTCATTTTGATATATTGAAACTGAGAAATATTAAGAACATTAGTGAATTTCTTGTTTATTTTAAAAGACATAAAAAAACAACAACCTTATTTATAAATTTGGTCCAGAGGCGATGTAGACAGTGAAAATAGTTCGCCTTAGTTACTATTAATACAGACTTATAACTTTTTATAACACTATAAAAAAGGGATTCGATGACGCTCTGCTTCTGAATGCTTCAGGTCCTCGGAGATCTAGTTATGTTGGTTTACGTAAAGAGCACAAAGTAGTTTTTCTGAGCATTTCCAAACATAAGAATATTATATTTTCCAGTCAAATAACAATCATTCAGTGTTCTAATATAGTGCAAATAACAATTTTAACACATCGTTTGTAAGTGGTTTAGTGACAAAACTTATTACACAAGCAGGTATTTATAACCTTACAAGAGTGTACTGTTGGATATAGCTACTTTTAGAAAGAATCACGAGTATATAGCGAATATTAATCGATCACGTCCTCTGCAAAGAATTTTATTACCAGATGTAAATTTTTAATATAAACATGTTATTTTGTTGGTGGAATCTGCTAACACATATTTATTCAAAATTAATATGACAAAAAACACTGATTTACACTAATTAATATCATAAACCCTTGGTAAATATTGTTTTTCTTTAACCAGCCGATACGTTCTCATGGCTGTAGGCGTTTGTAAGAAAACTGTAGTGGACGAGATGAATTTTTTAGGTTATTAAAATTATAAAAAGTTATTATTAATATAATTTGTAAACATAGCAACCATGTATCCGTAGTTATAAAAGTAAGTTGAAATGTTTTTTACATTAAACTAAAAATCCATTACTTTGAGTTATAATTTGTCAGATCCTTCCCATAGTTATCTTCTTTGTACAAAAAAACTATAATAAAATGCTATATGTGAGATTTAATTGCAAATTTGTAGGAATTGAGCACTCAAAAAGTAAACAAGAATTTTAATGAAGATGAAAACAAGCAGGGCAAAGCACTACAAGCGGTGCTTCTGTATAATACCCTTGTGAAAACGTACGGGATTACTGTGATGTGTTAACTAACTGGTAGATTCGTTTTGTTGCGCAATTTCATGTCACGCGTTTAATACTGACATAAATATATTGAACTAAATGTTCCAGTGTGACTATATAGTGTGATAAGACTGAATGCTAAATACATAGTATACTACATTAATGGTAAAGTTAGTGTACTGTTTGTAGACTTATTCTGTAAATTAATCATACCTTTATTAAGAAACAGCGTTTAGTGATTTTAAGATAAGGTGAAAATAGCTTGTTTAGTTATTTTTAATTGATGATTCTTATATTTTATAAGATTATAAAATATAATACAACTTGAAATTCACATGCTATTGTGCTAATCAGTCAAAAAATTGTCAGTAACAGTCATTTTTAGAATGCAATTTTATATAATTTAAATGTTTTAACTAAATGGCTGAATAGAATCATAAAACATTTTTTTTCTTTTGAAAACATCATACAAAATTGGGCTTTTTAAAACTAATTGACTAAACTGTATGATATCATTAAAATTCGACTTTCTTTTAATTAAGTAAAAGGTGGGTCATTGTAGAATAGAAAACATATTGACTTGAATCCTACAGCACATTCTTACACGTCGTGAAGATATGTTTCATCATAATATTTAGAAACTAGAAGAGATTTCATGCAGATTTCGTGAAGAAAACGTTCCATTTTACGTACTAAAAAGAGAGCTCTGACATTTTTGACCAAAAACAGTTTTTTTTTAGCGCAGCGACTCTACATAAAACTAAAATGCCATTACTTTGATTAATACTTTGACTGATTCTTCCTATACTTCTCGCCCTTGCACGTAAAACTATAATAAAATGCTATATATGAGATCCACTTGCCATTTGTAAGAATGGAACACCCAAAAAGTAAACATTAAAATGTTTACAACCAATAAATGACAACCACAATGATTTGTTGGTCTTAATAATAAGCACTGCTTTATCTAACCCCAAGAATGAGTTTCCTTGTTGCCCAGATGAAGGAAATATGTCAAAAAGTGTATAATTAAAGCCATTGTAATAAATTCGGTATAAGTTTTTCTAGGGCCATAGTGAAATTTTTCTTGTTTGTCTGATCAAACAATATATACACAAACAGGGATGTGAAGCCTATTTTGGTGTTAAAGAGTAATTTCGGTAATTGTAATTTTAATTCCATTTTAAGACAAGAATGAAGATATATTAAAATAATTTCGTCAGTAACTTACAGGAATACGGTTTAAAAAGTGCAAGTCTGTCAAGTCATTGATTACTTTTAAGTACAAAAGTTTACTTGTTAAAAAATTAAATGAAACACATTTACATGTAAATGTATAAACAACATATATGGCTAACGACTGAAAATTGTTTCTGCCTCATTCTTCTATCTAAGTTTTCTATAATATATATATATATATATATATATATATATATATATATATATATATAGTATAGTAATAAAATCTAGACGCCGCGTAAGAGGGTTTATTTATATATTTACCCTGATATATGCTTTTCAATAGAATATTCACACCGGCCTTATAAAGATTTAAAGCTGACACTTACGTCTGGGTAACCAAACAGATGTTCACTAGTACAAGTTCATACATCACTAGTGACAAATGTAGAGATATTTAGGACAATGAACAAAAGTATATCACACCACTTTTCGAGTAACCTGCTTCGGTTACGTTGCATGAACACTTTCAAGTCTATAGGTCATTTCATTCTCAAAATGTCCTCGTGGAAAGATGTTTTTTACAGTCTCTAGACAGACAGAAGAGAACATGTCTCAGCCTACTGAGTCATAGGCTTTAATGACTTTGAGCTGGATTGCACGGATGAAATTAAAGTATCTTCTATGTAGATATGAAGTTTCATGGAAAAGTTTTAATCATTTGTAACTGTGTTTTTCCTATGAACTTAAATATTATTATTATACCCAATAAAAAAATTTAAACTGCCGATATTATTATCATTGTCCCATTGCTAAACATTAATAATAACACAAACGATGCTTTAAAATAAATTAATAACTTTACAGCAAATAAGAAGGTGACTAGTCTTGGAAAGCAGTAAACCAAACAACTACAACTGCTTTATAAACATTGTTTTTAGAGTGGAAAATGTAACATGAAATACAGAATACAATGATAAAAGCAGTACAGTAAGCTGAAGATTTGCATTTTAATAGTCTCTAACTCTTTCTCCACCATTCCTGTGCCAGAAAGTTGTGCGGCGGCGTCTCTTGTAGCTGTCACGGTTTGTTAGACTCACTTACAACTTGTTTGACTTTTGTAGAACTTTATACAACATACTGACAGATTTAAAATTATTTAACGTACTATTTCCCTTTCTTCATATTATGTAACAGTAAACTGTTGTAAGAATTTAAAACTCAGCTTATTGAATTCTTTACTATAAGAGATAAATTGTTTACAGTATCCATCTAAACCCATCACCGACACAGGTAAATATTAAAACAAAACTGTGAAATGCATTCACAACATCATATAATAGGCGAAACATACAATAATTAGTATTGGTATTCAACTCCCAATTGAAGCCAATGATTTACCGTATAATCCATCCTTTCATGTATTTCAGACAGTGATATAAAAACAAAATATGTCCCAAGAATATGCTTATATTTAAGTTCTTATGAAACCGATAACACGGAATAAGAAATGACCCTTTAGAACATGACAAAAGAATTATAGTATGGATAAAAAAATAAACTGGAGGTCAAAGAGGAACCTGTTTATCAAGTTTAGAGCCTCTAGGGCTTTTGAATGAAGAATTCCGAAGCACGCATTGACAACGATTCGATTTTGAGAAGGCTCGTAATTAATATACACCTACACCGTAATTTTGAATGAAAATAGTAAAAATAGGTGTACTCTGATTTTCTGTAGAATTTTTTAAAGTAAATTGAAAATGTTATGGTATAATCAGATAGACTATAATAGCAGAAAAAAGAAATAATGCAACAAATTTAAATACCTCACAACATAAAATCCTAATGGTTTTAGGACATCTCTAATAAATTATAAATGAGAGATAGAGGGGAAAGAGTGAGAGAGAGAGAAAGAGAGAGAGGAATATTGGAGTAGTAATGAATTCTTATTTTGCTTATCGCATCAAACATTTTTAATTAAGAACCACAAGTGTGCGTCTAGTATCAAAACCTGCTATTTTCATTGTAACGTTCCCTTCAATAAGTATACTACTATGTTATACTAAAGTTTATGGATTAATGAGTTTGTTAGAGTTCTCATTCCTGTTACTTGTACATCTTAACACTGACGCTGTCACATACTTCACTCCTGAACATAAATCTGAAAAGTTTACTTGTTACCGTATCAGTAGGAATGTATAGAAAATAATATTAAACTATCTAATGCAGTTACCCATAAAGGAATATATTTTTTACAATCAAGGTTTTATGTTATAAGAATTTTATTAAGGGGAGATGTACGCCTATATTGAAAAATTTTAATATTTTTTTTATATTTTTATCTTAAAGTATAGATTTTTCTTTTTCTGAGTTCAGTGATATATAATACATACATATATATATATATATATATATATATATATATATATATATATATATATATATTTGGGTTATATTTATATGCTAAAAAAAAATTATAAACATGCTAGTCGGGCGCACGGATCCGTGGTCAGACGTATCGAAGACGTTCTGAACGATAGGATATTGTTTTGAGCATTTTAATATACATAACTTGCACTTTTTAATATTACTTAATATTATTTTAATAATATTTTAATATTATTTTCACCAGACCTGCTTAAAAATGTCTCAATGGTCAAACACAGAAATTAAACGAAAGTTTTATTTCTGTGTTGTGGACGCGTATACCTAAAATAAAATTTTATAGGCCTGCAAATACTAAGATTTGGTGTTTTTGACAGTATTATTACTTTTAATGAAGGAAGTCAAGGCAGAATAAAAGTGCTTAATGATCTAGGTATAAAGCTAGGCCAAAACTGTGTTTATACCCTACGTCAGATTGATGAGGACCGAGTGAGGAAAGTCGAAAAAAGCTGGTGAAGAAGAGACAAAGCAAGCTAGGAAACGGGCAAGAATGGTGAGGAAGAAACTAATTGATGATGATAAGGCCAAGGAACAAGACTATGAAGCAGGGAATGTTTTAAAAGGTACATATTTTCAATCATATTTTTGTATACATAAAAGTGTTTTGTGAATTACCGAAAATTTACTTTTTTGACATAAATGTTCCTTTTTCTCAGGAACTAGTTGTCCAATCTTCATGAAATTTATATCATATATATAACGTACCTATTCATACAAGCCCTGCCACTTTCATAAGTCTAGGTCAAAATAAAAAAAAATAAAAATTTTTTTTAAAAACAAATAATTGAAAAAAATATTGAGTATCCTTAACCCTCCGAGTGGTGAATAACGCTGCAGCGTCTATTAAATCTCGTTCGCGAGTGGCAAAGACGCTCTAGCGTCTATTAACGCAAGCCTCTCTTGTTCCGGTATTTTCGATGTTATGCCGCGACTTAAACGCTATATATTAGGTATGGTTAGAAAGACCAGATTCTAAACTTTAATTTAATATAGTATTTCGATATGCTGGTACTAATGAAACTCTTATAAACGATTCATCCACCTACTTTACTACCTCCTGGACCTAGTGTAGGTCTTCTTAACGGGATTGCTTATTTACCAGACTTTGTGCAGTGTGTGTACACACCAAAAAAAAAAGGGGGTAAAAGTCACTTCTGGTGCCCAACTTGTAATTTTGGGGTTCATAGGGAGTGTTTCCCTTACCAGGAACATTATTGGAGGCCTCTCAAACCAGGAAGAATGATGAGGAATGAGGTTGGCTCTGATACTGACTAAAATGCAGTAAAAAAACGTGTACATAAAAGTTTTGATCAGCAAATAGTGCGTTGTTTTTAGGAATAATACATATAACGGATACATATTTTTGTTCAGAATTAAATTTTAAACAAAATGGCTATTTTGGATTTGTGTTAAAAAATTAAGTTTAGGAACATTTACTCAGCCTAATATAAAACAAAAAAATTTGAATTTTTATTTTTGGAATTCAACCCATTGGTTTTTTACACCAATCCAAGGTAAGTGTTTCATATTATTACCATTCTACTCTGTGTGTTATGAAGTTTAAATCGATGTATGATATGTCATACTTATATAATATACAGGATTTTATATAAATTTTCTTTAGCGAACATACAAAATCAGTAAAAAATGTCCCGCCACTTGGAGAAAAAAAGTACCGCCACTCGGAGGGTTAAAGAATTTCTAAAGCCAAAAATATTGATTGGAAATCTTTAAAAGTGGCAGGGCTTGTGTATAATAGTATGTTTTAGAAGTGCTAAAAATTTCAATTCGATAGGTATCATAGTTTTTGAGAAAAATGAACATAAATATTTGAAAATTAACATGAGCTGGTATAGGGCGTACATCTCCCCTTAATTTTGTCAACGCAAATAGTTATAAACTGTGTTTTTTTATTATTTTTTTTTAAAGAGGCTCATCGGCTCAAAAACCACTAACTGATATTCATATATTAGGAGATAAAGTATCTTGCGTGCGAAGTAAACCCAAACACTTGCGTGAAAGCAGTAAATGGCGCGAAAACCGGACCCAACAAACTGACCTTGAACAGAACCGATTGAGCCGGACAGTCTGTCTCATGACTTATGTCCTGTCTAACTAGGTCTTATTCTCACTCGTGCTGCACAGAAGATGTAACTGACTGCACTAAACAAAAGTCTATTTTATGCGTGCTTCCGGCATCTTTATTTTATTTACTAATTTTGCGAAACAATCTGAACTATGGATATATCCAAGAAGTTACCATAAATATATATTTAAATGTTTTCTTCCAGATATAATTGAAGGTATATTCACATTATGTCTCATAAATTTATAAAATATACATAATTTTTTTTCCATAAACTCTTACACTTAGTAACAGGAGAAACTAACTACAATCGTATGAAGCTCATTCGATGGTACTTAATTTCACTGCATAAGTAGAATAGAAACTTTTCAACAGGTATATCCACGTTAGCTTTAGGTAGAAAGGTACAAATGAAATTTACTACGTTAAATTTTATCAAGCAATAGCTGTTAGAGAATAGTATCCCTGAATAGTCGTTATAAAACAGTTACACTGTCTCCATTCTCTACATTGCACTAGAAGTCGGGGATAAATATACCATAGGGAACATTCTACTGGCAGCTTTATTGCAACGTATAGTTTTTAGGAAACATAATACAGTAACCTATTTGGGAAAGCAAAGAATTTTAAGTAAAATAAGGGTAAATCTATTAGCTATCAGTGCACTGCTTTCATAGAGATATATCATGAAACTTAAGGCTCAACAGTTATATAAAGATTTTGATAGTGATTTTTCTATCACTAGGCAACCTAAATATTTCCACTCGTAGTACTAAAGTGTAAAGTTTTGTTTTATTTTGATTACTGTACATCAGCAAATGAAATCATTCACAGATGCAAGCAAAATCTTTACTATCACACTTTTTGGCGTGGATATACCTGTTTTATATAACACACAAACATATTCAGTAAAATGTTGAAGTATTTGTATAAATATAAGTAATATTTGATATATTATTATTTCTATTGAAATATATTTTGGGGCTTTGCATACATGTTTAAAGCCATGGTATTATGGCTCCAAAATACCATCCTGATGACAACCAGTGCAATGCTTGCTTAAGGATAATAAATGGTTAAAGAATGGAGGAAACGCGGAGGATACCTGCTAACTTTACTATTTCCACAATATTGTGGTTTTAGTTATAATACCAATCAGTGTATTATTTTATAAATACAGTTTTTGGTTCCAGAATCCGGTATTTTTGGATCATAATTTGAAGAACCCTCTCTTTTTCTAATCTAACGTAAGCCTTTTTTCTAGTGAATTATTCTCTGCATTTACAAATTGTGCCTTTCTACCAACAGCGCAGCGTCATGAATTCAATCACTTCTCTACTGGTGGCATAGCAAAGGAACTACTGAAAACGTAATATATTCAAGTAAAGTAATTAAATTAAAAATGTTCTATACCTGACATCGTTCCTAGAGATTTTAATGAACCAACCAGTAGTATAATGTAAACACCTAGTGGCATGACCTGCACAAATTATATGATGCAAACTTATATTTACATCCTTTTGTCAAATTTGTGATGTATCTAATCCTACTTCGATGGTAGATATTTGATTCAAACTTTAAATTTAATCTACAGTTATTACATCATAAATATACGTTATCACATATTTATAGGAAACCTAATGGTTGTCCCCAAGCATGACGTCACTAACCAAGATGCCAGGAAGGATGTTAGTGATGTACCGTTGTTAAACTGATTGACGGGGTTAAGATATTGTGTAGATTTAGGTATTCCAACAGTAATAACAACTATTAGTAAGACTAAACCTTAGCATGTCTTGTCAATTTTTATCCGAAAGGTTAACAACCTATCCTTCTGCCATGATAAAAATGGCAGACACTGATATTATCCAAATTTCCTGGATAGCTTCTGTTCGATAGTATCTTGGCAAAAGGTGTTTTCAATCCCGTCCCTCCCCATGCAGTGTATTCTGTTTTCTCGGAATAACTGCGAAATAACTCCACGCTAAGGAACGCTCTTAGTCGCATAGGGTTCTTATTGTGGAAAATACAATAAAACCTGAACGAACTAGTCGCGATCTGGGATAAAAATGCGCTACAATGGTATACACTCACAGCTACTCAAGTCCATACATACTAAGGCATCTGTGTTGGCAAATAGCCAGGTAATTACTTGTTCCTTTGCACTGTTTACATCTACTTAATCTGAAAAAAAATATTATCTTAAGCTAATATAAAGTATAAATATATGAGAGACTTCTAAGTTTGGCTAGGTCAATAGAATTTTTTTATTAATACATTTTAATAAAGCTTTTTAAAATTACATACTATACGCATTTTCCTTTTTATATTTATGCAGTACGACTGAATGTATGGGTCTAATTTAAGTATTAGGTGTAGGTAGGGAACCAGTTCCAGTCTTTCTGAAGCAAACTAAAATGAAAAGACATGAAAGCAGTGATTTCTTATTGGGTCCTACTTATGATAGGCTCTCGAAATCCAAGATTGTTTCTGCAAAAGAAAATGTATGTTAAATAATAAATTATATACATATAATTTATATTCATTTATTGACCTGAAATCCATTTATTATAAATTAATAAGTTTGAGGTAACATAGTGTATCTACAAGGATATTAATATAATAGAACAAACATTTAAATTAATAATAATTTTTGTAGTAGTAAATCATGATTTAATATATTTGTAAATCAAATTCTGAGTTAACTGCCTACTTAGGGATTCTCTAATAGCCAATAGCTGATTACTAGCTGAGATCTAGAGGTGGTTATGCAGCAATTGTCAATATCCTGAAGTACTAAGTTCGCACGACGCTGGAACAGGAATATGGTGGCATTTTGTTTATATACAGTTTCATGTTTAAATTAAGCGACAATTTCCTTCGATATTTCAATATGAGAGTTTTTAAAATTAGTGTTGAACAACTAATCATACCCTTGGAAAGCAATACATGGAGGTTTATCCATTACTACAAACAATGTAAGTTTAAGATAGATTCGATTTCCCTAAGAGTTACAACGATATAGCGAATCTCAATCAATACATTTTAAAATTTTATTAGAACATTACTAATAAATAGTTTGCCTGCTGTTGAAAAGTATACATAGCGTAGATTACTTAATAGTTTTGAGATGATATAGACTCCATTTCCGAACGAACTAAGTTTGAAAGCACCAAATAGTGTTTTGAACAGGAAAACATATAAATAAAAAAGAAGAGAGAAACTATTCTAAGCCAAAAACTTTCGACTGATGGTTGGAATTCCTTGAGCAATCATCTGCTCGTTAGCGACTCGAGTATCTCTCAGGGTTTCTCAAGTAATTTGAATTTCTTTTTGCTGCCAAGAACTAGCTAACTTTTGGATCCGTTCCATGTGACCTTTAACTTTAAAGCAATTTATGTCAACGTGTAATAAATACTATAATATTAATTAATATTGTAATAAAAATACTATATTAAAAATAGAATTTGGCTCTTGCTTCAGTTATAATAGAAAAAAAAAATTACTTGGATATTTTGTAGGGGTATAATAATTAAATTAACTGTTTAAAAATTCAAATTGCACAAAAACATAAAATAAAACAACATATTCTTATTATAATGATAAATATATACGATACATATAACATACCTATGAATAAATTAAATTCTATTATTATGAATCAATAAAATATTCAAGTCCAATTACTTTTGATTCTGACCGAAGCAAGAGCCAAATTCTATTTCTAATATAGTATTTTCATTGCACAGAGTGATAAGTTTAGGAAACATTTGTATTAGTTAATACAACACACACACAGACACACACACACACACACACACACACACACACACACACACACATATATATATACATCATTCACGTTAAGTGGTTTCTCCGCCGGGATAAAACTATTTACATGAAATTAAATTTATTAATATTTCTTATGCTTCCACATTTATGAGTATTTTGAGTACATGTGACATATTAACGACGCAAATGTCGAGTTTGAGAGAGACAGTGAGTGAGAGGGGGGGGAGAGATCACAGAAAAAGTAACATACACTTTTACAAGAAAACCCATCATTTTAAACATTATAATATTCTCCTATCACGACATCATCTCAATTTATGTACTTCGGGCAAGTAATTTCTCTTTGGTATTGACTGAGTGTGTACTCTCAATCGAATTGTATATAACACATAATACCTGCAAAAAAGAATTTAAATTACGTGCATTACTTAGAAGGACACGCATAGCTAATATCCAGTAGTAAAAGCACAATATTTATCTTCAGTACTGATCTACGCATACTGGGAATTGTAAGTCACATCTTATGTAAAAATATTTAAATTACGATTCAGGTTTAAACATAGAATTTTTGCCAGAATTTTTGTAAAATGTAGTAGAGTCCTGGAGAAAACATTCAGATAAAACTTCTGGATATGAAAACACGGATCTAATTGGGAAAAGTAAACCATCTATATTAATAAATACTCATAACGCACGGCACCTTTTCTGCTTGATATTTAAAAGCTTGAAAGGGTAAAATATAATCCGTAATTTCACTATCACTATCTTTAGGTATTCTATTACACCTAGAAGATACTTCTATGTTCCGTAGGTCGTTCAACTTGTAGTGAGGATTTCTAGTAGTGCACATATCGGAATATACGAGTTCAAAGTTGAAGAAAACATTCAATCCTGAGTCACGGGTACTCGGCTGGTATGGCATATTTTGACCTAAATATAGATTTTATAGTCGTACAATCAACTCTAATAATAGTAATTATTATAATAAATCTCATTACATGATACGTGAAAACCATTACATCCATTTATATGCTAATTGAAATGGATTAATTGAAATTCATGCAGAATTAAACTTAGCATTAACCCAGAGTCAGTGCTCTAACACATGTTGTGAATATTCAACATGAATAAAGCAGGAACTGGGTATAGAACTCCCCTTGATAATATCCTGTTCACGCTAAATGCTCGCGGTAGGAGAAAACACAAACCACACAAGTGCAGGGAGAAGCGGCAAACTCTCATACACATTAATGATAAACTGTAACTGAGAGTGTATCTTTGAGAGAATGAAAGCTAGTGACTCTATCTGTAATTGGCTCAAAATCTATCTTTTGTTAGCGTATATGGCTAAATATTATTAATTGTTAGTCTTTAAGAATTTAAAAAATCTCCTGAGTTACAGTATAATTACAAAAGACTGTATATATATGTTTCACTGTTTATTAACTTATCTTTGCTATAGATTCATGGAATTAATGAACCACACACTTATCAACATCAAAATACATATAATCTGCATACATTTTCTTCGTAATATTAAGAAACAAACATAAGACGAACATAAGATAAGAATTGATTAATTAATATAACGCACATATGGTACATTTAAATCATTTTTGAAATTAAGCAGTAGTGATATATTAACAGTTTTAGTCAGAAACCAAATTTTTTAAACGAACAACGCCTCTTAATGACGACTCACGTGTCTGTATAAGTAATCGCAGGAATCTTACTTATTGAAAGTGATAGTTCGCTGAATAGTTTCAAACGAAATGTTTGTATACATTCCACGGTTAAATTAGAAACCTTCCGTCTTAGTAAATAACGAATCTTGCAGTTAAGGCAATACGGTAGTTGCAGAAGATTATTTCCTTATGAAAAATCTTCTGTAAATATTTCACATTGATCAATTAAATTAACTTTCCTTTTAGTGTAGATGTTTTTCAAAAATTTATCTTGGTTTTTATTTAATTTCTTTTACAATTATGTAGAGAACATTACACCTTGTCTTAGAAATGCCTTTTAGCCCTCACACTATCCCCTATCCCTTTAATTAAGGCACTTTTTCATGTCAATTTACTTTCATTAAAACTGCAAAAATACACACACACGTTCCACTTGCAATAGATTTTCCCTTAGAAACAGATATAACATGTTATAGAGACCTCACATGTCTTATTGCTGAATTTAGCGAAAATATAGATGTGTTTCCAGTGAAAATACGAGTGTTTCCACATGTTTTACGAGATACAAACCACACCTTGTCCAAGCCATCGGCTGCTTTCACGGTTCAGCAGCACGTCCGTCTCGGCCCATTAACCGCTTTCACGCAAGTCGGTGCGTTTTTCCTTTGGAATTAGAAATACATTTTGCATATCATAAATTTAATATAATAAGGGGCATAGACTGGAATAGTGTATCATGAATCAGTTCCATAACATTTAACAGTCACAAGTTCAAAATTCTGTTATTCTCTATATCATTCACCTTCGATTATGATAGTCTTTGCATAAATAATAAAAATTAAGTTTTAATAAACAACGTGAATGACTTCTCGTTATTAACACACCCAAACCACTAGAAATTTTATTCATGTTCACGAATGTTATTTAAACTTTTAAATCATTATAAATAACTTCACCTGGTATTCTTTTAAGGTCATGATTTATCATATTTAATTTTAGAAAATATGTTTTATTTAAATTGAATTATGATTTCTATATAATTTTTTATACGCGAATCAATTAGTCACTGATCACACAGATAATATGTGCTAGCAACAATTACAGTAGTTTAATAATGCTGGAAATGTACTCGTTGTACTTTCAAACGGAATGGTATTTAGGTATTGTTTTATGAAACAATGCGACGGAAAAGTTGGTATTTTCCCTATATAAAAGTCCTTAACTCAAAAACACTTTAAAATAATAAGTTATTTACTTATCTCTAAGTCTTTCGTGTAAAATGTTTTACGAAACACAGCAACAGTATTGTGAGTTTTTTTAAGAAAAGAAGAAGCCGATCTCCTTTATCCTCCGAGTTATGAGATCATGTTTAAATTGGAAAAAATAAATACTTATTTCTTAATCCGAAATGGTGGTTCCAAGACGTAACTTCGAACAGAGTAAAAATCATAAGACCTAATTACTCATAGCACCAATCTAGTGATTCATCGTCCGCCACGCTAGTTTTGGTCAAGATGGTAATGTAGGGGTATCTAAAGGATTAAAAATATGAAATGATATTTCTTCTCTGATCATATTTTCTTAGATCTACACACGAAAACCAATCCTTGGTACAAACATCAATACCATTAGTATCATTACCGTTGAACAAATAGCTGAAGAGAATAAAATCTAAATATGGTCCGAAACAAAAATTGGTTTCACGTTATTAATGCTAAATTATTAGCTGGCGGTTGATTTCTTTCTTAAGGTAAAATTCCTCTATCGATTTTAATAAAACTAGATAAGGTACTTGCATAATTCACTCTACTTCTGGAATGTATGTATATTCACACACACACACACACACACACACACACACACACACACACACACACACACACACACACACACACACACACACACACACACACACACACACACACACACACACACACACACACACACACACACACACACACACACACACCACACACACACACACACACACACACACACACACACACACACACACACACACACACACACACACACACACACACACACACACACACACACACACACACACACACACACACACACACACACACACATATATATATGGTGGTTCGGTACAGGCATAGGAATGTATAAATATATGGGATGTTATTACGATAGATGCAAAAATTACGAGAGCAAAATAGAATGATCATATAACAGCTGTTTAATATAGTTTAGTAGTACGAACAGAGTATGGACGTTTAATCAGTGCAGATATACGGGTATAGTTTGAAAGTTCGTGAGGGTATAGAGAGTAACGATGCATAAACCCTCGACAACTCTCCCTTAACGATCCCTTGCTCGGTCCTACCAATCGACACGGATGTATTCTTCGCAGCCTACAGACTCGTTATATGTAACACACACACGCTTTATATGTAATTTATATAATGTGACATATAATATAACTTGTTATAGGTACTATTTAAATACGTTTATTTGTAATATTGTGAATAAATTAGAACATATATATCAATATATATGTTTCTTATTTATTATTTAAAACTGAATGTAGTAAATAGAAAATCAATTAAATTTTTTTATATTTCAGGATTTAAATAAACTTATTTGATTTTTAAAGTATGAGTATAGTACAAGGTAGCATACTATGAGATAAAACACTGATTTTACTGTATTAATTGAGATTCTATCATTGTCCCTCGTCTGCTAGCGTAAGACCACCAGTAACATAATGGGCTTCTCTGAATTACAAAAAAAAACCAAAAACTTCTATTCTACAGCTCTATATTAAGTATGCGGACCCCAGACTGATGGAATTTCTTCTCCCAGTTTTCTGTGAGGCTTCATTGACATTTAACCAAATCCCTGATAGAAACATGCACCATCATCAAATTCAATCTGGTCTGAGTGAAAATTTAAATTTTATGCAACACATTTTTATCTAGTGGCTAAAATAAGGTATTTCTCTGGCAAAAACATGAAGAGTTACACAAGACGAATTTCAAGGCTCTTAAATAGAAAATTATTTCAAATGTAAATTGTATAGTTCAACTCATTTTTTGGACATCTCTCTCAGTTAAATTCTTTAAAAGCTTGCGTTCTACCAATGCCCCCTGCTTGCAGCATGGATAACGGTGATGTAGCCTGTGTAGACATGGTCGCACTACGCTAACGCTCAACCTAATTCCCTACAAAGATATTCACAGTCATAGAACTTGATAGTTATACGAAAAAAAAAGTTAAATACAAGATTTCAAGTCCAAAGATAAATTATTTGTTATATAATCTGCATAAGAAGACAGACTGACATACAGAGAGACATACAGAGAGTCTGCATGAAAATAAGAGGTAGGCCTCAAATAACAGAGTATCAATTCTTCAGCTTAATTACTCATTGAGATTTCCTGTGTAAATGTGGGATTTGGTAAAGCTCCGACTAATAATATGGAAAGAAACTCACCACCAAGTGAGTTATAAATGATAATAGATAACATGTCGTATAGATTTTATAGTTTAAATGAAGCTTCTTACTCGTAATATGACATTGCGGAATAAGACAGAAAATCTAGTTTTACTAATAGAAAATTTCAGAGAACAAAGCTTTAGAATGTGTTTTTCATTAAAAAAAGTCATGAATAAATTCTTGGTAATCATAATGTTTGTAAAGGATCTTCTTTATTTTCCGAGGTCAAACAGAATATAAAGGAAATCCATTATTAGAGAAATCTCCTTTCAATTGAGGAGCTGCTTAGAGTGTCTCGTACAGTAAAAGTCTTTATTAACAAACCTAATATTTTACTTCTATTGGTTCTACTTAATATTTTCAGAGTAATGTTTTTCAAATTAAAATGTAATAAAATATGGGCCACTTAATTAATGAACAAAATATATTCTATTTTATGAGTATATGATTTTTCTTAAAACTATGAATGTACATTAATGAGAATACATAATCCCGATAGGTAAAAATAAAATAATTTCGATTAACTAATAAGAATACATTCCAAATTTGTTCATTAAGGGGACTGTTACCCAAAAAATTAATAAAATAATAATTTTTTTTTATTTTTCCTTATTTTTCTTTGGAATGTACTGATTTCATTGCAGTAATTAGTTTTTTCCTATGATTATTATAAGTTGGTAAAAAAATATATTATTGAAACTCTTGCATGTCATTTTTCGACACTAACTGAACATCAGTCATGTTCCACTAGCTAACACTTTCATATATTTCATTGTTTTGCTGTATTTAACTTTTTATGTTGGCTATACTGTCTAGAATCTTTATTTCAGGTTACTATTATTGTTACTACTGTCAAAAGAGGATGGGAAAGCGGCTTTTAAAATTAAAATCTGTCTCGGGTAAAGTAAAACTTGAGGATGGTAAGGGATTAGGTGGGCAGGGTAGGCTAAGTGAGCCTAATATTCAAAAACTGCAGACCTATTATGGCCTGGCTATAAGGCGAAATGTGCAGAGTGTTGAAGAGATGAGAAAGGCAATATGGGCAGTGTACTTTCACACGATGTCATCAAATGATAAACCTACTCATCAGCTATGCCCTAAAGACAATGAGACATGGTGTAAATATAACCTGAGTTTACTGACCAATGAAATGTATGACCATGACAAACATTTTCACATCCCTGAGTGTGTTATGAGTCTTATAAAATCCATATTCAAAGACCTTTCAGAAACCAAACTGTTGGAGCGATGTTTGAAAGGGAAAACTCAAAACCAAAATGAGTCATTGAATAGTGTTATTTGGTCCCTAATACCTAAAAGAACTTTTGTAACTCTGCCTACTCTTAAATTTGGTGTTTACTCTGCAGTTTGTAGCTTTAGTGACGGCTTTTCTAGTAAATTACAAGTTTTGGAAGCATTAAACCTACGTCCAGGGAAAAATTTTGTAAAAGCGATGAAGCGCCTAGAAATAGTGCGAGTGAAGGAAGCGGACAACAAAGTTCAAGAACTAGAAAAGAAAATAAGGAACAAGAGAGCTTTGAAAATAAAACGCCTTGAAGACATGTTTTCACAAAGTGAAGACCCAGATAATCCATCCTACAGCTCAGGAAACTACTAGGCTATTGTAGTTAAGACATTTTCTTCGATTCCCGTAAGTTGGTTTTTTTTCTATTTAGATGCAAGTTTTCTCAGCCATTTATGAACTCAGACCTCTCAAATTTTTACCACTTGTACTTTGTACTATAATGTAGGTCCTGACTAAAGGGTTTTACAAAATAAAAAGTATTATCTTAGAAATAAAATATATTTTGTGATTTTTTTAGTTTTAAAAAGGTGAACTTTTTAAAATTATTTTTTTAAATACTAAAAGATGATAAATTGTAATTTTGGTTGGTCACGAACTATAAAAAGGTGTGCTTTTAAAGAAAAAAAAAATCAAAGCTCTATCATGACTCATTATTTTAGAAACCTGCATTAAGTTTATATGGACTAAGATAGGCGGTAACAGTCCCCTTAAGTAAAATCAAGTTATCTAATTGGTTTGGATTGCCCACTGCTGCTTCTATAATAAAAGTTATGTGATACTATTTGTCATTAATATATGCATCATACAAATACAGCTCATATTTATTCACGTAAATACGTTCATTGCTGGGATACTTGTATGGCCCGCTACTTGTATATTTGTTTCTTCCGGCTGTGTTAAACTCCATTGTAACATATCATTTTTACGGGGGGTTTAAATAAGGCATTTTTTTGAGAGGAGAATATTTTTTAGTTAATGACATGTTATGATTTTTATTTCTTCCACCTACAATTATACTCCAGTAGCTCAACACCATCGCGGGAGACGTCAGCTGGCGGGGTCCGACTCGACCGGGTAAGACGCGGAGTTTCAGGATACATCCGCCGGAGTTCGCTTCAAGGGCTGAAGCGCCTTACAGCGTACAACTCCAGTACTACAGTACGTAAGTACGCTGTGCCTGGCTTCCTCGATCTCTCGGTCGCTGTCTCTCGGTCGCTGTCTAGCAGTCGGAGTCGTCGAGTCGGAGTCGCCGCCCCCACACACGCCACGATAAGGTGCAAGTAAGTAGGTACTTATTTACCTGCCAAAACACGCTTTTACCTGAACTTGCCTAGTCACTAACGATAGGATAAGTACATGACATTACGTACTTAAGCTGCTAACAGAATATAATTATAGATATAAAGTGTAGCAAGAAAATAGATCAGTACGAATAGGATTAGATTCTATTACTAGTAAAGAAGAGTTTGAATTTAGTTTTACTTAATTTATCGTTTCTTTTCGAGGCCGCTGGGTCGCTTGACGTACGTTGGCACCAGCGCTCCTGAGCTTCAGGCTAAGCGTAATTTAATTAAGTTTTACTTAATTTATCGTTTCTTTTCGAGGCCGCTTTCTTCTAACTGACAAATGAATGGCTGTGTCTGTTTTGATTCATAGAGTAACATATCAACTCGGCACTGGACGAGGTATTGACAGCGATAAAATATTGTTTACTGCTTTTAGCAATTCCGTTGTCCAAAAAGTTACAATAAACTTTATTTTTTATAACGATTCACTTTATATTCATAATCGCATTAAGTAATTTTTAAATGAAACAACTATTTGTAAAACTTTATTTTTGTTAAGTAGAGTTATCAACACTTTCATTTAACCAATATATTATAAAATAGTGATCAAGACTACAACACACATAACAGTTAAATATATATCCGCTTCCACAATATAATTAGAGGTTTCAGTTCAAACACGTTACAATCACTAATGAATCTGTAAATTACCGTACAAAATTACATCATATGTTTATAATCGCAACAGAAGTTTAGAAACTGCATTGTAAAAAGTACATAAAGACCCATAGAAAGATTTTAAATGGTTAGTGAATAGTTACAAACCTTGTAGAACAAACATTGTTAAGAGAAATCTGAATTAGTTTACTAGTTCCCTGACTTTGCTTTTCAAGTATTATATACTTCACTTATATACTATACACTGAGTCTAAATATCAGAGTCCATATTGTTTAGTAATAATGTTATCCTCCTAATTTCTGGACATATACGTGTTTATATCGTTAGTGTTTCGATAGGTGGAAATACTAATTTTTTATTTGTGAAAATCAGCATGATACTCGTATAAACGTTAGGCTTAGTATAAAAGCACTATCTTTATTGTTACTCGTTTACTTTTTAATAAATTATATTTATCTTCACTCACATGATGAAAATGAGTGCTCCTAACAAATTTAACACAAAATTGAATTTTTGAACAAGATTTGCCAACATTTAATCTGTAAAGGCATTTAAAATCGTTAGAGATTTGTCAATACTGAGTATAGTATAACACGAACAGTGTATTGTAAACCACCCCATACCTTTACTATACAAATATCAACAATTGTATTATGAAAAAACCAAATCCATTTAAAATAAAATTATTTATATTTTTGCTATCAGTATAGATTAATCACTGTAATTCAGTAACATTTCTATTCAATACCTAATAAAATGACAAGCGCCACTATTTTTAAATGAATGTTTCTTTGTGACAGCAGGAAAGATATACCAGTCATGAAATTAGAAGAGCTACCAATAGACAAATGGACTTAGCTTTACCTATACACTAAATACTTTAAGTCTGCAATAATGCACATTAGGACAATCTCTTTCAGCCTTCAATCTCATAGTCTGCAATGTACTACATAGTACTCGTATAGTTTTGTGATTTAAACTTTTCAGTAAAAAACTACAGATCGAAAATAAATAATGTGGAACTCATTATTTCAAACGATCAGAGAGAATATATTCCAGTATTTACCATTTAGGGTAGTAGTTGAAGTTCTCATATACCCAAAAAAAATTAGTTGTCTTATAACGATCCCTTCCCCTACAGAGATGTTAATGTTTTGTTAAAAAGTTAAAAGAGGAAAGGACTTGTGGACTCTTAGTATTCCTGCCTCAACACAATTTCTTTGTAAAACTTTTTTATAAATTTGGGATGTATATTTCCCTATTTTTTTTTAGCATATTTTTGTATTTTATAATGTGATTAATGTATTACTGATTATTTTACGATCAACCAATATGATATTCAATATGTACGTCTATGAGGAATAAATAAATAGTCTATAATTGATTTATTCTATAATATAATTATAAATTATAATTATTCTGAAACTATAATACTCTTAATAGGAGCTGCTAACTCTAAGATGTTTCACACTATGTAGTGTGTTTTTAAACAATGCCTCAAGCGCAACACAAACCATTACATTTTTGAACTACTGTAAGTAACACATATTTCTTAAATCGCTAAATATTTAGATTTATAGAATATGTAGACGATTTTGTTAAGTTGCACACAATCTAATTCATGGCGCTATTTAATCTTTGTAGATTAAGTGCAGTTGAGGTTATTTCACAACTAAAATAGCATATGGATTTGTGGAATAAGTGATAATTAGTTTAGCATCAATCGTAACCGAATATAAATAAATCTATATTAATCAATCATTAAACGTAATCGCACATTTGATTTATTCGAATAGTTACATCTTCCTATGTGCAACATCGAATTGTAATACATCACTTATAAATTGATAGTTTTGTGGAATTGAATTAAATAAATATGTCAGATATTAACGTGCCGTTTCAAATACTTATTTTAATTTAAGCACAAATATTTTAATAGTTACCGTGTGTAATGTTTATACATTTTCTACCATTTTCGTAATTACAGACGTACTTAAAAAAACCTAATAGGCTTGGAACCAAGATCCATTTCGCATTGTATAAGCAACCAACCTGGATTTATTCAAATCCGTAGTGTGATTATCCATAAGAAGGAAATTGATCTTGTTAAAGATTTAAATAGGAGTGTATCAAAACGGCTAATAATTAAAAATAATCGTGCATTGATCTATGAAATTAATAAACATTGTCGATATTTATATATCTGACGGTCAGTTTTAAGTTTATCAAGCTAGGAAAAATCAATTCTGGAAATATATCGTTTTATTCTTTCACGCTACCAATACCCTCTTATTTTAATTTCCCAATTCAACTAGTATGAATGACAAGTGATTTCATGGGAATAATAATATATATTAGTAAAGTTTACTTCCAAAAGTGAAAGACATATACAACATCCTCTTTGGAAACTAATACTTGTTTCATATATCTTCAACGCACGATTCTGCTTCAATGGCCCAAACCTTTCTGAATTAATCTAAATATATGCAGAAACCTACAAGCAATGATTAAATTATTTGTTTGTATTTTAGTGTTTTCTGCATGAGATTGGCCAAAAATAAAAACATAACGATATTAGTCGGTTTTAACAGTTCTGAAGTGATATACAACTACATTATAAAATTTTCAAACATTACATTTTATAAACTCCATAACTTATTACTACCAAGATAATGATGCGATGAGATCTAACGACCGGTGAAGTGTCACGACAGTTTTACGCTCATTGGACATTGCCTGCATCAAATTATAGCAAAGTGGTAGTAAAACACATGTGTGTGAAATTGTTTTCGTAGTTATATACTATATACCAGTATACGACACTGCGTGTCCCACAACAAGCTTCGCTGACGTACGAGTAATTTCAAGTCTATTGCTAATTTCAGAAAGATATCTTTCATACCATGTGACACGCTAAGATATCATATGATAATCAGATGTTTACTAATTTATTTTTTCAGAGATTTTCTTATTGTCATCAAAGTTAGCCATAAGAACTATTTATAAAAATATCCGCTAATGAACATGCAAAACCCAATAGATTGACATCCACAATCATCGAATTCAATTTTACTTCTATGCACATAAAACTTCATGCAAAATATAGTCAACATTTATTCGTTCTCGAATTCTCGAGATATTGTGCGGATAGGCAAACGGACTACTAAATATTTAATTTTACCAGTCCCTAGTCCTTTACTGTCGCTCAAGCAATAAATACTTATCTAGGCCAAAGGTACTAGACCGTGGAAGTTTTCTTGTCTGCAACTCAGTTTTCAGATTGTTACAGGAGACAACACTTAAGAGACCGGAAGCGAGAGGGAGATTTATTGAGGAAACGTGGGGAGAGCGTGCGCGCATTTGAAAAGCTGTGAATCTTAGCAGAAAAGTGTGGTTTCCATCTTTAAGCTGCCTGCCATCGCTCACACTGATATTCTAAGTAAAATACATTACTTTCATTTATACTTAGTTACTTACTAATTTACGTCCATATTTAACAGTTAATTTTCCTATTTTTAAACGAGATATAATGTGTGTAAAGTGGTTAATGATTTATATTGATTCGTGCACAATACAGTTTTTAAATATTCATTTCGGATTATCCTGTAACTTCTATTTTTGCGATAACATTATTACGTTTTATTAAAGGCCTAATTAAGAAATTACATATAATTATGATTTTTAACGGCCTTTCTAATGTGTTTACATTTCACCAGATTTTGTTGAAGGTGCGTATAGTAAAATGTCACATTAGTATCTTCAGAAATTGCTCTTTAGGTCTGATTATTAAATTTCTTACAGTTACAACTTTTATAGCCTATAGTTTCACGTGAAGTGATCAAAACCAATGTTCCTAATCTGTCTGTATTTACGATTTTTAAGGCCTATGAATCTGACATAAAAGAAATATTTTCAAAACCAAAATTAATTACTCCACATTAATATATTGCATGAATATTAGTGTACAGCAATAAGAAAGTGGAGAGAAAATATGAAAATCGGGGGAATGCGTTTAAATAACCAAACTAACATATGACCGGAAGACATAATAAGTAAATAACTGTCAAATGACTTTTATTTACTTATTACATTTGTATTGTAGGCAATAGTCTAATTTAATTTCAATAAACATATGTGAAAGAAACGGTTAAATAAAAAATAATTGAATCGTAAAAAGTGAGGGCTCTGTGGTGTAATGGTAGTACATTCATCCGGGTTCGAGTCCCGGCGGAGCAAGTACTTTTTGTGATTCAATGTTTATTGATATTAAATTAGGCTATTACCTCTTATACAAATTTAATGAGTATTTACAAATTTACCTGAAGTATTTTTAACACAAGAAATAAAAAGGTTTAAAAGTTGTTTTTAAACATTTTATTCATACATTATATATTAGAGTATATAATTACAGCATATTTTATTTATTTATCTTATAAGTATCGACCTATAAACATATGTTTGAAATATTATGTGGCTGTTGGGAAATAGTAATAAAAACTCAAAATCTACAAATTGCCTTCCTTTTTAGAACGTTACACAGTTTTTACCAGGATCACTAATAAGTTTACGATACCTTTTTAACCAAAGTAAATAAAGGAATAATTTACAACTAAAACAAAATAATGGTTAGTAATATCTGATTTCCTTTACAGATAGTATTATAAAAGTACTGCCTAACTATGCTATGTGTTATATATAAATTTTAAAGTACAAACATTGTGATTAATACAAAATTATATCAGAACGGATAAGAGTTAATTTATATATATATATATATATATATATATATATATATATATATATATATATATATATACGACGTAGTTTAGGTCACCGGAAGACGAGTTCAACTCTCGCTTTCTTTTCTTACAACCTACCGGTTCCTGGCTGCTATCTCAATAGTTTTATCCTACATGCATACTCCACGTTTAAATATTTAGGTTTGTGTATTGAAATACATACGTTATGCTCTCCTCATATATATTTATTTATTATAGAAATAGCTCTTAATATGCAGAGTTTTATCCAGATCATAAATTAATACTTCAACCCTAAAGAGGTACCCTAGCAGTATAATAAGAAGAAAATTTTAGAAATCTACAAGAAAATACAATTTTGTCTGTATGGGAAATAGTGAGCCTTTACTCAAAATATATTTTAAAGTTAACTTCAACAATGTTAAAAATGGTTTGGCAATTTGCAAGTTTCTTTATATAATGCAAAATTATTTGTAATTACAACTAACATATTAGCAATTCCGTTTTATTGTAATAATATAGTTTAAAGGCAAACTACTGGTTAATTTAAAGCTAAGTTGTACCGATTCTTCCGTATAGTCATAATATATGAGGCATAACGTTTTTTGAGAATCGGGAATGTCAGTGGCATATAAGTTTTACTTACTTTATCCAGAATTTAGACTATAAAATTTAGCACAAAAACTGAAATTGTTGTCTGTTTCTCACATCAAAACTTCCAGTCCGCTAACCAAGGTTTTGGCACGGCCATTAACAATGAATCGTTCCATATTTTGCTTCACAGTTGGTACTTCCTACAGCTTTTTTCCTCCCACCCTTGGTTTCCTTGCAGAATTTGCCAGTTTCTAAAATGTAGGTTTTTGTAGGACTACTCAATCCGTGAGCAGGGTAGTCAAATTTTTTGATCTATATAATATAAATATTGATATTTTGTTAAATATTCATAGCAAAAATAAATTTAATTTAATACTAAATGCAGCTTCAAAATAACAAAATGTAACCCCACTAAACCTATTTTTAACGATAAAGAATGTTAACAGTTTTACTGTGATTTAATGTATACAATATAAACATATTTTTATAAATTATCAATCAATATTTTTTATTGAAAAATAGAAAGAAATTATAATTTGTTATTAATACAGTTTTATTACACATTCGACAAATGTTATGTCCGAGAAGGGGCAGTTTTGATTTAGATTGAGATTATCCTAACAGGTAAATACGGCTAAGCGACATTTATAAATAATTATTCTAATATTCACCCAATATCATATAACAAATAAATAATATGCATAACACAATATGTATAAACCTTTTAACACTTTTTTAACTTTTATTTGTCATACTATGTACATTTCGAAATCTGGGATTTCATCTTCAGGTAGGTACTAAGGTTAAGTTAATAATTAAGAAAATAAATAATTAAAATTTAAAAATTAAAATTAATTTGTCATGTGTTTTTTTTACTACCTTGGTGGCTAAATTTGCTGTATTTACTTTAATGTGTGATCAATGTATAATTTTTAAAAAGTCTATCGAATAATAAATTTTTTGTTAGAAAATCTTTATCATTTAATAATATGTTATGATTAATTTAGGCACTTTTGTAAATTTCAAAATGTTATATAGTAGATAATAAGCAACTTTTTTTGCTTGTGTGTAAAATTTCAAGATTGTTTTCGATGTTAGTGTATGTATGGCCGGTGTTATTTTAATTATTTATTTTCTTGATTAACTTAACCTTAGTACCTACCTGAAGATGAAATCCCAGATTTCAAAATGTACATAGTATGAAAAATTAAAGTTAAAAAAAGTGTTTAAAAGGTTTATACGTATTGTGTTATACATATTTATAAAACACTTTTCGATGCTACATCTCTAATAAATATTAGTTGCAACAGCACTAAGTTATAAAAGCTAGGTCTCAAACACACGTACCGACAAAAAGTATGCACAAGATGATGGCGGCACTCCCTCAGGTACTATTATCTCCGGTCATAAGGGGGGCTGCAGTAGTAAGTGCACACCTTATCTTCCAACAAGGGAAGAATACAGCAAGGGAAATATCTCTACCATTGCACAAGACTAACGTCAGTACAAATGTTACATCTTTTCTTCGTGTATGTTATTAAGTTCATTTAAAATCAAATGAACTCTTATCCGTTCTGATATAAACTTGTATTAATTACAATGTTAGTACTTTAAAATTTATTTACAGTATATAGCATAGTTAGACAGGACTTTTTTAATACTATTTGTAAGGGGATTCAGATATAACTAACGGTTATTTTGTTTTAGTTGGAATTTATTTCTTTATTTACTTTGGTAAAATGTATCCTAAACTTATTGGTGATCCTGGTAAATCTGAGTAATGTTTTGAAGCAGAAGTCGAGTTGTAGATTTTGAGTGTTTATGATTATTTTCCAACAGCCACATAATATTCCAAACCTATGTTTATAGGTCGATGCGTCTAAGGTAAATATACAAAATATGCTGTAATCATATAGTATTGTATATAATAAATTATTAAAATTTTTAAAAACTACTTTTAAAACCTTTTTATTTTTTGTGGTGAAAATACTTCAGGTTTAGTAATAGACTGATAAAGGTATACAATAAGATATATATAGTTTGTCTCTTATATCCTAAACATTTGATATAAAAATGTATATAAATTACAGATATTAAAATTTTTTTCACATGACGTCAAACTTGCTTTCATAAATTAGCTTCAACTATTCTTTAAACGTAAATACTCTAAAAAAGTAATACAGGCGTATCAAAATTTACTTGAAAAACGTAATCCAAAAATAACGTTTAAACAATTTTAAATTACTTAAAAAAAAATAATGGCTGTGTTATGAAGGTGCGAGTATTGAAATATATAAGTTGTAAAATTTAATATTATATTATGAATAAAGTAAAAACCATAGTGTATTGAGATTTGTACTACTAATCACGATATTACTGAACATTACAAGCAATATCTTTTTTTTTGCATATTGAATTACAATATACCTAATTTTGATACTGTGTCACGTCTTAAATCAGTTAACATTTAAAATAAATTATTTTAGTTTAATTTTGTTTTGCTTTAGTTTTGTTAATAACCTTGCATCACCAACACCCTTACTTAATTAAGAATCGATTAAGATACGAACGTTGGCCAGCAGCAGCGGTGGTAATCAATGACGACCGTAACAATTGTCGATACCCAGCAGGAAAACCGTCTATACATCGGGAAAACAACATTTATAACTAATGATACTATCTATTTTGTTTTACTCTAAAATTCGTCACTAATAAAGGCCATCTGGTCTAATATTATAAATGAATTGATCCCTTGTTGTGTTATTAAAAATAAGCAAAAAAGAAAGGGTAACATAAGAATATATCGTTTAGTTAATATAGTAGATATAAATCTAATTATACCTCCTTTTTAGGGTTGTATAGTTATAATGCATGGTGAACCTTATTGGAAAATGATAAACGATTATTAGTTGTACGAGATAGAGGTTTTGAATTATCATATATTAATTTGGAAGACATGATCCCATTAAGACATTGAATCACTTGTGATCGCTCCTTTCGAAAAATACTTTTTGTTTTAATACATTTCTAAATTCTCCACCGTACGTCGATTCAGCGATCAAAATTTGCCATATAGATTGAGTGATTTTACTCCATTAGGTTCCTTTCGTTGCAGTTATTTTAGAGGATGCTGTTAAGCAAAAAAAAAAACTCATAGATGCGAATTTGCGATTTCATTTGAGATCTTTCACATTAACTCAAAGAGCTACTATTAGAGGAATATAAACAAAAATAATTTTTCTTTTTAATGTTGACATATAATATTTGTGTTTCTGTGTAAGTATAGAAATTTTATATACTACAATGTGTTCTATTTACAAATATTTTTAAACTTCTCTTAATCGTCCGTACAAATAAAAGAGTACACAGACTCTTGTACTGCAATAAATAATTGAAAAACGCAGGTTTTGTTTATATTTTTAATAAATCATTCAGAATTATATATATATAATATATATATATATATATATATATAGAAGAATCTTTCATAAAACAGCAATATATGTGGTTAATCTATAAATAATTTTGTGTACAACAGTTTAGAATTTACAATATAATTCAAAAAATATTATGAAACATTAGATAAAAATCAGTTAAAAATTTAATTTTGCGGTGAACCTGCTTAGGTACATAGCCGTGTGTCGTAATTGCTTATCGAACAGTTTTAACTATATGTATAAATATTTACACACATTTGTATAACCATAAATAGTATTCTCACATTTACAATTCGTTTACATTTAGGACTTAAAGGATACTTGTTAAGGTAATATTGGTGTAAAGTGTACTTACTTTAAAATTTGAGTTTCATATTTATTTTTAAGCCTATTTAACCTACTATTACGATTGACTTATTAGCAATAAGATAGTACTATATAACTGTGGAAGGAAACTCTGAAAAAATGTAAGGGCCTTACAAAAAACAGAGTTTATATACCCTAAATTTTACATACACCTATAGTCTTCAAAACTGCAACCGTCTCTATTTTATAGTAGTAATTTGAGTCCACATATATTTTCTCCTCAAGTTAAGGGCCGTTGGGCTGGGAAGGAGACCGCTGTGTACTGTGGATGTAGTGGAGCGAGAGCTCGTTAAGGGAGTTTTGTGGTTTATGCTTCGTTAGCCTCTAGACCCTCTTCATGAACTTCTCCACAACTCTAGAACTGGACTGATTAATGAGAGGTCCATTTTATATTACGATTCCTAGAGTGAACTGTCTTCGACTGTAATAAATGCAATATAAAATGTACTATATTCAAAAGGGTTATAAAATAATCAATTAAAGCCTTTATCAATCTCGTCTTTTTGTGCCAGTATACGTTTAGTTCCTACAAGCTATATTTTAAAAACTCACTAAAATATGATTTTTATGTTTTGTTATAATTTTGACAGCCTTATCAAATCGTTAAAACAACTTGACCCTTAACCTGACTTACCTTTCCAAACGAACAATATAACCTTGGACATAACCCAGGTTTGTATACTATTACAATGTATACTGCTAATTATATTGAAAAGTTATCACTATTCACAATGTAAGTGCTCTTGTGAGCACCAAATTTTGAACAAGCTTTTATTAATTTCTAATTACCCTATCTTTTAAGTAGGAAATAGGAAATTTTTTTCCTTGCGTGGGTACTCATTTACGAGTATACGAGTCAATGAATACACTCATGAATATTGTTCAATGGACTAAGACGAGCCAAAAACTAATTTCAATCTACAAAAGTCTACCTCTGTTTGAAGTGTACATTTGTACACAATCATAAACGTTTTTACAATAATATAGGTAGCATATCAAAATGTCAATTTTGTCCAAATGTTCGACACTTGTACGGTAAACACATCTCCTCCCGAAGAGTACTTCTCTACATACAATATTATTAGATGGTTATTTCAATTAATAAAAAATACCGGAGGTGAATATAACAACATTAATATTTATTAGTCAGAACGATAGTACTAATCGTAAGGTTGGAAGGTAAATGATCGTATAGAGTTTTACGATTGCATGGTAATTATTCCATAGAGCTACATAGCCCAATTTCATTCCAAGAGTTTTAATCATGTTTAACTGTATACGTACAGAGTAAAAATAATAATAATGAGTTTCATAATTAGATTGTATCACAATAGAAACGAAAATGTAGAACAATTTTATTAAATCCAAGAACTTTCGTAACAAATAATAGTATCATGTAAGCTAGCTGTCCCTGCTGCTGTCGGGTCAGCCCGCAGGGACGTGTTATCCTCATTATTGGCTCCACACCAGTCTTGGGTCATATGTCCTATTTCTTTCGAAAATCGGCTACAATAGAGACATCGTTTTATATTAATGTTTACAAAAAGAAGTTAGGTTATCTTATTCGGGGTGTTCACGAAGTCTTCGAAAATCTGTTGGGGCATTTGTTCATCGGGGTAAGGTAAACGCAAAGTTATATAAAGATGGATCAGGAATATTCCTTTTACCACCTGTCCGTCTGTAGTGTTTTACACGTAATTTTTTTAATTTAAAAGCAAGCTAAAATTCTAAATTTAATATCTCACAATTTTTTCCTTCCAGTCTGAAACCAAGAAAAGTCTAATGTTAGATTATAATTTCACGTTTTAAGATGAAAAAAGGTTAAAGATTTTGTTTAACCCAATAAAAAATATGAAGTTAATTACATACCTTTTGATACCTAAAACATTAGTTATTACTGGAAAAGGTGTAAGCTTTTAACTATTATAATTTACGGCATAATTTTTATTATGTATGCATTTTAGATACGCATGTACCCACTTAGATCCATCAATGTGTAAATAATCTCACTATATACTGCAAAGAGTTAATCTAGCTAATCGCACTGTTTATACGAGATTAACCGTGCTTGACAACAGCTAAAATTTGATATCTGTAAACTTAGTGAATAATTTTTATTTTCTAGGTGTCAAAACCTTTGACATTGCGCCTTACTTCTTGTAGTGTTAAAGTGTTAATTAAATCGGGCGTTCTATAATATTTTAGTAACTATCAAATTAAATAAAGACTAATTGTTTGAGACTAGTGCTTCTAAAGCCAGGAAAGTTTAACATTTTACCATTATTCTTCCTGCCTTGCATTATAATTTTTATTTTTGTTACTTTGTTGAATACTTATTTCTATTATTCCTTGTCAAAGTCAAAGCAAAGTAAAAGTTCGTTATTATTCTATGTAAATGACACCAGTCTAATATTTTTTTATAATTTATGAAATTGAAAAAGAGAATATATGTATGAAGTCCTTGAAATGATAACAGTTTTATTTATTTTATGTAGAAACACCACAACCATTGCGAACTTAGAAACAGATAAGCATGTCGCTCTAACTGTTTTTAATTTCATTCTTTTCCTCTGCTTCAGAGGTCTCACCTAATGTTAATCCAATATATCGGTAATTATCTCACCCCTCTATTAGGTGAGGCGGTCAACAGTACCATTGACCTGACTCTCATTTATTAAACATCAATTCGCAATTTATGCTCACTTTTAATCCGATTCAACTGTATACTATATAAAAAGCCTGTGATATATCCATATTTTTAAAATTATAAATCAATTAAATCTTTTGCATATTATAAAATACTAGCAGCTACCCACGACTATCCACGCTATTTCTTATTGAATAACAGATAGGTCATATCCTTTTTAAAAGACATAAAAACACACACAAAATATGTGAGCCATTTCAGATTAACTGCAATTTAACTGAAAGTTAGAGAAATCTTTTAAGGTCCTGAAGTCGGAGATTAATACATTTATAAATATCAAAGAAATATTCAAACTTGACTGTGAAATTCCACAATATTTTAACTGCTTCAACAGTTTTAGCAAAAGTACTGAATATTTTAGGTCATTGTTACGATGTATTATGATGGAGCCTTATGATCATTTTTACTCGGAATATATCTATATTTATTGACTATATTATTTCAGTGTTTTTTTTTTTCTAAAGGTTGAAAAACTAAATTATAACACATACGTCATGGTTAAACTTTACTTGATGTGACGGTAAAAAATATACATGTGTAGATATGAAAAACTAATATCACTCTACTAGTTAAATGTATTTTAGGTGCCTTAGTACCCTTAAAATTAATGTCCCAATTAAGATAATCTGTGCATAAAAAGGTTTGATGAGTTCTGTTTGTTTTTCAAAAAACGTCTACTTCCATTCGTAACAATATTGATTGAAGCAAAACTATAATGATTGAACTGTATTTTAGTTTGTTGCTTACTATTTATATTGTCATATTTCTCCGTTGTTCAGGTAAAAATAAATGCATATTTTGGTTTTCGAGCAAAATATAGTATGTGAAATATTTGAAAACGGATTAGCTGAAAACTTACTTAGCCCCGGCTAGGTGTGCTGGACACATTTTCAGCACTTAGAATCTCAAAATGTAATCAGATGTATGTACTTTAGCAATGTTTTACATTTTATAGTTATAAGTAATTTCGATACAGAGCTAAAATTTCCAAGATGTTCGTTTCATTCTTAGGTTTGCAATTAATAATCAAAGAATATAAACTATTCTGATAAGTTAATAACAATAATTTTTAATATTATTGATCTAAATTGTAGTTTATTTGTATATAATAGTACAAATTATGTTTTTAAATTAAAAAGTAATTTTTCATTTATAATGGAGCATTATCGGTAGGGTTTATGTAATTTTTATAGTTAATGATTTTTCTTAAAATTACTATTAGGCATTTTCATCTAAATGCATATAATCAAAATTAGTCTGTACATTCTAGGATAGATATATTATAAACATAAAAATAATAAAGCAGTAAGTGACAATCTAAAATATGGTTGATATACAAAGGTAGGTTTCCAAGCTCTAGAGGACTTTACACACATAGAGACATAGATTTAATGTTTCGAACCTCTTGAGTGATTGTCTTCGCTAACGTTCAGTCAATTAGAATATTCAATGAGGTAATATTGCGCCAGACCTGGCGTTTCACTTGCGCTCAGCAAATAGTAATAATAAGTACTTCGCCAATTATAACTTTATTTTACAATTAAATCTAGTTTTCAAAATGAGATTACAGTTACAGGATAATACACGGCTTAGATATATACTCTTTGCTAAATCTGCGATCGTCAAAATGAGTCTTCAATCCCAAAGGAAGAACGCTCAGACTCACGTGAAAGCAGTCAATGGGCCGAGACGGACTTGCTGCTGAACCGTGAAAGGAGCCAATGACCCGGACAAGGTCGAGTTTTTGTAAAATAAAACAAGTGGATATAATAATTTTTTTGTCGACTCCAGAATGAATAAGAAATATATATTCATGTTTTTAAATCAATATGTATTTCGATATACTGTATGTCGATATATATATTGTTTCACCAAATTACCCTAATACATGCATTTTCCACATTAAATGGTGGATTTTTTAATATTTAGTGGTTAAATACCAACACCAACTTTTAAGAATATATGATAAGGCACTCTAAATTTTCTTCCTCTTGTTTTTTTTCCTAATTTTATTTTTAGCTTACTCGTTTAGAAGCTACAGCCAATTACAAGTTTTTAATTACATGTCTAAGAATAGTTGTGCGATTAATTTCGGACGTAATAAAATATCGAATGGATTTATTATAAGTGGACTCTATCGTGTCAAGGTTCAATAATGACACCTTAGTGTAAATTAATAAATTGTCAACATAATTATAATAATTTAATTCTATAACAATAATGACAACCATCGTCGATATGTCGGTCATAGTCGGTCATATTGGCACATGTTTCTAGCTTATATTGATATTTCCTGTCTGTTTATTTTTTAATATATCTAAACAGCTAGTATAGGTCAAAGTTATAAAATTTCCCCTTTGAAATATTTCATTTCTACTGTAGTAAATTGTTAATTAAATTACAGAATGTCCATCATTTTAAGTTGTTTACTCAATCGCTGTCATTAATCAAACGTAAACAATTTGCCACGTCACAAATTTAAATTAAAATCAATTCTTTTCTCACTGTCCCATCCCCAAAAGAATTGTAATTGTGGTTTGATGACAAAACGTGTTACAAGGCTCGATCACTGTTAACAGTAAAAAGACCCATTAGGCTAATGTAACCATTTCTAACGGATCTGCGATACTGTTTATAGCCATATTTAATACCTCGTTATTGAGTTAAAAACTTAAATCTTCCCCAAAATGGATTTGCGGCTTAATATATTCATTTTAAAAGTATTTTCCTTTATTAAAAAACTTAAATTAATATATATTTTTTATAAATAAATCGATTAGTTAAAAAAAAACTTTCTAATTTTGCACCCATAATATTTCTAAATATTGATAGATTTACAAACAATGGGGTAATAGTGTAGTCACCCATTAGTGCATTTATTACAGTTTCGTTTTCGCAACATCTTCTTCAACACTTCGTTGTATCGGTTTATTGGCTGAGCTTTAGCAAAATATATCACTCACGGGGCTGTATATTTTAATTCATAACTACGTGTCTGCCTGTCTTTCCATACGATATCTCATAAAGGATATGACCTACAGACTTGAAATTTTGTATGAAACTCCTCTTCAATATAAGCAAGTTTGAGTTCGATGATGGTACCTGTCAACCCATGGAATTTGGCTGATCGTTGGTAAATATTTTACACTGGTCTTATGAATAATCACTATGAAACGAAAATTAACAGAATAAATAAATTTCTAAACAAACTGAGTAAATCATATGAGATTTGACCATTTATACTCATAGAGTACAACAAAAAAATCATTTTCAAAAGTCAATGATAAAATTATGTGACAAGATTTGATTTTAGCGTACTCTTGATTTTTATTAACATTTTCAGCAGACTGGAACTTGTGTTATTTGAACACTTATGACAAACTATCTTAAAAAAAAAAATGTGAACGTATCATTTGGCAAGATATGTAGAGATACATTTTATCAAAAACTTCATTCCTAATAGACAATATTATGACAAGATAGTGCATGTCCAATCTCCAACCATTCGGCTACCTTAGTATAACTTTAGTTACAATTTCTTTTCTATCTATCTGTCCAAAGATCGAGAGTGATATGAGTTATAGATTTGAAATATTACATGCATCTTAGCGAAGCCCTTTTACGCGATATGTGGTGTGGCGTAACCTTTCCTTTTGTATATAGACAAGATACAGTTCTATGATAGTACAAGTTCCTCAATGGGATTTTGTTGAGCGTTAGCAAAGTCTATAATAATGGAGATATCTCTACAATGAAATAAGTTTGGAATCTAAGTTCAAAAATCCCTTCCCAAATACATTTCAAATTTATTGACTGAACTTTAGAGAAGCTTATCACTCGAGGGACTAAATAAGCTCTCGTCTGTCCATCTATCTGCCTATTTGTATGTTTTATGTTTGATATAACAAGAACAAATTGAGCTATGTACTTGTAATTCTTGTAATTTTAAACCTATTTCCACTCCTGCAAAGGCAACGTGAACGTGCTAACAACATCAACAAAACCTAACAAAGCGGTTGATTAAACACGTCTTCTCGCCAAACTTACTGCAAGTAATTGCTTTCCCGCAAGTTTACAATGCTTTTTTTGTCCTCCCTTGCAGAATGCATTCACTAATTCTCTGCATCCTTATCATGGTCCTTTTAACTAAAGAAATTGGTATTGAAGTAACTGTTATATAAATCAACAATGATCAAACTCTGAATTAAATACTTTACAGTTTATTGATTAAGGATAACTTAACATTTGGATATCACTTCGCAAAGGGGTACTAACCACACAGCTGTTTCGAATTTTATTTTATATATTTATTTCAAACAAGACACGTACAATTATGGCATAAAAGATCGTAATCAAAATAAATTGGAATAACTTCTGAAGAGATTCCACGTCTGTGTGCAGGATTAGAGTTCTGAAGTCAGTTCAGCTGCACTACATTAAGTGTATGTCATTTAAAATAGCTATTATGTATAAAACTTACTGACAGAATAATCGGAGCTGAGAAAGTCAAACACACACTATGTTACGCAATAGATGAAAGGAAAAACGGGACTTGGTAATCTGTGCGTTTTTGTGTGTGAGTGCGTGTGTTTGTGTGTGCTTGTGTTTGAGTAATTGTAAGGTGTGCGCGTTTTACAATTATATACGGCGACTAAATGAGCGCCTCCGCCACTGCCCGTCCCAGGGAATATTCTTATAATATTGATGAGCCATAAACGAGTTATTATTTTCCAAAGTGTGTGCCGGCCTGGGAATTTTGATCCTAAACTACTCTATTCCTTGTTAAATATACGTAGTTACTTTCTTGAAAAATATTATTTATATTATTGCTAATATACATTAATAGGGGTTTAAAGTGTATTTAACAGTTGTATCATATTCAGAACAGAGAACCGCTCGAATAATATTTCACTAGGATATCTTATACTTTTCTTAATGCCAATATTCATGATGGATCTCTGAGATACCTCTAGCGGTTTAAGAGTAGGGGAAAAGGTTGCCCTTATATCAGAATGCCTTACTGTAGCGCCGACTGCACATAGGAAATTTAAACTTTCCTACACTGACTATCAGACAGCACCCGCCTCAGCTGCTTGAGAGCACAAATCATAGCCCGGTCGTCACTGCACGAGTATCAATTTAGTGCCCATGGACCTGGATCGTTCTTCTTGAAAATCAGTAGGTGTTTTGTTTAGTTAACGTTGAACTATAGAACATCATGTTTGAGAGCCAATTCTTAATTCTCTTGAGAACCAACGCCTGACATAAGCCTCCTGCCAAGTGTCACTAAGGTGAAGGCCGTATGGTCCGCAAACAGAAACATTGCAGTATTATTTTTTTAAATCAATATATCAAAATATCTAAAAAATCTAGCAAAATCGTAAAAAGCACTAGCCGTGTGCGTGATCGTTAATTTTTAGTGTGTAACATCGAGTTAAGACAGAGAAAAACCTTACAAAACATAGTATTTGCCTGAAACAAAATTGAACATTCTTCAGATTGTGGAGACACCAGCTGTAACAGTGCAGTGTAATATCAACGTCAGATCTACACACGCAAAGCCGCGGGCCCGGGATGTGATATTGGCATAGCTGTCAACAACTTGAGCAGACCAAGACGTCTATTTTCAAACCCTTTCTTCAATGTATATTTAATTTAAGAATAAACATTCCTTCTCTAAAAATACGCGTTTTTTTCGTTTCTTTAAAGACTTATTTGCTGCAAATTATTATATCGTGTGTCAAATCTGATTTCGTTTAATTTGTGTTCGAGTTATTATCTACTAAATAAATACGAGTATATACTAATTGTCATGGGCAATACGAATAATTCTTGTACTCATAAATATCTTGTTAACATTAAACATTGTATTATAAAATTTTAAAATAATTTGTTATAACATTCACTTTAGATAAACAATCCTATAAAATGTTTTCCAGAATATTTTGACTATATAATTAAAAAGTTTTTCTTTTTAAATTTTTAAAGATGTTTTTATAATCTACTTGAAACATCTAGACATTAAAAATTAATATTTACGGCTAAGTATTATATGTATTACTTTACTTAGTTCAACTCTCAAACCGATGAATTACTCCAAAGCTTTAGTTCAACTAAAAGTTCATATAAAAAGTATGCTTCAATACATGGCAGGGTATATGTGGAAAATTCACGTTAACCGACCAGTAACATTATCAGAAAAACCGTTGTAGACAGTCCAGTCACGTTACTTGGACTATCTCTTTCCAGAATCCTTCTCATCGTCCAAACGCTCTTGCAACAACTTTGGGACCTTTGAGTTTTAAGGTTTATATTAAGGTTCATGAACCCTATTGATAATACCATTAAGAAAAATTGCACCAAGCATAAATATCAAATAAATTGTTAAAGATGAAGAAAGATTAGTTTTTATTTGGAAATAGAACTTGTTACATTTTTCATTTATAATATTGTTTTATAATTTATCTTAGGGCTCTAAACGAAAAACCATAAAATAGATTCATTTTGGTATTTTTAAGGATAGTAAGAAGCTTTTAAATTGTTAAATAAGCAAAAATTAATTTTCTATTAACTAAAAGGTATATAAAAGTAAATAGCCATCACATGGATGGTTGGGATTTCCGAATCATCCCTCTTAATCAGAATGTTAATTTTTTGATTACTCATCTCAAAGGTATACTATCCTGTCCGTGCATAAGCCCACAGGTTCGTGTATTTCACTTAAGATGTAGCCATTGGCTTAAATAACTGTACCTACAGGTGATCGATATTTCTAAAATGTAATTACATTTTAGAAATATGTAATTATATTCACCCATTTTGCTTCGGCATCAGGAAGAAAGGTGCTTCCAACAGTTATACTTATTAGTGAACATTTTATGGATTAAAAATACACTTTAATTTACCTACGAATTGTGAACGTATTAAGAAATTTTATAATTTGTAATTCATTTGGTTTCTAAGGCTTAGAGATCTGAAAGATTGGAATCTCTACACAGATGTCTTCGGGCCTACCTATTGGGCCTAATATACATAAGGACAATCCCCCGTGCAGCGTAATGAATGGAGAGCGGATTTGGAGACGAATCCCAAAATATATTAATAAGCGCAGGACTATCAATAACGTCCCAACATGTACATAAATGTCCCTATGACATTCTTGTTTAAATTTACAAACCTACAGGCTTGTCAGTCAGATGGTAACTTGCGAACATAACGATATTTCATCATTTAATGACAATACCCAATGTGAATTTTATGATTCAGTTCCTTTATCCCTAGAACCAAACAAGGGTTGAAACTGTTTTGATGAAACTTTTATGCTTTTTTAAGATTATTTTGGAATGTTCAAAAATATTAACTTACAAGATATCTGGTAACAAAACTCCTTACAGTAAAAGATTGTTCAATCAATATTAAATAACAGAAAATAGCAAAATAAGTTTATAAGAATATTCCACAGAAAAACTGTTAACCATGAATTTCATTTGCCAAAATAAGGCCTTCAGAAAAATGGTGTTCTGATAATAAAGATAAAAGGACAAACACGTTTCTAAAAGAACAGATAATATTGACGTATTAAGTTTTCCTGAGTAATATAACTATGATAATTATCCAAGCTGCCTGTATTTAACTGCATTCAAATAGTAAAATTTAACTGAATGACTATTTCTAAAAAGTTTAAAAGATTTAAAATTCGTGTCGCTGTTACAAAGACAAAAGAGAAAAGGTAGACGACCCTGAAAGCTGCACCGATTGTCTCTTTAGTTAGGCAATCTACCGACTTCAAATTGTTTTCCCCTACAACCAACCCCGTTCTTTCATTATTTGTTCGCCATTGTTTTCTTTTCAAAGTATTTTACAATCCAAGTTTATCTGATAAGATCAGTCTTATTTACAGGAACGCGAGTTGATTTTGTGTGATAATTTATATTAGTAAACACGCTTTATGTGCATAACTGCAAAATATGTGTAGTATAGTTATTTTGTTATTAAATTTAGAACTTTAATGTCATGGTGCTATTTCACAATGTGAGGATATTTGTAATTAGTACGAAAATAACTTTAACCTTTGTTATTTAGCTTTAGAACTTATTAACTATACATGAAATATTTTAGCATGACGAAACCTTAAATCAAGGAATATTATGAAGAAATTTAATTTCATGGGCACTTATAGAAACCTATTTTGCCCTTCGCATTCAAGATCCCAAAACACAGTCCGTTAAGCTTAAGTCTAGTATTGATAAAAGATGTTTTTTTTATCTTTTAATAACTATTACATATCTCTAAAGTGTTTATAATGTCATTTACAACATTTGTCATGTTTCGCCCAGCGCGCGCCTTGTGTAACTGCTAGTATATTATAACCTTACAACATTGATTATCAAGAAACATCTTTTAAGGGGTTCGGATAGCACTATCTTTACCATGTTAAATTTGCAATATTGATGACCCGTTTTCTCAAAAACTACTAAAGTTAAAGAGTCGAAAATGTTTTAGGTACTTATATATAATGTAGTAAAGATTTTATCACGAGGGTTTCCTTTTAACTTTTTTCTTTACATTTTTATGATTTTTTTAATGTTATAATAAAAACCCGAAAAAAATCCTATACTTTTTGCTGTAAAAAAAACATTAAAGCATAAAAGTAAAAAGCCCATCTTAAAGTTTTTATAATAACTACAAGAGGATGTGGTAAAAATGTTAGAGTTGTATCTCTTGTAGTTTCTGAGATAACGGGTCATTTATGTAAAAAATCACGGTTTTCGGGAAAACGCAAATAAAGATTTGGCCTACAGGAAATTATTCAATTACCGACCTATAAAATTAGTTTAGTGCAATCCAGCACCATACGATGGTTTGTCTGGGTCCTCTTCTTCAGCAAAAGCTTCTTCCAACTCTCCTTTTGGCACACCGTTTTGGGTAGTCGTGACCAAATTACAGCATTGACGGACTCATTGGGATTTTGGGACTTACCATGCAGGCATTTCTTCAACAGGGTAGGATCTGCCAAATCCTGAAAAATAGGCTTGATCTGGCTCATAATAACTTCAGGTATATGCTTCAAATGATCATATATTTCATTGTTGGCGACAGCTCGCTGATATTTACACCAGCTCTCTTTGCCTTTTTCACAGAGCCCGTGCTGTGGATTTTCATTAGTCGACAACAAATGAAAATATTCAGCCCATACTGCTTGCCTCATTTTATCTAAATTTCCAGTATTCCTCCGAATAGCTAATCCGTAATATTTCTGAATGCCTAAGATGCGCTCATCTGTAAGGCGATTTCTTCCACCAATGGTTTTTCCATCGGCAAGGACAAGTTTTCCTGATTTTAGTTTTAGTTTCTTTAGGCGAGCACCCATTCTTTTTTTTAAATGTCCACAACACTCCATTTTCTCAATCACATAGTCATCTCCATAAGGCTTACTGTCAGCAACAGAGCTAAACGCACCTGAATTTTCCATCCCCTAAATAATATTTATATTTTACGCCAAACTCAGTTTCTGACCTACCAAAGATTTTTTTTGCTCCATGTACTTCCATAGCCCCACTAGAGCCTATGAAATTAGCTTTACAGTTTTCATTGTGTATGTTTTGTAATTTATCTTTGCATGTACAGAACTTACTTACAATGGCCACATCAATAACACAACCTGTATCGACACTTGTTACAGTCACAACTCCATTATTTGATGTGTGCCCCCTCTTTTCCAGGTGCCATCTACTGCCATAGTTAGTTCTCTGCTTCCATCATTTTCCTGAACAGCTTTCTCAATTGCTTCCTTCATTACATCTTTACAAACTTCCTTAGTGACTTTGCCAATAATTTCATTGTACCGAAAGAATCTTGCAGGAGAGTTCGGAAGATTGAGAATAGCGCACAATGTTTTAGCCGCAGATTGTCCCTTATCTATAGTGCGTAAAGCATAAACCAGCTTATATCATGTAACCTGGTATTCAATGTCTGTTCTGAATTGCAGTACTCTACTTTGGAATCGCACTGTGTACAATGCAGCTGGCAGCTTTTCGCTAATCCACCGAGCCTATTTGTACTGTAGGCTAGTTTTGCGCCACAAAACCTATAGGCACTAATTTTGGTACTTTGGGATTATACCGACCACACCCAAACATGAATCGTTATTTCACATTTTGCTTCTACTGAGTACAAGATTAGCGTAGAACAATAGTTCGTCAATATAAAACAGGAATTGTCTTATCGCAAACCCCTCCCCATCCTCAGACAGAGGTCAAAGTCGAGCGGTCTAGTAGATAACGTGATTGCAGAGTCTCGCCGCCCGTTCGGCTTTGTTGTACTTCCGTGTTTTACCCCTACATTTCTCCAAACACAAAAATTCAACATTACCAAACAAAAACTAAACTCTTTATTGAAAGAAACACTCAAAACTTGTTTTTATTCTTGATCACACTCCGCCACCTAAAATGCGAGTGCCTCCGGCCATAAGCGCGGTCTTCGGCAGCCCCGCGCTGATGTCAACGAAAGAAAAACATCCCTCGAGATAGAACCTATCAGTAAAATATCAAATTCTAGAGGGGCTGATCAGAAATATAAATCGAATTGTAATGGAAAGGCAATTACGTACCGTGCAAAAAACTTAAATAATCATGTGATGCCGCCTTCCTGCCGTAATCGGGATTCTCGAGAAAGATAAGATAACAGTGACAACAATACCGATCACAATACCTGGAAACGCTTGTAAGTTTGTAATTTTGTAATTAAAGAGTTGTTTTTTCGTTCTATCATGTTTGTTTCTATAAATTTATATTTTTGTGTTCTTCATACTGGTGTGGTCGGTATAATCCCAAAGTACCCCAATTTCCAGGAACTTACTCATAAGTGACTCTATATCTACTATGTCATATATGTTCTCTGCTTCTTACTCACTGTAACTTAGTTCTCTATCACCTATTTTCATCTTTGAAGAGCTTACACTAGGTAAGTCATCTTGTTTTGTGGTTACGCCTAGGACTACTGTTGAATCAACATGTTGATCACTTTCTGGCTTGTGTTTTTGAACCCCAACATTTTTCCTTTTCTTGAACACACTTTTACGCCTCGTTATTTTACTTTAATCAATAACTATTTATCACTGAAAATATGGGTACTTTGGGATTATACCGACCACACCAGTATGAAGAACACAAAAATATAAATTTATAGAAACAAACGTGATAGAGCGAAAAAACAACTCTTTAATTACAAAATTACAAACTTACAAGCATTTCCAGGTATTGTGATCGGTATTGTCGTCGCTGTTATCTTATCTTTCTCGAGAATCCCGATTACGGCAGGCCGCGCGGCATCACATCATTTGCACGGTACATAATTGCCTTTCCATTACAATTCAATTTATATTTCTGATCAGCCCCTCTAGAATTTGATATTTTAGTGATAGGTACTATCTCGAGGGATGTTTTTCTTTCGTCGACATCAGCGCGGGGCAGCACCGAAGGTAATGGCCGGAGGCACTCGCATTTTGGGTGGCGGAGTGTGATCAAGAATAAAAACAAGTTTTAGTGTTTTTTTTTCAATAAAGAGTTTAGTTTTAGTTTGGTAATGTTTGTTTTTGTTGAATTTTTGTGTGTGTAGAAATGTAGAGGTAAAACACGGAAGTACAACAAAGCGACGCACCAGCGAACTCTGCTATCACGTTATCTACTAGACCGCTCGACTTTGACCTCTGTCTGAGGATGGGGAGGGGTTTGCGATAAGACAATTCCTGTTTTATATTGACGAAATATTGTTCTACGCTAATCTAGTAATCAGTAGAAGGAAAATGTCAAATAACGATTCATGTCTGGGTGTGGTCGGTATAATCCCAAAGTACCAAAATATGTTATAATATTCACAATATCATAAGACACAACACAATAGCCTAAACAAACAGATACAGCCACAATAAAACAGCAGAAACAAAATTGTCTTGTTTATAAACACTCAGAACTACCAACCTAACACATTCAACAGAAAAAGAACTTATTACTGTTTACTATATAAATTTCATTGCAGAAAGTATAAGTTGTTGCTAAGCAATAGACGCATGACATAAGTCCACTAAAAGTGGAATAACTTTTTTTCTAAATGACAGATTTTTATGGGCGTGGTCTTAAAATGTTTGTGACATGTATATGAACACAAATATCTAATAAAATAAAAATGCATATAAACATACTTTTCTGCCATCTGAACCCCCATTGGCTAAAATGAACAATAAAACTTCCTTGTATCACAAACACAGTTTCAAAAAGCATGATTATATGTGGTAATGGATCAATAATGCTAAGTCAACAATACGAACTGCAAATAATATAAATAACCACAATGATTTGCTAATATTGTGATTTAATATTGCTTTATAAACGAACATACAGTTAGAAACGGATACTATGACTAGTGTTAATTTCCATGTGGTATCCAGCAGGCGACCTTTGGAATCGAAGAGGAAGATATGAATCACTGCCTCTGTCACCAAGTGATTTTACTAGGTCTAGTATATATCGTATGTATATCCCATTCGAAATTATGACAAATTCGATTTTTAACAAGAAATTTAACTTGTATTTTGATTCACAATTAACAATGCAAGTGAACATTTGTATTAATATCCTTTGATTTTATACAAGGTTAATATATATTAACAGCTTATGGTAATACAGATATCCTTACAGATATGTTTTATTTTATAAGAATTCTGCCTTAGAATTCATTTTTAGTAACTTATGTGGCTGACAAGTACCTAGTAACCAGCCATATTTTCAATTAATGATTTATTAAAATTCAGTAAATATTTCCTTCATAATCTGACAGTAAATGTAAACATTCAATCATTCTGTCTAGTTTTAGTGTGATATTGGTTGGATTTGTTAATCGAAATGACTGTATAAATACAATAGCACTGTATTTGCAAACTACACGGTAACAAAATACCGCTTACCGCAAAAAAGTATGTGCAAATAAAAGCGTAACCACAAATATAACATAACGTTATAACAGTCTATCATAAGTGAATATACAGGGTGGCGCAGAGAAACGGGAAATCTTGAAGTTGTTGTTGGTACACCTGTAAGTCTCGTAGGAGTGGGGGACGGAAGTCATGATGCCAAGTAGTAACGGTCATTTAGTTGAGATGGAGCAGTGAAGTGGTGCAGAGCGTGCCGTTGCCGTGAGAGCGTATTAAAAAAATGGCGACAGTGTAACAGCTGCACAACGAGTGTTCCGACGTCATTACGATATTCCTCCCCGTGGTCGAGTTCCTTCTTCACATGCCATATCATCATGGGTTCGGAATTTTGAAGAGACTGGTTCGGCCTTAAAGAAAAAAAACCTCCTGGGCGTATAGTGACTGTTCGAACCCCAGAAAATATTGATGCAGTGCGAATCACAGTGGAAAGGAGTCCGCGTCGTTCTGTACGAAAAATCGCCTCATCATTGCGACTTGAGCATCGGAGTGTGCAAAGAATATTGCACGGCCTGCAGTTTCATCCTTACAGCTTCAGATTGTTCAAGCTCTAAAACCAAATGACGGTGAATTACGCTTACAGTTTTGTGAACAGCTACTGACTAAAATCAATGAGGACGCACATTTCCTTGAAAATCTTTGGATGTCTAATGAGGCCCACTTTCATTTAAATGGGCATGTCAATAAGCAGACCATGCGTTACTGGGCTCGCAGAAATCCCGGTGAACTTCATCAACGTCCATTACACAGCCTTAAAGTTACTGTATAGAGAGCAGTGTCTTGTTGAGGGAATAATTGGACCTTACTTCTTTGAAGATGGTAATAGTTCCACTGTAATTGTCACATTTGAACGTTACATTCATATGCTGGAGACATTTTTTTTGCTCCACGGCTTCATGCTTTTCCAGATATTTGACATTCAACAAACCTGGTTTCAACAGGATGGAGCCACCTCACACACTGCCAATCTGTCAATGACAGCACTGAGGCGTTTGTTTGGGGAGCGCATAATTTCAAGGAACGCTAATGTCACTTGGCCTCCACGGTCTCCAGACCTCTCAGTATGCGACTTCTTTCTATGGGGACGTTTAAAGAGCGTTGTGTACCAGACTAGGCCAAGAAATCTTCTTGAGCTCAAGACTCAGATTGAAGAACACGTCGCCAACATCCAAGAGAACACATTGCGTCGCACAATGATAAGTTTTCGAAAACGATTGAATGAATGTGTACTTTAACTTTATTGTTATTTCCAACATTTCTCATGTAATTTCCACTCTTGCCTAACACATTTTAAGTATAAAAAAGTTGTTTGTACAATTCATTGGTTTGTTATGTTTATTTCAAAATTTCTCATTTCTCTGCGCCACCTTGTACTATAATATTAACGGCATGATTGAAAAACTATAGTAATCATACATGATTCCTGCGTATGTAATTCTGAGCATTTTACATGGGAAATTTAAAGGTACCTTATTATTTCCTATCATGCGTATATACCTATAATAATCTAATTAATAATTTATGTATTATTCCATATAAATTAAACGCTCCAGAATGATAATGAGTAATAATAATACTAAATTGTCTGCACAAGTCTAGTACGTATTTTGTTCTATGTAGTAGTGTTTACACATAATTGAATTGTAACCATTTTATAGTTTATTTATATAACAATGGTATTTTAATGCAAACCTAAAGGTTACAGTGGAAGGATTTAAAAGTCAGCATGTTGTTGGCAGCGAAAAGAAAATTCAAATAACATTTTACTTGAGAAACCCTGAGACAGATACTCGAGTCGCTAACGAGCAGATGATTGCTCAAGGGATTCACATAAAGACAGCCTTTAGCCGTTAGGTTTATAATTTGTAATCGTATTTATTTCTCGGTTAAAACTCGTTCTCCTGTTTAATTTTATGTATGTGAATTAAATTAAAATTATTATGTCACTAAATGTTAAAATAACGGAACAAAGGATTTTTTTTTATCTCATTTAAGCCTCAACGTCAGTTATTCCGGCTTCGAAGTGCACTGGTTTATTATTAAAGTACAAAGTACATGATTGGACCTCCACGGGATCTGAACCCCTGATCTCTCTGTTAGAGAGCCGACTCTTAACCATTAGTCAACGGAGGAGGACATTTTAATTTCTTGTTTATATTAATACTATTGGAAGGCCCATCCAACATAGAAAAATATTTTTGTCCCTATATCAGTTTTTTGCTGTTCCTTTTTTGTGAGAATGTACTATTTACAACGATATTACAATGATATGCACTTAAAATTAGTTTATTAGTTAAGTGTAAATAATCACTTGTAACAACGGATCGAACAATTTGAGTGTAGCATCCAACTCATATAGCCTTGTGTCTGTAGTTACTGCAGTATCTTGTTCTGAACAGTTGGGACATTGTTTTTTCTTCTGTTGTCAGCTGTCATCTGTGACTGTTATGTTTCGTTAAAATTGTTTTGATATGGGATTTTATTGTGTTATACATTTCTGTGGTTGTTGGTGTGATTAGGTGTTTTCTGTGGTGTAAAGTGTAAAGTTAAAAAAAAACTGGGTAATAAAAACAGAACAGGGACTAGAAAGTTGTCTTACAAAAGGAAGAGATTTGTGAAAACTAAGAATATACATCAAGATAAACCCCAGGTAGCAAAAATTCTAGGCTTCTAGTTCAAAGGTAAAGATGAGTCTTAATTATCTTACTAAGACACAAATAATGATAGTATACAAAATGATATAATTGAGATTACACAAATTGAAACAGTATTTTCAGACATTGCTGGATGTAAGATTGGTCATCAAGGCCTGTGTTTCAGTACAAAATATGGCTTGCCTCGCTTTTAAATATTCCGTTATCTGTAAAAATATCTGCAAAATAATTAAAACCTATTCCATGGTAATAACCGAAATAGGCCTACTACTCCTAATAAACAGTTTAAAATGATATTTTATGACCTAAATTTTAGGTTAGTTTATGGGTCATCGATAAACAGTACAGTGTTGCCAAAAACTTATGTGCATCTTGAATTTGCCTTCTTTATTCAATCAGCATGAGATATTTAATCTTAAAGTGTAGAGACAGTTTTTGAAGCATCAATGACCCGAACTGTTGCAGAGGCTGTTGTAGAAAATAGAAATTCAAGGGATTTGTGTCGTGGTAGATGGAAGCTGGCAAAAACGTGGCGATACCAGGTTACCAGGTGAATGGAGTTGTTACTATTATTAATTTGGCATATACAGGGAAAGTGATAGACATTCTTCCCTTTTCATAATTCTGTAACTGTTCTGGAAGAATAAAAATTAAAAACTTGGATTTATGTATGTATGGGCTAATTATGCGGGAACAAGTGGCCACATTGGATCTGATGGTGCTAACGTAATTTTTGAAAGATACGTGACAAAATAGGGGCGAGTTTAATTGAACAATATGGATAAAAAAGATAGATAGATATTTATTATAACCTAAAATAAAAAATGCATCTAGTTTTCACATATTTTTATAAACCTCATCAAACCTACATGAACACTTTAACACTATCATTGCATAATAAACCAATAATTCGCGATATATTATATTAAAAAGTATATAGGTATTTATCAAATATGCTCAAGATGATGACACCAATGTGAGGATGTGTCAATCTGCTGAGGTGCTGAGTTATGTATTGATCTGATATTGTCACATAAAACAGGAGTTTCTAACCTTGCATACCGTTTGTCGCATTAAAACGTCTAATTCATGTATCATGTATAACTGAAACTCGTTGTTGTGGATATACCCAGAAACCACACACATATGAATTTTGCTTGAACATTTCTGAATCGTATAATATTCTATTGTATATTTGTATATTATTACCGACCTTTATTATTTTTGCATTAATTGAGGTGAAGATGAGACATTTTACCAAGGAAGGGAAAGGGATAGAATTGGTAAATATATTCCTAATTTATTTATATTATTAAATATATTTATTAATATATTATATTTATTCCTGCCCATAAGACTTCCCCAATCACATCCTGCACCACTGGTGGTAATATCACTGCTGTTCATTCGGTAAAAGATTATAAACCTCTCATTCCACATTAATTACGCGAAATGCTTTTCATTATGAAAATTGTTCACTTATTGATAACTCTGTAATTGCCTTACCTTGTATAATTATGTATCATGAATGTACCATGTTCATATTTTAAAATAGTTTCTGATTGGATTCAAAAAATGTAAAGGTTTCCATGGTATTAAAGTTATATTGTTGGCCGGTTTATATTTAATACACTAAATCTAAACAGAAATGTATTTTTGGAGATACTCATCCTTTTTTCGTAGTCAATCCATTTATAGTATCTTCTTAATTTTATCTTCTTAAAAGCAATGACGGAAAGAGTGTAAATTGTTGGAGAATACATAAAACTCGTTGGTTATATAAAAGTGGTCTAATACTGCCTCATTTACTATTTCCAAATTAATTATGACACTATTATAAATATATGGCAATATCGTGGCACGAAACATTTAATTATAGTGCAGGAGCTGAGAGTAAATTTATAATGTATAAGCACAAAACCTGGTCTCTTTTAAAAAAAATAGAGGATTTATTTGTACAAAGTATAACGTAAAGGTACACTAACCGCGCTAGTTTCGGTGGATGCTAAATGGTAGGGTATGGAAAGGGTGAAAAACATGAAGCAACCATTGTATCTCATTTTATATATTTGTCCTAGTTTGAAATACCTACGAAATAACTGACGATCAGATAAGTACACATAGAGACTGAAAGTCACTTGAAAAGGTATGTGTACAGGTTTTCAATCACGCCCAGGGAAGAATTAATGTTATTTTACCATTTAATGTTAGTGTAACAACAAGTAAAGTCCTAAAACTTTTCATGTTGTTAGTAAACATGAAAATCTATTTTAAAATGTATCAACAGGCTTCCAGCAGACCGTCTTCAAGGTGTCAAAGAAAATGTTTGAACATGAAAGTAGATCGAGTTGCGTATTAAGTTCTTTATTCGAAAAACAGTTCTAATATAGAGAAACCCAGGAGAATCATAAGAGAAACCCAAATACGCGGTACTACATACGCCGTAAACATTTTGGTTGGCTTGCCACCAATATAACGTTTATTTCTTGTCTCTAAAACTTAAGAGTTTTTTTCTAACCCCAACACGTCAATTACTTGCAAAATAACTACTTGATTATTTATGTCATGGACAAAGTTGTTAAATTTTTTAAACAACAAATGCCTGAAGTTTGAACAATCGCTAAGGTCTCGATAAGAATTTTGAAATTCCAAACATTTGCAAGATATTTTCACAGAAGTATTTAAATATATATTAAAACTAAATAATATATAAGATATATAAAAATATACATTGCTGTTAACATTTATTTTAATAAGTTTTTAATATTTAAATATTTCACCGTGTCCAACGACAGCATAATATTTACGTTAATGATAATATATAATACTAGCAGTTGGTTTCCACACGCAATTTACAGTTGAAAGATAGTACACTATATTCACGTATTCTTTTTCTATCACGTTCTAACACTCCTGAGATAATTGATAGATAGTCCTTCCTTCGTGAGCCTCTTGGGCGCATTATGAAGATATGAACCATATTTCCTGCCTCTATCTTTCGAAATGTTGATAAGTTATTCAGTACAATTACTTTATATGGATGAATGTCGATAAACTAATTTGGTTATGAAGAATTAAATTCGGTCTGTTAAAATTAATTTTCTGTGTAAGATATTTCCAGTATTATTGTGGAGTTCGTCTTGTAGTCCGATCAAGAAAATGTATCGACGAAAACAAATTTCGATCATAAAATGTTTTCTTTCGGCTCTTTTCATTTACCTTCGATCTAACAAAATTCGATTACCTTATGTGCAAACATTCACGGCTTTGTACAAAGAGGTGGTTTCTATAACAGCGTTTAATAGTATTTTCATTTTATTAGATAGCCTAGTTTGTTAATTAATGGTGCAATCTAAATTTTAAATTAGGTAATAACTTCGTCTATGAAATCTGCATTACACTACTGATCAAGCACTTTACAATAATACTTTTCTAAATTTTAAATGTAAACAAATGTTTCTGCCTCTTTGATGAACTTACAGCTGTCAAGTATTAGTTTATTTTGTATTACGTGTCGCAGCGCAGTCTGCCGGTTCGAAGGTAAAACATTCTAAAATCAACAACTTATAACTAAAACTATAACTTATAAATTAAAAATTAATTATCAAAACATTTTCCAGCGGACCAAATTGCAAATCTAAACCATTCTCGAATCCTCTTCAACACAAAAAAATTTCGTCAAAATCGGTCTAGTCGTTTAGGAGGAGTTCAGTCACATACACACAAACACAAGATATATATATATATATATATATATATATATATATATATATATATATAATATATATATATATATATATACCGTATATATAATATATATATATATATATATATATATATATATATAAAGATTTGCCTGCATCCCTTATAATGTGGTGAATGTAGTCGACTAAAACCGTTTGTGAGAAGTATATAAACTACAACACTACTCTGCGCTGTAGAACCCACTTCCGTTACTCTGTCTTCATCCGGTTGTCAAGTTTGCCCTTTCAAGTAAGAGAACGCCATGTTAGCTAAATCGGCTTCATTGTAGAACACAACTTAACACTTTGCTGCTTTGTATTAACTATAATTCATTTAGATAAACTGCATGTTTGGGGCTTACAACTTCTACAAATAATTACTTGCACATTAATAAACACTAAAAGAACATTATAATGTACACCTAAGCTGGCAGTTGTAACTAACAATAAAGCTATGCAAATTCAAGAACAACCAAATCTGCTATTATCTTAAATGCTGTTTTTACAAACATTTTAAATTTACTAAAGTTGTATTTTCATGAAAGACTGACTGAAGATTTTTTTTAGATCACTTATAAATCTAGGGACATATGCCAGTTATGAGGAATTCAGGAAAGAGTTAATTTTTTTGTTAAAATATTTATTTTTAAACTTTTATTATAATATTAAAACAATATATACCTATTTTAGAAATTTACAATATGTTAAAGTTAACATCTTTATGTGGAATATACAGTATTGAAAAGGTGCGTTTGGAGTGTATTTTTTTAACATAGGTGGCTAAAAGTCGGTAAAAATTAACGAGAAGAGTTGAGGAGTGCAAAAATTTATATATTTTTGTACACATATAAACTAAAAATAATTTAAATTTGAGGAAGTTTATAAACGTTTAGCATTGCATTTATACGCAAATGTTAATCCTAAAGTATTCTCAAAAACACAACAGCTATTTTGAAATATTTCAAAAGTGAATAAGTCTGAAAATTACTACTAAGCCTGATAGGTCTGATACTATATTGCTACAAATTAATAGTAGCTAAACTGCTATATCACTTTTTTGGTATTATAACTTCTGATGATAGTTTGAGCATATAAATGTCCCTTTTCAAACTCATACTACAGTTCCCGTATTATATTCGAGGTGCTTTATGTTTAAAGACATTTTTCAATGTTTAAAGTACATCAATTAAAAATATGATCAGCTTTAACTAAAAACAAATGTTTGGAGGCAACCTACCAAAAGTTATAATGCTCTTTTATTTATTTTGTCTCAAATTGTACGCTGGGCCTCCATTGCGAACGTCTACACAATATTAGGAATTTTAGTATTACTTTTACATCTTTACAAATATTCAAGTTATATATTATACTTTTATTTTATATTTCATAAAATCATCTTTCTTGAAGATCGTCAAGCTATTTGCTCATTGCAGTTTGACACAGTTAGTTGCACAATGATGAAACAATCGATCTATTGTACCATCTTAGCCTTACACATTACAGACAAGCTGCCGCCGGAGAGCTCCCTGAAGAGCGATCCGTTCCAGACCAAGCGAGAAGTGAAGGATAATGGAGGGTTGTGAGAGGCAAGACCGATATAATTGTCTCTATAAGTGCTGTGCTCTATAACTGATCAGGGACGTCTCGGTCTATACTATTGTCTCGTTTTACTATACTGTCTGCTAGTTTGAAATTGCATAAAATAATTGTCTCAAAGTTTTGTTGTAGTGATTTGAAAGAATTATTATAATCAAATCCTTTGTATTGTCATGAACACTTTGAACCTAATGTGGGATGGGCATTCTTACACACTGGGAATACTATTGATATTCTAACCAATATTTTATGCTGGAAGAAATTAATTAATTTACCCAACTATGACCATTGGAATTTTATTTCAATATATCTTGGAGAAAGTTATACTAAACCATTTTGAGTTTTAATATTTTGTCAATCTTATTGGAAGAGTTTTAGGGAATACTAAATTTAAATTTCTGTCTAACTGTCTTTCCGCACGATGTGATATGTCAAAAGCGAACTGACCTATAGAGCTTAAAGATTGCATGATATTTAATTTTGAAATAAGCAACGCTGAGGTAGATGATGCTGCATGCTACTCAGTGGAATTTCGCTGATAGTTTGAAAATACTATTACATTGGTTTTATAGGCAACCATGATGGCAACAAGAAAATATCAAAATAAATATTTTTGTGGGTAAGCTGGGTATAATAATTTAAGATTTTAACATGTAACATATCTACACACATGTAGCTTATTCATACAGCCTATAAAAGTAACTATAAGAGCACTAAATTGCATGAATCCACATAGAAATACCCAGTCCAATTTTATGAATAATACACAATTCGAACTAAATTTTAGTAACCAGTTTATTAATGTATTTAATCCATAATCAATATCTAATATGTTATATATGAGGAATGTTGTAAAAGCAACGGTTGATTCAATGCGGATTGAAGTAGTTCCTTCAACACCATTAGTAGTATGTATGTCATTTTTCATTTTTGTAACCATCAACTCATCCCCATATACAAATCTCACTTATAGTTTGAAAAGGAGACAATCCTGTTGAAACAAATCTAGAATGTAGATACGTGTCTATCATTGTAACTGGTGCAACTCAGGCCTTGTTACAATGAAAGCTGTACTATTCTCATTATTACAAGGAAGTTAATCAATTGCATATATTGTACCCAGTCAAATAGTTTTTAGCGTTGACTATCGTAATCAGTCCAGAGTTACAATGGTACAGACAATGTTAAGAGTAGAAACTCAGCGAAGCCACGTTAATAATGGGATAAAACGTACCGCTGGCCGGCCTGTAAGAGGATGGTGGCGTGAAGCAAGGGTTGCTGTAATAACGCAATCTCGAGCCTTGCAGCACTTTATCCGCTTATTTCCCGCTTTATCAAATAATTGAAGTTGCCGGGTTCATCTAATGAGAATGAACTATCAGCGAACAGTGGACAATTGCGTACTCTAGGCTCACGAGCCTTACAATACTGAACATTTTTCATCAACTAGTGTATCGAATATAACTTGAACCAGAAAAAAATCTAGCTATAAGGTCCGGATATGCGGAGTGTATCGTAATAACTGCTCGATATTTTACCATATTATTCAATAAGTAAAAAAAAAATAACTTTTGTCATAAAATGTGTAGTCCTAATTGTCCGTCTGTCTGTATTTTTGTAACATAGTTTTTATCTCTGTAACGGTTTAAGATATTACATTTAAAAATTGTAGGTTTGTTTATCATATCATTCTACATATTAAATTAAAGTCTCAAAAAACTTCTATTTAATAAAACAAAATGGCAGCTACTTAAAACTTTCAACCCTAATAGCTTTAAAAAAGAGTAGTATTAGTGAAAAATAATAAAATACGGTAAAATATAGTCCTTTTGAATAAAAACTCGTACCATTAGTGGTTACAGAAAAAACTTAAAAAAATCTTTAAAGTATTGTAAATTTATTAATTATTGCTAAGCAACTTCGTCTAATTATTATTTAGTAGGAAATGCTCAATATTTTCTCTCCTGTGCTGGCTGAAAAGTCTAAATCGTTGTAAAGCTAAATGTCGGACATTTTCCAAAGGATTTTGTTCCTGGAATATTTCACCTACTTCAACAATTTATACAATTTTCAACAATTCCACGGCGTCACGAAATGGAGTTGAATAAACTAATTGTTTTATGTGTCCCCAAACGTATAGTATTGTTTAGAAATCTAAAACAGGACTTTTTGCAATAACTCAGTGAGTTCCTCCTTCGTAATATTACCTTATCTCTGTGATTCTAGAAGTATGACACGCAGCGCATCATTAGTCGTATATTTATATGTAGCTTTTACATACCGTGAAAAATTATGCTGGCAACTTTTATTTATTTAACTTCTATACCAATCTCGTACAATTAATTGGATATGAGTTTACCAATACTTCAGTTGAAAATTAAGTGGAAAAAGGTACATACATACGATTTATTGGTTCAACTGTATATTAATAATAATTCCTGCATAGATATTTTATATAAGAAAATCGACCAACATAAATGATGGTGACTCGTAAAATATTGGCCGTTGTAATAAATGTGAAAGATAAAAACAGCTTGGGAAGTGGAAACGTACAATGTGATTACATGTCACTATGAAATTTCAAAGAGAAAGGAACGCTGGGAAAATTGGCGGAAACAATTTACTGTGTAAATGTAACCGATTGGCATTGCCCTGCGGAAGAGGAGTTTAACTCAACAGCTTGCCTTGTAAATTATCTCTCGCTTTGTATTGTAACTGAATTACCTCAATTTAGTGGTTTTTAAGTGCTTACCTAATGATAGATAGAGACGTTCACGCGCTTTGTAATAATAATTTTACAATAATTACAAACCATCTATGGTTAAAATATGTTTAGTTACAAAATGCAAGTACCAAGCTACTAATAGATTTTAACGTGAATGCAATTTATAGTTTTGTATGTGTTTGATCTACTTAGAAACATTCAAGATTGTTACATTGGCAAGGTTTAAATTTCAATGAAACCCTAATAACTTTTTTAATTAGCTCAAAGAACCTCATTCAAAATTAAATTCCGATCTAGAGCCTTTTCCGTGTTAGCTTGTAACACTAATAATGCCTTCGCTTAATTAGGGAGTGAAATATTAGATTCAAACAGGTAGTATTTTTATACTTTTCATACTATAAAGCTTGTTTGATACAACACTTAAGAGTGATAACTGATACTTAACGCCAGTGACAGAGAGGTGGCTCGCTTCTCAAACGGTCTTTATAAAGGCCACCAGCAATTTAGTAAATTGTTAGAATCGAGATCACGTAAATAAAGAACATTGAAATATTATACACGGTAGGTTTTAATTCTGACTGATAGGCAAAATCACTCTAACGTTAGCTGATGCTGACGCACTGTTTCATACGATTTTGCACTAGTGACCAATACGTGTGGATAGAATGACTTAAAAAAGGAGAATAACGTGTTATACCCCAAGCTACTGCCAATTAAAATCTATTCCATAATAGTCAGTCTCCTCAATTTTTTTTATTGAAGGAAACACCTTAAGCAGTCTCGTGTTTCTATTGTCATAAACAGGGATATTTTGAATTGTTAAAATAAATACTCCTCACTTATTAACGTGTCTTGCAAACCGTAAACAAATCAGGCTTGTGACTCTTTTATGGGTAACGTCCATTTGAAAACAAAAGTAAAATTGAGCTCAGTATAATAGATATTGTCCTTGTTCTCTGATAATGAATCAAGACCATGTCAATAGTTCAATCTGAACTATAGCACATTGTTAACAATGAACAATCTTTGCTATGTGAAAGCTACAATGTGAATTTGTCAAACCTAGACTAAAGTTATAATGAAAGGAAATTAGCCGTTTAAACGGCTAATTTACATCCTAATCCTTAAGGATGGTTGTATGTTCATGATGTTGGTTTAGTAGTTCTATATAAGTCTTACAACTGAGAACCATTTTATATAAACATACCACTTCGTATTTCTTGAAATTGATAGGGGACTTTTTACAAAAGTCGTTTGTCAGCCACGCTAGTTTTGGTACAAGACAAAATGGTTTATCAATAAAGTAAAATATAAGAAATTTTAATCTTTTTGCGTATTATATTTTTCATAGCTAAATACATCTAAAAGTACCATCAGAAATAAAAATAATAGTAATATAACCATCAGAAAGCTAGATAAAAAGACTAAATGTTGCCACTCTAACGTTAGCTGACGCTGATTTAACATTATTTGTGTGGCTTGCTAAATTTAAATGTGTCACAGCAAAGGATAATATGATCCGAGAAATAATTATCATTAAATATTTTAAGTCTTTAGTGCCCTCCCATTTTGACTTCACCCAAAACCGACTTTAAATAACCGGCTGCCGATGAACTTTTTTATTATAAAACATTTCTTTATCGACATCAAGAAAACCCAGGTTGAGTGGTTATTTAACGCAAATTAATATTCAGCCTCTGAGATACAAAGTATCTTTTGAGCTCATTCGTAGTTAAATCTTCAACACAGAAAGGTATGGATCCCGTTATGAGACTGAAGTTATCGTTAGATGAGAATTAAAACATGATTTTAACCTGAATCATACAAATTACATCGTAAGCTCGATATCAAATATAATCCTGGAATAAAAATTGTTAGAAAAGGTTAGATATAATGCATATATAATAATATAAAACATAGGAATAATGCAGGATATAAAATTTTTTTATAATGTAACACTTAGATGTTCACGATTAGTGGGCACGATTGCTCGCGTACACAAAATCTTTGGAACAGATCGAGAATACACATGTTCTTGCTTTTTCATGCCATCTACAACTTTGTTTAAGAGATTATTTATAACATAGAGGGTAGATTTACATTTTCTGAAGCCACACTTTTGGGTATTTAGAATTCCATTATTTTCTAGAAATTATTAAGTCTTTCACAGTATACTTAAACAACTCTGCGACAAGGTTAGGCTGTGTTTGGGACACTGTGAACCTATAGAGTGGGTGTTGGCGGCAGGAGGTGTTGTTAAAGAAATTTCAGTCAGGACTGAAGAATGTATTAAGCATTTGCTTTAGAACAAGACGAAAGAAATGTCATACTTTTCATGCTGCTCGACGGATGTTGTACAATTACTTCAATGTATTTACTTTGAATAATGACGAACATCATGTATATTAACATCAACACAGGAAATGCCCAGCCGAATTGCTAGAGACCTAGACCGATGTAATTTGAGAAATGCCAAGAAGTAAGGACATTCTTAGAAGACATGAAAAGCAGAACCACTTAGGAGTCTAATAGCCCCTGTAGTAGTTATAGTGAAGAAGAAGGATAGTCCATGAGCTTCTGTGTAGAATATCGGAAACTTATTGAGGTAACTAAGAAAGACAGAAATTCATGAGTGTACAAGGAACCGCATCAAACCATCCTACTTCTTACTTCAAGAACTATGTTTTTACTTCCACACAGCCGATATTACCTTGGCAGTTTTACCTATCTGTACATAAGAAGATATAATTCGGATTATCCGTGTATACAACAAAGACATTGTGAGATCAAATTGTAAAATCAGGTTATTAGATTCACTAATTAATTATCACTGTGTTAGAAATCTAATTCTGTTGTAGTAAAGGAATAAAAGGTCGTTTAAATGGAGCATGGGCAAATATTTAAATTAAATGCTAGATGTAATTTGGTAGGTTCTCCTAACTATATATCAATTGCCTAATATAATTATGTTGAATTGGTATATAATAACGAAAGTCACGAGCACAAGTCACGAGAACCAGAATTAGAGCATTTAGCATACTGGATAAGAACTACCGACTTTTAGAACATCTATTTGTTTTCAAATTAATATGTTACTTTAGATGCTTAATGTCGATAAGTAGTTTTTTAATTAGTATCATTGTATTAAATCAGTTGCACATATGTACTTGTTAAAAAAATTTAGATAGTGTCACTTTAAGGTCCTAGAAATTGATTTTTCAAAGACTTAACAATTACAGAAACCTTATAAAATGTAATTCGAACGAACACAAACACTTTGAAATGTATTTTAAAACGTAGAGCCGACTGAAGTCGTCTAATTCTCTACTTCCCTATTCATCGTCATCGGGTTTATATATTTTTTTTTTAATTTTCCCTGCTACGGAAAGTGCCGTTATTGTATTTATTATTAGTATATCACATGTGCAGATAGCAGGTTAGTGTTGTAGACCAACTACAGTGCAGCCCATGGTTTGTGAATCTACACACAACTGTGACCCTCAAATGCATGCTTGAGTTTTGTGACGTACTTTTCCTGCTTTATACGTCTTGACTGGCGGGTTCATTAACATATATATATATATATATATATATATATATATATATATATATATATATATATATATATGTGTGTGTGTGTGTGTGTGTGTGTGTGTGTGTGTTTGTTGCTTATATACCTATGTATTAAGTCTTTTTAAACGGAAGCAGCAGGTTCCCGTCAACGAAATGTATTCTACATTTCAGTGAATGCCCGAAATTCTTTGATTTCCTTTCTCATGTAATATTTTCATGATACTTTTCTAATACGATTGCGCTTCAGGGTGACGTTAAATAACAAAATGGACAATATTAATGAACATAAATTTCATAGTTTTCGTGGTTCTTTTTAAAACTTTACAATAATATTAAATCTAGGCAGTTTATTTTCTTATTTACACTTTTATTTGTTATTCAACGATTATTAAACTTTGTACTAAATAATCAATCCTATATTTTCTAGTTGTTGTAACTGATTTGGCCAGTACGTCATACAGACTATAATTGTTATGAAAAGAATGCTACAAACTGTTTAATATCGGTTGCCAACTGATATAGATGACAAAATCAATATAAAAAACAAGAACATTTAAAAAGTTAAAAACAGTTTTATTCATTTGCTTAAATAATTATAAAAAACTGTGAAATGCGATAAGATCAACGAATTTATCATAACTTCTAGGCACAGCATACATACATACAGGTTTAGACGATGTTTACACCGATAACACATTGGAGACGTGTGAATGCAGTCAATTGTCCGAGAAGGGACAGAATTGGCGGTCGCTAACAATGGAGGGTCAAATGGGCCGTACAGTTTTGCAAAACACTCGGGAACCACGTAATTCCAGTGATAGAAAATAATACTAGATGTCACATACATATATAGTCCATATTTCCATTTATACAAATGTCACATGTGTAGCAAATAAATGTTACTATTAAGTGTTTTAGGTAATTAATATACTAATATAATGATAAAACTTTGATGTAGATATAATAAAATTAAATATATATACATAAAAAAGTAAAAAAATTATTTTATAAATAATAGCTCAATCTTCTTAAAACTCAAAGGAATTAAAAAAAACAAATGGTATTTTAAATTATCATCTAAGTAATGGTAAATCTATGCAATAAAAGAACTAACTCTAACGACATGAGTGTCTCTCCGGTTCTGACTGAAGAAGTACAAAGGTCACGTTTAATATTCTATTAACTCTCTTCCTCTCACTCGTCAACTCATTAAATGAAGCTTTTAATTTCAAATCACCTTTATTTGCACACAGTCGTTTCAAATAGATTAGAAGAAATTACGGATGAAAATTCATTCAGAATCAATTAATTTATATTTTATTTATCTAGTAACCTAAAGGTAAAGTATTATATAATTTTAAGTACAACTTGTGATTCCAGTACGCTATGTTACAAAGTTATAAACCAATAACTACCCTACCCTTCAGTCAAAGTCCTTTGATTGTTTTCTAAATGTAAGACTAATGTAAAATATGTTATTAGTTTGATAAATTAATTTATAATTTCTACTGCATTCCAGAATTCAGTATTTGAAACCTGTCAAGATACAAGCTGAGCTAATAGTAATATGCAGTTACTAGGAGATAGCTAAAGTAAACTCAACAGTAAACTTAACAAAAAGGACTCAACAGGATACGGCCCATACCGCCGGAATCACTCCGAAAACAAACGCAAAGATCTTTATGGGATAAAGTGTAATAAGGGATTTCTTCCTAAGTGAACGAAAATAATTTTTGAATCTAGATTGCATCTCATCTTCATTGCGCCTTAGAATGTATCTCATACACTCTGTATTTCGTAAAGGAAAGGTTATTTTTTGTACTTATTTATGAATACAAAATACTTCTACTTAAAATGTTTAAGATGTGAGTATGCATCTCGATAATGTGCAACGTTCTTGACAGTAACCAAACAACTTTACAAGACAAATACTTGCCTTATTTAATATTTCGCTCAATTTGAAGCAATATGCCCAACGGTTAGTTACATACAAAGAATACGTATTGTACTTATCTATTCATGTTTACTCTAAAGTGATAAGTGTTCCTCAATAGGATCGAACTTTTGCCAAAAAAAGAACAAGACCTTGAAAATATGTAAATAAACAATGTGATTATATGAAACAGTGGGAGTTTACAGTGAAAGCAGCTCTGGAAAAACTGTCGGAAAGCAATTTCCTGTATAAACGTAGCACAAGAGCATAAAGGCGCGGCGGAAGAGGAGTTTAACTCGGAAGCTTGTTTGGTGTGTTATCTCGCACTTTCGTTCTGTAGTGAGTTATATCATTTAAGGTGTCTGTAAAAGAAAAAAGTACAAAATAACCATGCAGAAGTAAAACGTTCATTGGACTTTTAGATTTCAAGTAGAAAACGTTCGTAGAACACCACTCAGTCTCAACATAGATATATACAAATACTTTTTTATAGATTTCATTTACACCACTAAGGATAAAATTATAAGTAAGTATAAAAGCATTTTTATCGAAGGAAAATTACTCAGGATAACTAGTATCAACCCAATTAACTTTAAAATCAATTAAAAATAAATTATAAAGTAGAGATATTTATATAAAATAATTTATTATTTCGGCATTTCACGTTACGAAAAAATAGTTGAAAAATATATAAACCCAAGTATTAATCCAAATATAAAGATAGTATGTGTGTGTTTTTTTTCTATATAACTAATGAAAATATAACTCATAGAATTTGTCACGTTATTTGTTGTTCAAAAGATAACAAACTCCGTCGCTAACAATGATCAAAAGGATATTTCGTCACAATGATAGTAAGCCATTAGACTATGTTTAGTGTACTTCACTAATTAATTTGTATGTGGTACTGTAAATTTATTCAATACAGTTGACAGTACCACATGCAAAAATTTTACTGATAATAAAATTGGTAAAACTATATATAAACATACCTCAATAATACACCACATATCTCAAAGTCCCCAACTAAGGATGCTCTGGGATCATATTTAATATTCTATTACCCCCTTTCCTCTCTTCTTCCCGAAGTTTCTCCCAAGTCTATGGCATCGCACAGCACGTTATACAAAAGCTTTCAATTTCAAATTACCTTTATTTTGAAAGTCTTTAAAAACAGTTTAGAGACTAAGATTCTAAACTTGTTAACCCATATATTTCAACTTAGTTGGAATATGCTGTTCTTTTACTAAAGTACACTTTTAAATGTTCACACTATTGTGTGCACGTTGAAAGATAAATATTTTATTTTGATAGTAAAACAATTCACGCAAGAATGTAAGGTTCAAAATCACTGTGTGTTATCAATCTACTCTCAAATAATATAAGATCTCTAAGGACTTTAATAAATATCATAGCCAAATAAAAAGTTATGTATACAATGTACAGATTTAAAAGCTTTGCCTAATAAAATGCAAAATTAACCCAGTCATGATAACTTAAATACCAGAGAGTGTTATTTGGTCTCACTAAATAACAGTAAAATGTCTTTAAAGTTTTCTAAGTTTTTTTCTATACTATATGTCATGTTGAAATAAACTATAGATAATAAGTTTTAATAATAAATTTATTAATTAGATTTCAATTATTAAACCAGTTTACATTCGCCAAAAATTCAAAAATCTTCCAAATAATCTTCAAAAACTCAAATGAAAAAGCCCATGAAAAATATATAGTGTTCGGTGGGTGTGTGTGAGTGTGTTGTGGGGGAGTGTGACCTCCCCCAGTGTAAGCCGCTCCGACCAACGCGACTTACTGTAGCGGTCAGCCTCTCGCAAATTCAGCACCGCTCCCAGGATTCGTTAGAGCAGTCTGCCAACCATACTTCTTCTAGCAGGTACAAAAATTAAGATTTTGATGGTAGCAGACAGGTTTGATTAGATGTCTCTAGACTTAGATGCCTCTAAGATGTCTCTCTGATGTCCTGGAATAAAACCTCCCTGTCCTGGAGACCTTCCAAGCTCTGCGATGTGGTAGTGGTTGAGTAAACTTCTGGTTGTGGGCTCTGGTGGTGTAGGTTCCTACTAAAACTTCTTCCCCTCTCGCGTAGCCCTTTAGGAGTGTCCTTTCCCTTTAATACACTCCTTGTAGGTACTGTAGTCAACCAAAATACACAAGCAACGACGATAAAGTTGTTAGATTAGCTCTTTATAGAGTTTTTCTTAACCTTCCTTCTTTGTTCCTTTACAAATGAGTGAGAGCGAGAAGAGAGCACAATAGAACGTCCAGCCACAACTAGTATCGTTTTTGAAAGACATATGGTATCCATGGAAATAAATAATTAGGGAGATTTAAATTTTCTTTTAATGTTTCCATGGATATTATGTAACTATTATTACTATACTCTCAGGTACAAATGAAAATGGTGTTGGCTTTGTCTCCAGTGAGAATAATAATTGCTCATCACTTTTGTTTAAACATTCATTTATTTTATTCCATTTTTTCATTACAATAATATAACATAATAAACTAAAGTAAGTATGCATACTATATTATTTCAGTGGATGGAAGAAATGATAGATTGATGTCTTTTTGTTTGGCAGAGAAACAAATTTTTGTTTTCTTTTATCAGTGTATTCTGAGGACTTCTCATAAAATACGTACCTATGTTTCGGAGGATTTATTCAATGTTAATGTTCATGTTAGCTCTATTTCACCTTCCTTTTATTGCATAGTCTGGTACCTGACGTTGTCTCAGATTTGACTCTTGGAATCAGGAGCCTTGTTCGTCTGAAAAATTCCAAAGAAAATCGGCGATAAATAGGTGACGTGGCAGTCTCATTGTCCCATCAGGTGCACTGTGATGTTTCTGACATGATCTCTAAGCACAGTGGAGCTACTTAATTATCTACACATTGAGTAGCTATGTGAGGTTTTGGATTTAAAGTGATGAAGTACGTTAAAACATGCTGCTAAGTAATTTTTGTTTAAATGTAAATAATTAAAAAAAAACCAATTGATATATTTAAAAAAATTAATTGGGTAAAACATAATTAATACTGTTAATGTAAAAGTGTACTGAGTATCAACATTAACCGGCTGTACGAACAAAACTTCTCAATTAACGTCGTAAAGTAGTAATTGTACAGTTGTATTGTGCCTTGTGTGGGCCCTACGGAAAATACAAATACACTACTTACGAAATTAAAACATGAAAATAAATCACCTTCGCCCCGGTATATTTTCAGTCGAATTAAATTAAACTGAATCCTGTTGCAAAAACTATGCAACAGTGTCACGATAATGTTCGTGCAGTCCTAAAACGTTAAAATAGCCGATATGTTCAACGCTAAACTAGAAAAACCATATTAGTGCCCATGTTTGAAGAAGCGAATCGGTAAAGTCCCTGATGGCTAAGAGGCTTCCATAAATAATATCGAGCGACTGATGCTGAGCTGCCAAAAGAAAGAGTTAATATTCTGGTAAGTCTTTTCAGAAAATCTACACTATTTTCAACTTGTAAAAGTGTATCGAATATCATAATTAAGAGGCTACAGTATTCAAGTATTCAAACCGTGTATATTTGCCTTATAAGTTTTTCCTTTAACCTTCTATTTTTACTCCAAAACAAATAAATCTATTTGTAGCATAAAATATTAAATCAGCGCTTGTGTACCATATGTGTGTATATATATGCAATATATATGTATATATACAATATTTATGCACCTGAACAATCTTTATTTTCCATTATTAACCGAATTTAATATTAATGAGAGGTAACCTAGTACTATAAGTCAAATCATAAATATAAATTTATTTAAATGTATGGTCATAATATTAACAAAAGTAATCAAGACGCCAGGTTCATCTAGAGATGAAAGGGAAACGTCTAGTGATCTGGCTAAAGGACGATTATCATGCTCTTTGTACAACTAAAGAACTCTCTTTGTGGAACTTCTCACTCAGCACCACACAATTAGCTTTTTCGATTGACTTTGAAATGAAAATCTTCATTAGTGTGTAAACTTTACATCTTATAATTACCTGAAAACTTCTTTTCCTTATCTCTCCTTAGGTTAGTTGTTTTATAAAATTCATTATTACTCGTAAAAAAGTTGATATAAAATACTTCTACAAATTTCAAAAGTAAAGTAAGAGAGTTATAACTTAGCATCGAACTTTATCTTTATACATGTATATATGAAAAGATTTTGTAGCGTATAAGAAGATAAGAGCATGCATATAATTTGTAATAATCAAAACCTGTACCTAAATCTTTTTTTAGGCTTACCATTTTCCTTCAAATATTTCTAGAATCCATATTGAATTTTGAACGCCGAAGACTAAATAAGCAATTATATATATGGCATAATTTACGCATTAAAGTTCCATATAGTAGGTATACCCCCTGATTTATCCTCTCATCCGTCCATTGCGCTTTATCAAACAGTTACCATGCATGCGGTTGATATCAGTAAAACTGTACAGTTATAAATCTTACGTAAGGATAAGAATACCCATGATTTTTCAACACTTTTTAAATATTAAAACAAACAAAATGTATGTTACAAGTAAATGAATCAGAACTTTGGCCATTATCAGTTAGGGATTGTGGCTGGCTCCTGGTAGATTCACACTTACGCACACGCGGACCCCACACATGCGAGCTCAGTAGATTAAAACCAGCCGAAATTCCACCACCGAATTGCTTATCAATGAAATTAAAACTTTAGTTATTTGAAAAAGAAAAATTATACAAAAAACGTATAATATACTAAAAAGTCGCAGAATATTGCTTATTCATGAGTCTAAGACGTTACGTGTCCGGTCAGTAACACTATACAGAGAACGTCAGGTGATGGTTTGGTTATGTGATAAACAAAAGGGGCTCGATATCTCGAAAGCGAACAGACCTATACACTTATAATGTTCCACGAAGCTTCATTTACGTATATACTCAACGTAAAGTTCTATGATAGTGTGTACCTCTCGATGAGATTTTGCAACATTTTTACATCAGTCTTATAGGTATCTATGATGGAGACGAGGGAATCGCAGAATAAATAGTTCAAATAAAATTGGGAATAATAGTGTTTGACATATGTTAAAGTAGGGCATAGTAAAACATACGAAACTATAGATTTAAACTTTGACATGCGCCATTAGCGAAGCCTGTTAAGCAACAAAGTGGTGGTATGTACTACTTCCTTGTTGTATTCAGTAGCTAATACGGTAGTTTCTCACTCTTCGCAACATACATTTTCACTACAAGTCTGAATAAATGATCTCGACAAACCAGTCACACCAGAGTTCATTAGTTGCGTCTATTTTGCACACAGATATCGAGACAGTGTGAGAAATCCATAGTCATAACTCCATTTCCCAAATATGTCATGGGCTTCGAATATAGCCTACGCCATGAAAGCTGGTTTGCTTTAATATTTTACTTCAATGTGTAAATTTTACATTTTTAATGTTTTTAGAACGCATTGTTCCCATCCAAACACCTAAGTTAAAACCGTTACGTATGTCTAGTGACAGGTTTTTCACCTAAACATCGGTTATTTACCTTTAAAAAATAACAACAATTTGAATTTAACAGATATGACATCGAATTGCTATTAACCTCTTTTGAAAAGTGCAAAAGAGTTTTTGTGGATTTTTAGAAAAACAATATTTGTATGTTATTTTTAATTTGTATCTAGTTCTTAGTCTTATACGACTTGTATTCAGTTCGTTCAATTTATTAAGATGTTATATAAAAATAATTTAAAATCTAATTTTCATTTGCAATAAAAGATGGAAATTCAATTTTAGGCTGTTTTCCACTAAGTAATTTTATTATTATAATATGTGAGTATTATATGATGATTTATATTGGCACCATGTCTGAGGAATGGTATTTCTCATATAGGATGAAATCAGTTAATACGTAGGCTAATTTTGAAAGTATCTACTGTTATTGATATCAAGAAACATCTATTTAATGATTTGCCAAACCATGAACATTTTAACATATAAATTTTTTTACCTTCTAAATAATAATACATACTACCGCAAAAAAGTGAACTATAAATAATGTGAAAACATTTTAGGGGTGAAAGATATCGTGTTTTCAAATATAAATTTAACATATTTGATATCCTTTGTTTGATGTTTTTTTACCTTAAAAGGAATGTAAAGGAATCTACTGGCCTCTGGTTAGTCCTATTTTTTTGGCTGGTAATTACAGACCTGTTCCAACCTGTATTCTGTAGTTCATTTTTAATAATTAAATAGTTTTTATTTTGTATTAAGTGAGCTTATTAGAGTTAGTGTGCATGGAATAGACGCACAACATGGCTGTTGCGGTTCTTACCTTATGCGTGTCACAACGCTCTGGTATTTTTTCTGTACTTTAAACTACATTGTAGTCATGCATTAGTTTAGTCATTTACCTGAATAATGAAATCAGGTTGCAGATCTCGAAGCATATTGTTACAGGTTTTATTGTATCATTAAATGATGGCAAATGTCCAGAAACATCATCGTTAATATATAAATATTAATATTAATAAAATAATAATATAAATATTGTGACGTCTAAGGATTTGATCAATTCAGAGGACTTTAACGAATATGATATATTGGTCAGAAATTCCGTTTAGCTAATGACCCAACCATTTTAAATTTACGGAGATTTTCTCCTTATTTTATGTATGTTCTCCATCTCTCTCTTTACCATCTTATTGGGCTATCCTGTTTACTTGACTTAATCAACACAGTATATTTTTATGAATGTTAGTAAACTAGATATGGAAATCATATATTATTTTTAACCTAATATTTACGTATTGATTAGACATAATTCGTACAATCAACTTGTGTATACAATATAGTCCTGCATACATGAATATAAATGTATATGTACAAAAAAAACCGATAGCCAATGTTTCAGTTACTGCTACTGATTGAATATTCCTCAGTCTTATCGGAGTTGAAACAAATAAAAACATTGAGGGAGTAGAAGTTAAAAATGGAACTGTCACTACGGAACCGGAAGTCCCGCTCATTATAAACCAGTTTTGGTCAAAGTCCACGTTGATATCGATTCGACAGGCCTATCAACTCTAAGTGGACTTTGAATAGAAAACAATGAATGGCTTAGTTTATAACACCAACCACGATAAGGAAGTACTAATCTCAAAAATAAAATAAGTCTTCAGGGTTTCATCAATGTCGTGTTTTGTTATTGAAAAATATGTATAACTTAGGCCTAAAAGAATTATGTTAGGTCAATTTAAGAAATTTAGGTTTTTGGCAAAGTATGTTTACAGACAAACTTAAATAAGCGCAATAGTTCCTCTTTCAGAGAAAACAAAATTATATAAAAATATAATTTCGATTAACCTACTCTCAGTTTCTTTTTCTAATAAGGTCAAATCGCGTTTTTGGAAGAATAAATGTTTTTGTCAGAAGCAGTACGGATTTAGAAAAGAAAATTTTAAAAACCATAGGAATTATTTTGTTACTTATGGTAACTACATTTGACCTGATTAATCACTTAATTTTACTCAATAAAATGTAGGGTTTAGGAGTAAGAGGAGTTACGCTCAACTGGTTTCAAGTTTTCTCATATGGAGTAAATAAGAGTGAATTGGTAACCACCTCAGTACAACAAACTCTCGTCGCTTAAGAGTTACGGTCTTAAATAAGTGAGAGGTGATATAAAACGAATAGTGGTTTAGCCGCAAATGTTGGCCTTTTTGAGATGGATTGCTTATATGATTTTAATACATTCACGTTACTTTTGTATTTACTTTTAATTTACTATATGTATAACTAGGTAACGATTACGTATAAGAACGACGTAGCAACTCAATAACGTACAGATTAAAACTGAGGACCTTTCCCGAAAGATTGAGACTAGAAACTTCTAATGTTGGGTTTTATGACGCGTTGCGTTCTAGTCGGAACATCGAGTATGTTAATTCTAAACGTCATAAAAATTAGTGTTTTTGGCGCAATTTATTAAACCATCCAAGATAAATCAAAACTTTAAAAAAAATTAATTTGTGAAGTTGTCTGACGAAGGAATCTTTGATTTTGAAAGGCCTCACAAAATTAAATTAATTATTGGAATATGTTTTGTAATTCAATAGTGATATTAAATTTTAAAACATTGATTTGAGAGAGCCACTGAGAGGTGTAATAAAAGTTATACCTTATTATTTACATCTTATAGGTCTTAAGAGTTTCAAAAATCCTAAATTTTAACTATTAAAACATGTTTGAATGTGCTGGAAAGTGACATCTGCAACAAATTTTTAGAAAGTTTCTTTGATATCCTAGGTTAAAAAAATTGGATTTGCTAAAACGTTTTAAGAAGGTAAAACAAAAATACTTCGAAACCGTGAAACTTTGACATAACACGTGTTTTAAATTGATCAGTGAATAGGGACCTTTAAAATTAAGTACGTCCTGACCTAAATTTTAAAATATCAAGGGGGTTCGGTATGCCCTATCCTTCCCATGTTAATTTGGCCAATTTTATGTACCTTTTTCTCAGAAACCTTTAAAGCTATCATCATCAAACTTTAGGACACTACTATTTAGACCTTTGTTAACATTTAGAGTGGAAGACATTATAAAAATCTATTTTAAATTTTTATTAAAAAAATTATAATTATAAATTATTTTACAAAAAAATTAATAAATTTTTTATTTACAACAAATAAAATAAAAACTTCTTTTTTTTTAACTTTTTTCAGCTCTAAATGTTAACAAAGGTCTTAATAGTAGTGTCCTAAGGTTTGATGATGATAGCTTTAAAGGTTTCTGAGAAAAAGGTACATAAAATTGGCCAAATTAACATGGGAAGGATAGGGCGTACCGAACCCCCTTAAAAAAATTTACCTGTCTTCTAAGAGTGTCATTTTAAAGCATTTTTGGATGTTAAACTATTTACCAGAATTCTTTAAGTTCGAAATATGGGGTTACATAAAAACGAAGAATGTAGGCTTTTAGGTTCAGCAGTTAAAAATCGCGGGCGGACCTTGTGTAGCCGGTTCATTTATTCATTTTTGGAGACGTAACTTAACTCCCCCTTGTTTGTTGTTATTGTGGTAAACAGTAGCCCTACATCGGAATAATCGGTACCGCCTACACATCCAACTGTCCTCATATCAGTGACGCGTGCGTCTAATGCCTAAGGCACACACTGGAAGTTCAAGCTATTGATAGACTAGCCTCGTAAATAAAGGTTTTGAGTAAAAAAAAACGTTTGAGAATACATATCTGTCATAAGGGATTCATTACCTGATAAAACTTATCTTTCCCAGAATCTTTTTCCGATGTTTGGTGAGTTTTTTTACACTTCGATCGGAAACCCGATAAGAGTAACCCCATCGCTGAACGTGTGAAGTATATTTCTGCTCTGGCAAAAAAGGAGGATTTGTTTTTTGTTATCTCAAGAATATTAAAATATAGAGAGAGGCTATAATTAATTAGTTCTTTAACCATAGAGTGATGAATGACGGTTTAAATTTTAACACAGTTTGAGCTATCTTCTATTTCCTCTACATAGGGGTATTTTATCATTTGAATTAATTACACTCATAAAACTAATATTACACAACTTTTGACAATACACGAACCAACAGAAGGTTCAAACCATTTGCCTAAACGATACATGCTCTGTAATATGCGTGGAACATCATACAGACAAAAATAACTACTCGTTAATGATAATTTAGGAGACATTTTAATAGAACAAGTTTGTTCCAGAAAATCCATTGGTCTGTTACATGTACAATGGCCAGAACTGTGAGGTAAGCCAAAGTGTGTGTAGAATCTCCTACCAGTATAAGAACAAGGCGAGGATGTAATAAGATTAAGAGCCGGTTGCACCGAAAACTTCAAAGTTACTTTTGGCCTTAGAGTTATGGCTGATGTCTCATTACAAAGAAACCAAAAGTTTTGTAGAGTTTCTCTTAAGGCGTATACTTCTCATACATTTTAGCTTGAATGCTCGAATTTGATCATTTATATTTTTTTTTAAAAAAACCAAGTCTAATGCTACAAATTAGGTTCTGATGAGGATAGTACAGCGTATATGGTGCTTGACTTGTGTGCATTATGTTATCTACAGACAGCTAAAATAATCGTAACGATTGCGGCTGGTTCTCACACATTATCAAACAGTAAGGTTCCGGACAAGAAGACCGCAACTACGGGCTCTCTATTGTGGGATGTAGGGAGAGAGTTTTATGGGATATCGGAACCGTCACTACTAATACTTACTGACTGGTGAGTAGTTTTCTTAAGTAGATTTAAAGATTTTGTGGAGGAGTATTAAAAAACTAATTAAATTTCTGTAACCTAACGTTTACAAAGGTGATCCAATATTGAACGTATACGATTATCCCATATTGTACCTAATTTAAGTAGTTACGTTATGGAAACCGACAACGTGTTACTTATGACTAATGTTGCAATTTAGGTTTTTACTAAATATATCCAATGCAATAATAAACTATAATAATTTGTAAATCGGGGTCCTATATTGAATAATTAAACCAGATTATGATTTAAATATTTATTACTCGTCAAGGGGAAAATTTTCGGCAAAGGAAATGGTTGATGCAATTAGTCACGCTCATACAATATTATAATGAAATGGAAAGGCATTTTGCATTAAATATGTTCGCTTGCTGAAATATTTTGCGATTCTTCGCTATCTGTTGTGCAGTACAACCAAAATGACAAAATGTATAGATTCTGTTCTACAGTAGAACAGAGAGAAACAATTTTTTTATATGGAATAGCTTAAACTATATTTGTTGACTAAATAACAATGGGATAGTTATCTAAGATGTAAAAATCATACAGCCCCATTCAAATGATTTTTTCATGAACCTCCATATTCTGATAAATAAGTTTAACGAGTAGACAGATAAATTGAGGAGTTAAATTTTTAGTTACTTTTCACTTGAAGAAATTATTATTTAGAGGCGTAATGAATTGGCTAAAGATGGTGAATATATACTGTTGAAGTATATGTGTGCACGGTACGTCGAATAAACTTTTAGCCATGTTGTTAAATTTTATTATTTAACGGTTGGTGGAATTTCAAAAGTCTAGTATGAAAGAGGCACGTTTTTCGGAAACCGTGAATATACTTAACGTAACTAATTATGAAGTACGTTTTAGTTTTGGAGGAGATTTGAATTCGTTGCGTAGGGAGCAAAATAGGTTAGTAAGAATACCAACTAATAAGTTTTTTTATGACAATTTTTAACTCGATTCCACATCACATGTAACGTATAAGTGACACTGGAAGTAGTTACTAATTTCAGTGAAACGTCTAGGATTGAATTTTCATCGTACACTCAACCGCCAGACATGTAAACGCTAACTGTGAGTCTTATAATGTTAAGTTGAATACTGTTTGTTTAAATGTTTTGATTTTTAAGGGATAATGAACTTGTTTTAGGATTGGAGAAAATAGCAGCAAAGTTCCTAGATGAGTTAACCATACCTACCAAAGTTCAGACGTGACTATATCAGAAAGGTTTAAAGCAGAGTAGGAACGAATTTTCAGAAGAAGCAAGTAGAATTTAAGGACGTAGGTTCAACCAAGAATACAGAACATGTTCAGAACTCGTTCCATAATTGATCTTTTTCGTTACTTAAGCTAATTAGTATCTCTCAGTAATTATAAAGTATCCACTGATACTTTAAAAATGTCATTGATTTGACCAGATAATGAACATGCAGTTTCAATAGTAAATCGTGAACAATTTAAAAATAGCAATTGGTGTTGGTAAGCAGCCTAATTGTGGAGTTTGAACTTTGCTAGTGATAATAAACCAAGTAATCACGTGACAAATATTGAATGTGTGTTGTTAATGTTTGCTAGAGTAAAGGGTCTCAAACATTTTTATTTATCATTATTATCAGTTAACCGCAGTTTCAGAAGCAGTTCTCAAAATCAAAGGGTTTAGCCTTCTTAGTGAAGGCATTTTAGATGTAATATAATAGAGTCCTATGTAATTTGTTAAAGAGAAGTAGACATATATCAGGCACATCTCATTTCAGTATTGATGACAAAGAAATGCAAAATTCAAACAAAATTTTTACGTTTTCTATTTATGGTTGTGTTGTATTAAAAATATGTACATATAGGTCTCATAAACATAATTTGGTCAAAAGCTTCAAGTTCATCTGTTTAAATTCACTTTTTTGTATAAAGTATTTCCGGTGTCATAGTTGAGTTTGTCTTTTGCCCCGATCAAAAAAATATATACCAACGAAAACAACTTCGATTCAAGGTACACTTCCGGTCCAATTTATTTATGGTTCCACAGTAGATCTTGCCCTGTTCCAGAAAATATAAATCTTTCGCTTTATTTAAATTCTATACTATTGCAGATACAGCGCAATTCCAAGTGGGAAGAGGAATAGAAAGTTGAAACCATCTCGCTTTATCTTCCAATATGTTCTTTTTCTTTCTTCAATGTAAATTTGTTTTAATAATTTTGTTATGCCTGAATTGGATCTGATCAAAGTCCTTCTGCGCGGCTTTCAACATGACTAAGAGCCTAGACTAAGAATCGAAAGGAGAGGGGAGGGAACTGGTGTACACGGATACTTAGGTCAACACAGAACAGAGCAGTTGTTATTCAGAACGAGTGTCTCAGGGTTCTGTAAACAGGGCTGATCAGTGACCTCGGAGCGAAAGAGCGGAAGACAGAGCCGAGCAGTTCCGACTATCACCGACAAACCCCGAACATTTGCGAGTATGAGAGAACGTTTGTGCTCGAATTAATAATCTAATACAAATAAATGACTAATAAAGTTATAATGTAAGAAAATGCAAATCCGTTTGGCCTTCTGAACACCATCTTAAAGATAAATACTTAGAACGTATACAGCAATGAAGTTTATGCAATTAATTATTAATATTAAACATATGGAAATACATGATTCTAACAGCATTATTTAAACTTTCTTGATACTTTCAACGACACTTAAAGAAATGTAAGATGTTGCAAAAAGATAGTGTCGTAATTTCGTAAATTATGCTCATAGCCTTGATATGATAGTATAAAATGATAGTATACACCTATTTTTGTTTATACCAGTAACTTTTTAATGAGATTTATAGTAATGTAACTGACAAATTCAGTTAAAATATCATGCACATGTTATGTTTATAATTTGAATTAACACTTAATGTTCCGTAGGTAAACTATAAAACCTTAGGTTTACGACATTTGTCCGTGCGTCATATATTACCAAAACATTTTAATTGGGGCTATAAAGTAAATTTAAAGTTACGGTAAAATTTTATGAATTTAGATATTAAAGAAACAATAGAATTAAAGAATTTCATTTAAAAGTTATTTTGTATTTTAGGCTCCCTAATTTTCAATTTTTCTCATAAATGTTTGCATGCACGATTTATTCAAGTAGGTAATTTGTAATATTGTACGATTGGTCTGAAAATGCACTTATAAACAAAACCTAATACCTTGAAACGAATAATTCTTGCATTTATATAATCTCATTCTCGGAAACGGCTCTAACGATTTTCATGAAATTTAGTATGCAGGGGGTTTCAGGGGGAGGGCGATAAATCGGTCTAGCTAGGTTTCATTTATAGAAAACGTTGTTTTACCCGTGTTGTCAAGCAATAAAAAACTGCTACAAGGTCAATATTTGTTTATTTATATTCTATAGTAAATTACATCTCGTAAATGACATCAGCTGACGTATCAAAACAAGAGTAGTAAGCCAATCATCACAGCTAATGTTTCATCAGACATGCCAAAGAGTAAAAATAAAAAATTTTGTATAAATTAACGAAGGTTCAAGCCGAAAGGAAATTTTTACACGTACTGCTAAAGTCAAATGCTTGCAAACCTTAACTAACATTAAACGAGCAGAAAGGTCTCTTGATTTTCGACGTCTACAAGATTTGCGGCAGCGTGCGGCACAACGTGTAGCTACCGAAAGTGACGAGCAACTACAACACCGATTAGAAGAACAAAGATGTCGAGACGTAAGACGTCGTAGGGCTTAATAATTATTTACCGACGTATAAATATGCCGTTATTGCAGCTGTGCAATATTACGCCTTAGGACCGTTTGAAATTTTGTGTATCCGTTGCGGTGCATTGCATTTCCCTGAGGAACGCGTTTCTAATCGCATAAATAGAAATTCTTTGTATCTTTTACTCTAATATCCTTTAATGCAGAAGATGATGAACAATAAATAACCCTGGTATTTATAGTTTGTTCGTTTCCGTAAAACTATATCATAAAATGGATCCCAAAACACGATTTACTGAAAAAATACCAAACAAAACCACGTTTCCTGATATTAAGTACTTAAATTTCCAGTAGAGATCTTTTTAAACCTCCCGGATACTAGATCTTCGCCTCAAAATTTTGTTGTTGCTACGCCACTGTTTGTAACGAGGTTACGTTATTAAATTAGATTTCCTTACGTAATAGGGTCCTTTGATGCTCCACTGTATTGGTTTATTTGTATTATTCTGTTAAGTGTTTGCGTTCATGATTTATTGTAGTAGTCAAGTACAATAGGTCTAAAATTAATGTATACAGAAAATAATTACCAAATTTGAGAATATAATTTCCTTAAACCTCCCGGATAAATATATTGTATATCACTGTATTGGTTTATTTGTATATAAAGAAAAGATTAACTTTCGTTCATTAACTAAGTTGTAAAAATCTATGTTTAATGAAAGCAATGATATTAAGCCGCATCCTGCTACGTCCAACTCAAAAATGTAATTGACAGTTATTCATACTGTACCAAATTAGTGGAAAATGTTTAAATCAGATTGTAAACTGAAAACACAATAGCAAATCTTAATAGGGTCGCCGGGTAATAAATTATATCCTGAAGAATGTCGATTGAGAATGCGTGGGACAACTGATACCATTATTTCAGTATACATGCTATCTGTTGATGGCAAAGGGGCCTCTATCCCCACTCTTTCGCTCCGAGGTCACTGATCAGCCATGTGTACAGAGATTCTTGTGTCGGTGGTGGGCGTCCGTCCCAGACCATGTTCCGGCCCGCGCCAGTGTTCACTGTTTAGTAGTAGCTTGTAGACCGCGCCAGTGTTCAGTAGTAGCGTGAAGTGCGGTGGTGACGCGTCACCATGCCTCGTTCGAATCGCTTGGACCGCTCGGTCAGCATGGATACCGACAACTGCAGATCCTTCAACGACATCAAAACGAAAACGAGACCTTCATCGTTGATGGGTCGATGGAGGAGTTTCCGTAACTCTCTGCGCAACGAAGAACGTCGGTTCGCAGGAGATTCGCTGCCAGAACCCGACGATGTGGAGATGATGTTCTTCGAGACGGAGGATGACGCTGCCCACACACGAGACGAACTCGGTATCAAAATATGCAAGGATACCATCAGACAAACTATACTTGACCACATGCGCATGGTGTCCAGGGACCTAAACATTCTACCGTGTATTGAAAATACACAGTTGACGAACAATGACTTGGCAAATCTCTTGAAAAACTCTGCCAGGATTGAGAGAAATGTTGTGTTTTTGTGGTGTGCTTTTTTGAAAAAGTGTGATTTACTTGTTGCAGTAGAGCAATTAGGAGTAGATCTAAACTTTTCTATACTTGGAGGACTTACTGCTGTGCATTTAAGTGCTTTCAGTGGGTGTGTGAGGTGCTTGAGATGGCTGATACAGAAGGGATGTGATATTAATCTTAGTCCAGAATCCTATTCACCTCTACATTGTGCAGTTTTAGGGAATTCTGTGGCAACTACCAACATGTTACTAAGAGCGGGAGCTGAATTAAAAGATTCCGTTTTACATTCTGCTGTACGTGTAAATGCTGTTGAGTGTTTAACTCTTCTAACTAACAAAAATATAAACGTAAACTCTTTGGACTCTTCTGGAATGGCTCCGTTGCACATTGCTGCTGATCGAAGAATGAAACAGTGCCTTGAAATTTTGTTGGACTGTGATAAAATTAACATAGATTTAGAAACAAAGGATGGAAAAAATACTGCACTGCATCTGGCAAGTGAAGGGGGATATGCCGATTGCGTTTCCATGTTGCTCGCTAAAAAGGCCACCGTTGACAAACGCAATGTTAAGTTACAGACACCTTTGCACCTTGCTGCCAAGTTTCAAGGAGTTGAATGCGTTGAAGCTTTGCTCAAAGCCGGATCAGATGTTAATGCTGTGGATTTAGACAATATTACGCCCTTACGTGCTGCTGTTGGAAAAGCTTTGATGGCATACAACACTGTTGAGGTATTAATTGCGTCAGGGGCAGAAGTGAATGTAAAGGACAAATATGGCTTCACAGCGCTTCACGTAGCTGCCTTGAACGAACTGTCTAAATGTGTAGATGCTCTGATTTTGAAAGGAGCTGATGTAAGTGCGAAAACAAAGGGAGGACTAACGTGTCTTAATATCATAAGTAGGAAAACACCTGCTTGTTTAGCAACAATATGTAAAAAATTGGACAGTTCTATTTCACTGTATGACCCTAAGTCATCAAACCGTGAAGTAGAAGTTAAGCTGGATTTTCGTTATCTGTTGCAACACTCTTCTAGAGGTGATGTGGGGCTGTTGAAGACTTTTTTGGATGAAGGACAGAAGGAGATGTTATCTCATCCATTATGTGGTGCTTTTCTATGTATAAAATGGCAAAAGATAAGAAGGTTTTATTTCTGTAGATTGTTTTTAAGTACAATTTTGTCAATATTTTTCACACTTTACGTGATGAGTGCACTTGCTCACAATTGCTACAATGCAGTAAAGAACATTAGCGTAGAAGACAAAGACTTTTGTAGGGATAATTCATTTATAGGTGATGTTTTAGAAAGCCACCCTAAATTTATGGAAGTGTCGTGGTATATCTTGCTTTTGATAACTTGCATTGAAATTTTACGCAAATTACTACGTTTAGCTGGTTATCGCAGTTTCAAACAGTATTTTATGGAATGGTCCAATATAATTGAATGGTACACAGTGTTCAGTGTTTTTGCAACATCCTTTATTTATACAGGCAGGACATACATGTGGCAAAATCATGTAGGAGCATTCGGTGTACTTTGCGCATGGGCTAACCTCATGGGTAAGGTAGGTCAGCATCCTAGTTTTGGAACGTATGTTGCTATGTTTACAAAGGTACAGTCTGAATTTGCTAAATTGTTTATGGCGTACGCTTTTCTCTTAATTGGGTTTACAGTAAGCTTTTGTGTAATATTTCCAAAGTCAGAAGACTTTAAAAGCCCTTTAATAGGTTTTGTTAAAGTTTTAGTTTTGATGACTGGGTGGCTGGACATGGAAATGTTGTACGCTGGTTCAAATGGGTCCAACAGCTTAGATAATTTAGGAAGTTCTAATATTGATTTAAGTAAAAGTATCCTACTGGACATTAGCTCTCATATTACTTATGTATTATTTGTAATATTTGTTACTGTTGTACTGATGAATCTGTTGGTCGGTAACGCAGTTCAGGATATTGAAGGACTTCATAAGACTGCAGGACTTTCAAAGTTAGTTCGACAAACTGAGCTGATTTCTTTCCTCGAACTTGCGCTGTTCCAATGGTACGTTCCGCGAAAGATAATGAATGTGCTGAGGTTAACTTCACTCGTGTCTCCCTCAGCGTTCCGCGTGGTTCTACACGTCAAACCACTGAATCCTCGGGAGAACCGACTACCGAAGAACATTTTGATGGCGGCCCATGAGATCGCACGGAAGCGTCGAAACACCAACACTTTGTCCAACACAGTGAACTACCGCTCCTCAAAATCAGCGAAGGAGGATTCTACCAAGCAGTTGGAGGAGGAAGTGAGAAATCTTAAGGTTCTTCTGTCAGAGCAGCAACAGGCTCTCGCCGAACTGTTGCATATTATCAATAGAAAGTGATAACTTGTAGAGTTTTGTTTAAACATCTATACAGTATTTTGTAACACAATATAGTACACATGTAAGGGTAAAATTTTCTTAAACAGAAAATCACATATATATTTGAACAAGAAGTAATATAATCAAAAATGTTAAATTAAATTTTATGAACAAGGAAAGTATATTTTTATAAATGTTATGGCTTAATAAACCACAAGGAAAAAGAACTGTATAGTAAAACAATAATTATTGTTTTAAACGAAAATGTTGTATTCATTGTATTCATGTCCAATTGCTCTATCATTATATGTACAATTTTAACTAATGAATAGTCGTCATATATAAAGGGTTGTATTATTTAGATTATCAAATATGTACTGCAGAGGTATTATATAATAATAGTGTCCAAACAAAGAATACGTTATTTTTTATATAATTATCAAATTTGTTTTGTACCTGACCAGATAATGCAGGTTGACGTATTCAGGATAATATACTGCCCCCATGTAGATGTGTGCGTGTGTGTGTGCGCGCTTGCATTTGTACATTATACATGCGCGTTTGCGTACATTATTTCTACAACCTTTAGACGTACACTAAAGATAATTAGCATCAATGTTGGCCTGTTGTTGTTGTGGTGTTGGCACATTTTCACTCTATTTCTTATAGCGAAATAGGTTTCGAGTAGATGATATTTGACCGAAGTAGGTTTCGTAACTAATTTATATTTTCTTCATCGGGTAATTAAGGCAAACTCAGTTGAGTTTACCAAAATATAAAATTCATATTGCAAACCATATTTATTCCTACACTTACAAAACCTGAATAATTAGAGCTAGTCTTAGTTTTACTAAACGTCTTATCCTCTTAACAAAAACACTGGAATAATATCTACTTGATACATATCTACTTTTTAAAAGCATTATACATCATAATATTAGATGATTTCACTAAAATGTCTACAGGCATGTAGTATTATTTTATAATCGCAGTAAAATAAATAAAATGGGTTACGGAAATCATTGGTGCTATTACATCAAATGTCATGAAATATTTCACAAAAATCGATTTATTTTAATGGTGCTTACAAAAAGTGTTTCATACTTCAACTTTCAGCCTCAAAATGTTCCTTTTTTTAACACAATAAAATTATTCTAAAATAAATCAGAAAGTTTCTGAATCTTCCAGTGACCATAATTTATCACTAGAGTGTTTGGTTCCTGAGAAAAGTAATTGAGGAAGACTGTTTTAACATAGTTTATTTGTTGTAACGTGTTTTGGCGTAAGTTTAAAACATAACGTGCAGTAACGGTTAATTTTAAAAAACTACCTGGTATAAAATACTAAGCATTAAATTAATTGACTTAAGGGGCATTTCATTGTCTTAGTCAGCAATAGATTTACTTTTCATAAATATTTTACGATACGCCGGCTGAACTTAAAGTACAAGGGAGTACTACAAACTATAACCTCCTTAACTCAGTCAATATATCTTAAACACTTGTGATATAAACTTGTGTGCATTGTGATAAAAACTAATGTTTCCTTGATAAATCACTTAAGTGTTTGATATTGTATCCTACTTACTAACATAAATCAAACATTATTACCACATATTAAGAAATCCCCTTACGTGTTAAACAAACTACTGTATTTAAACTTCCTATAAAAAAACGAATATTATACTTAATTTTTAATATAATTTTAATCAATTTTAAAGCCACCTAAACAGGGGTTTTTATTAATTTACATAATTTCAAATATTTAAATTCGTGTTATCAATATTTGTATTACACTTAAAAACTTTCTAACTGCATTAAAGCAATTTTTACTGTACCTATATTTTTGTAATACAACTAAATAGTCTACACTTTTTGGTTTAAGTCCTTTTAGACGCTTAAGTTTCTTATAATTTTCATATGCTTGATATAAAATGAAACTGAAATAAAAATGTGTAATTATAAAGGCTAAGTTAAGACTTAAATATCATCTCATCCATTTAACCTCTAAACATGGAAACATGAGAACCCGAAGAACATACAAATTTGATTTCTGGATGTTCCTAACACCAACGTCGTTGTTGAAAATGTCCAGGGAAACCCCTTGGTAACTTCCCCGATAGAGTGCTTAGTACAATGGGATGCGTACTAATTTGACTTTACAAGACCAATTCTTTTAGTTTTTCGACTTTATACCGGGATGTGATACGATATGAGAATTGTCTAACTGAGAGTTCTTAGGTATCGTATTATTACCAATGCCTCTTTTTATTATTAATCAGTAAATAAAAAGTTGTTAATTATAAAATGTATTCCATAAGAAACGTTTTTACGAGGAATAGACTTTATGCAAATGAAACAAGTAACAGGTACTTATCAGCATTTATCATACTCATTCTCCTCTGAAATATGCTTCGTACGATGTTTTACTTTAACGAATGAAGCGAAATAGATTAAGGCATGTATAAATAATTTTCAACAAACTAAACTGTGCACACCGTTTCAGTCTGGGAAGTTTAGCTGCTGAAAACTTCAACAAAACAAAACTTCTGTAATATAAAGAGTTTAAACGTTCCACCGAATCATTTTGAATTATGAAGCTGTAAACTTCCAGGCAAACGGTTGCCCATTGTTGAAATACGGTACAGATAGGATAGTTCCTAACTTTTACTGTTAAACCTTTTACTTTTTAGTGTTATAAATGAGCATGCAGTTTATGTTCCATTACATCATTTTATTACAGTGTTCCATTTATTTATGGACCAGGAAATCAATATATTCATAGCAATTTACGTGAATAACCTACTACTTCTATCAATTAATATCTGATAACCTATTTTCAGGTTTATTTAAGTGGGACAACTAGGTCCCTTATTTGTATTTAGCCTCTAAATTTAACGACGTACATAAGAGTTCAAGAATACTGGTACTGTGCCATTAATTAGAGAACAAACTGGATTAACCTCTTTCGCAGACCAATTAATCGCACGTCAACGTGTTCCGTACAAATTATCTCAGTTGTCAAAGTCTAATTATTTTTTTTTATTTTTAAACCACACTTCATTCACACCCAAGCACACATTTACATATGGACCAGAAGACCTCACAAATTCATAGCAGTTTACGTGGAATCACTGATTAAAGCGTCATAAAATCCACTACTGTCATAAATACCGTCATAAAAGTAGTTGCTTTCTGATGGGCATACGTAAACTGAATATCTTTATTCAAAATATAAAAAATACATACTGATTACAAAACATATTTCTTATTACTTGTTATTACTAATACTCCCTCAAACATTTACTTTTATTAAAGACTCACTGCTATGAACTTAGGAAAGATTCGAATCTTCTTATATTCGTGGTACTGATATCATAAATCTGTATAAAGCATTATTTCTCATATAACCGTGTAAGATAAACATTATAGCATCATTATAAGCTTAATGTTCTCAAGTCATTCTAGGTGAAAGTACCCATGCCTCATTATGTTAAAAATACGATTGTGACATAATGCCGATGTCACCAAGAAACATTTCCTGTTTTTTCATGAAAAATGTAAAGATGGCATAATTATTTAGCCTTCAAGCTGAACGTAAGAACAATATTAAGTGCTAATGTTATGATATCATTATAGGAGATTCCCTGAATGGCGTACTTAATACCAAGGCAAGAAATAGAGAGGAGATAACTAGTATGAAGAGCTAAAATAATTCAAAAAGTACAATATCCGTTACCTGTATGCAAGGAAACAACAAATGGCAAGATCGATGGGCATATGTAGTAACTGGCGTCAGCAAACTCGACATGAACAAGTTGCAGGTGAGGTTGACCGGAAATGGTATAGAACACAGTTCAAACACGTGTTGTGGTGTTGGGTTACAGGGTCGGAGGAGGTAATAAAATGTAATTAAATTACCTAAGAAAGTTTTTTTTTGGATTTCCAAATTTACTCTATATGCCCCAAACTAGAAGAAGGGGCGATTAAAAGATTTTAATTGCAATAACCTATACAATATTACCTCAGTTCAAAGGGTATAATGAGTAGAGTCCAACAAAACAATTAGTCCCCAACACTATATCCAAAAAGGGTAGCGTATAACCAAATGTATTATTCTAACTTCATTTTGACGTTAAGCTGGATGGAGTCTATTTAAAGATCCACAAATATCTATATTCAATTTAAATTGTTTAACAAGCAATCGAATGTTATACGAGTTATGATAAATGAATGATAACTTGATTTTTAGCAGAAAATCGTCGACATTAATTTTGCTTACCACAACATGCAAAACCTTCAAAGTGACAATTTTTCAACAAGCCCGCGCTGTGTAATAATAAGCAACAGTATGAGCTGTTACCTCTACACGGCATTACACTTAGGTTTACATATTTATTATGTAATTAACTTTCACGTTTCGACACCCGCTGTCAAATTAATAACCTTCTCATTATGGGGAATACAGAGGCAGCTACGGAGGAGCGGCAACGCATATGCCTAATGATATCGTGTATGGAGATCGAGGTGAGGTTGGAATTTAATGTCATATAGCCTGTCTTATTAGCTCTTCATTTTTATATTGGTCTATTTAAATATATCACGGGAATAATTATTCTTTTATAAAAGTGTTAAATTGTAATTAGAATTGTTCAAATGTGAATGTTATTAGATATCTATAAATTAAAACAAACTTTAAATTATATTGACTAAATATTATTTAGGCTCTATCTACGGATATATCCATAATGTTTTTTTAATCTAATGACCAATATAGTACTCAAATATAGGTATTCTTTACAGTATGGCGGTATTTTTGTAGTTTTCACATACAATGATCCAACAAATCCATAGTAAATTAAATACAATATTTTTAATTCTTATTATCGAAATTTTTGAGCATCATTAGTTTATTATAATTATGTGTTTTATCAAGACACCTCTATACAGAGTATTAATACTGTACTTTACTATAAAGGAGAATTTCATAGATATATTATAAAATAACTATTATTTAATCATCGTCAACAATTTCAAGAGAGATTCCTGCTATGCAAGAATATAATTATTAGCAGTATAAGTTACACGCTATGTGATCTATTATATTATTATTGTGGAATGTTAGGATTCTATTTAATTAGGGTTTCAATATTTTGTATGTACTGTATTTAATACTAATACTTTTTCATGCACGTTAGTTAATAAGTAAACAAAACAATAACTAGGAAATCCAGATATATCAGATATTCTAGTTAAATACAGAGTGGGAAAAAGGTGCTAAAATACGTTCTGATAATAATTTGGGTTACAATAACTTATTCAGTCTACGTTGCTTTCATTTTATGCCACTGCGAAGGGCTATTAGTGTGCTTCCTTACATTCTTTCCTAGATTTATTTATATATAAAGGCCGAAGGAGTAAATATATAAATCATTCTTAAGGAGTAAATACTATATTTTAACATGGTTGATGCCAATGGCGCAGTGTAGCTGATGTGGCGGTTGTCGCAAGACAATCGAATCATACAACGCTGAGCGTGGCTGCTGCTTGGATAGGTGACCGCTGAGCGATTCTGTCTTTGCAAGCGACTTCTCCTGCCCGAGCATTGGTGTGAGTTTGGAAGTCACCTTTAAGCCATTAGTCCCCAGGTTATATGTTAGGATGCTTATTAGTCATAACTTTGCCTGGTAAAATGAAATATTCTTTGACTTCGACCTTGAGGTTCACAATGTTTTGGATCCGCTAAAATAAACATTTTTTAATATATGGTTGGTGTTCCCGATCACATAGGTGCGATGGAAATCCTTAAAACTCTCTTTGCTTATCATATAACAATTTTAAAACGTGTTTAAATATTTCATCATTCCTGAACGTCTAGGAACGGAGAGCTAATTTGCATTGTGTATGCACAGACTCTGATTTTACTTTTTAATAAAAAGAGGCCCTGTTATTTTTGCAAAGTCGCAGGTCACTTCTGTGATCCCCAGAGTGTACTTTATGCAGTAATCCCATTTCGAAGCTATTTTGACAAAAGACTTTTCTCTAGTAACATGACTCGATAATATAAAACAACAGTTCTAAAATTATACAAATTGCTACTCTAAAACACATGAAATATGTTTCGTTCCTAATCCGAGTCGGCGCTATAACACTCCCCATATAAATTACATGTATTTTTACAAAAGCGTTTTCTAAGAGATTTTTTACTATTATAGCTATTTTTATTATTTCATTTTGACATTCTTGTGTGAATTGTGTTATAAAGTTTGAAACAAGGTTCATAACAATAATATGAAAAGACAGTTTGTACACCAGAGAAGCAATTATCAGTACAAAAATACGGTAGTAAAATACATGTTATTGCTTCCTGAGATGTAACAATTACTGTGAATTTATTTGTTTCAAACTTTTTTAAGTTTCGTGCATTTCAAAAACCATTAATATTATGACACAAATTTGCTTTTTGAGTCAAACAATATTTTGTCGGTATAAAACTAAATTATTGAGTGTAAGTTTGCGCGGTTTCACGAACAGACGCCCACATACTACTACTGAAGGCGATGAACTTTCTCTAAAGACAATAAAACATTGAAACTTCTAAATAACTAGTTTCCCAGAGTGGAAGCTCTAATTAATTGTTTCTTGTTTGCAAATTTACACGAGCGTTTCTAATTGTTGGATATCGAGTTGGAAATAATTTGCTTTCGTGTTGTTATGTGTACTTTATTTCAAATAATACATAAATTAAATCAAATTAGTAATATTAAAAATTATGAGATTATTGAATACAATATTTTTAATTATTATTAGATATTATACTTGGATTTATTTATTTTGTCAGGTTTGCAAGATCTCACACAGGGTTATGATGTCGCAGTGGACTTAACAATTGAATATCTTCGACAACTTAAAATTACTTTAAATATATAAAAATACTATTGCAGATAATGGTTATGTTTGTACTTTTATAATTTGTATTCTATACAACCAAATTATTTTAGTTGCATTACTAATTAAATAAGAGAAGGAAGAGAGTATAGATTTAACCAACGATATATTAAATGTTATTTAATGACTTAAATAATCACTTATATCCTTGATTATGATCGAGATTGGCGTAATAAAGCTAATTTTATTGTTTTACCAATTAATGTATGTCTAAATAATTAAACCGAACGTCTTCTCCAAAGTTTTTAACTTGTATATCAAAATTAAAATTTAACAGCTTTCTAGATATATCGAAAATTTTTAAGCGAAGAATGTAATTTAAGAATATTATTTTGTAGCATATCTAGATTATTAATGACCTTTACTCGACATTCAACCTTTAAAACATTACGAAATTCCATTAAATCAAAAATAAGACATTGATATGTTTATGACAATGACATGTGAGAAAACATTACTATAAAGCAAACGTACAAACCTTAATTGTAGGTAATGAGTATAATTTTATTTCATAACTATCCCAATAAACAATATACGACTTTATTAAATCTGTCAATGGATCAAAACTTGCAACAAGTAGCGATTGCTGATTTGCACAGTTGTATGGCAACTTCTAACACATTACCCTCAACAGTATGAAAGTAAGCAACGTCCTTACCACTAATTAATAAATTTACTGCAAACGTGCAGTAATGTGGGGTTCCAGTGAGCCACTTTTCTGACTCACAAGAGATGCGAAATCATTAGCGGGTTTAATTAAAAACTGTGCAAAATCTATTAACCGTTCTCATTCTCTTTCCAAATGCATGGATGGCTAGAATGTCCAAATTAGAACTGGTATCTCAATTGGAACTCGCCTTCCACATAGTCTGTTTGGCATCGGAGTACTTGACACCTTATTTGCCTTTAATGGTTTAAAACCATTAGAACCATTTTAACGTACAGTCGCAGTGACCTGTAATCATAAATGGCCTCATGTATTTTTAATATAGCTTAGAAATAAAGCTCAATATATTGTTAATAGTTTTATGCTTACCCTCTAAAGTTTGTATAGATAATTTCATAATATAATTTTGTATACATAATTGGTTGAGGTAATTCAAAGTGTATATATACCGACCATTTTGCAAGAAAAATCTCTAAGTTCCAAATCGAAACGGGAGCCAACATTCTCATCGTCACCAAGGACCATAAAGCTAATAGAAAACTAAGACATGGGCTAAGCCATTACGATTTCATAAAGCAACTAAGAAGAAAAATATAAAACGCCCAGGAAGACTTTGCGAGAGGAGAAAGCGAGAGGAAAGCGGGAACAAGTAGAAGAAGCGACAAACGATACTCAAACTTCCGACTGGTATATAACCTGAGTGACGAGGAGATGAAGATTGTACCTAGACCAGATCCAAGTCCCTGGCAACGCAAATAGAATAGATCTTTCTGTCAGCCACTTCCTCAAGATCAACACAGACAATGAGGACACAGTCAAGATGCGAAGTTCTCTGGCCCTGGACACATACGACTACGTCCTGGCGGCGGTGAACAACCGTGAGGACGAGACGAGAGAAGGCGGAACCACTGGTCTCTATTAGTGTACACCAGGGAGAGTAACACATACTGCCATCTGGACAGCGTGGAGCCCCCTGAACCGCCCCCACGCGCAGAGACTGGCAGTAGCGCTTAGCGGTGACCCTGACGTCAACGTGGTACAGATTCAATGCCGTCAACAGAAAAGTGGAGTAGAGTGTGGTGCTTATGTGGTTCACTATATTGAACTTATATGTTCAATTGATCGTGAGCAACATCAGCATCAAAGGTGATCGTTGTTTTAACAAAAGCTTTTCAGTAAACAAAATTTACAGCAAAATAAATTGGCTTAAAAATAAAAACAACAAATTAGTTAAAGTATCAAACCATACAACTCCGACCAAAGAAACAAGAAATTAAGCTAATTAGTAAAGTAACATTGCTATCTGACAGCCATGGTCGTAATCTACGTCACTTGCTACAGAATCAGTTAGGTGAAAATTTTGCAGTGTACAGTGTTGTGAAGTCAAGTGGCAAGAGTGAGCACATAGTCAGTGACTTAGATTACGAGGCGAAAAAATTAAGCAACAACGATCGCCTTATCGTTCTGAGTGGTTCGAACAATGTTGAAGAGAAAACTGAATTTAGTGCAAAAAGACTATGTAAAAAGAATTGCTGAGAAAACAAAAAATACTAATGTTATTGTTCTGTACCGTACCTTTAAGGTATGATAAGCCCCACCTAAATGTCAAAATAAGAAAAATAAACATAGAACTAATAATTGAGGCATTGAAATACGACCACTTGAAAATCTTATCATTAGCAAATACACCACCTAAAAACTATAGCTCTCTTGGTCTACACCTAAATAATTGGGGGTAAACATCAGCTATGTAGGGCAATGGTAGACAAAATAAATCAAAAAAGTTTAAACATATAAGCTATGACAATGAAAAAAGCGTTTTCTGCTACAGCAAATCTAAATATACCTAGATGTTTTGATATTTCACATAATAATATACAAACTTTAGTAAATGCTGAAAACCTTAAAATATTGCACTTAAATGTACAGTATATGAGAGATAAGATAGATTTGATAAAATATATTTTTACACATGGAACAGCCTGACTTGGCGGTTTTTAGTGAACATGGCTTGAAAACAGACGAGTTAAAGTTAATTAATTTTCAGAATTATAAAATTCTAGTCAGTTCTGAAGGTCGGAACACAAAAGTAGTGGAGGTTCCAGTTATCTTATGTAAAAAATGGAATTAATGTAAATATGATTAATGTAAGTAGATTTTCTAAAGAAATTTCACTAGAATTGTCAGGGACTGAAATAATATTTTAAATAATGGTGAAAAGATATTTTTGTTTGGTATTTATAGGTCACCTCACTACTCAAATGTAAATATGTTTTTCAAATTGTTTTAACCAGTTGTTGTCGAACTATTTGTTAAGTAATAGAAAGCTATGTCTTGTTGTAGGAGATTTGAACTTGAACTGGCTTGTTAAAAGTCCTGAAACAATAGACTAAAGGACCTAATGCGGGAGTTTAATTTAAAGCAATTTGTAAACTCACCAACCAACACGAGAAACAGGCACCTCTTCAACTTTAATTGATCATGTCTTATCGAATATTAACGCTGATATGTTGCAAGTCGACGTAATCGGTACAGGACTTTCCGATCACTTTGCTCAGTTGATTACAGTTTCACCTCCGAATTCCTCCGCCAAAATTACTCGTTCAGGGCCAGAGCGCTTGCGCTAACACCTAATACATGCCCGGAAAATCTGAGAATACTAAATTATCTACTAAATAAAGAGTCTTGGGAAACTGTGAAGGATCGTAAAAATACCGGAGACAAATTTAGTAGCTTTATAAATATATTTAATCACTATTTTTCGATAGCCTGTCCCATTAAAACAAAACCAAACGTTAAAGGAAAAGGAAAAAATACCTGGATTACTAAGGGGATAATAATTTCTTCGAGAAAACTTAAAGAACTTGATTATAGGGAAAAAAAACTAACAAGACTAAACATTTTTTTAGAATACTGCCAAAATTATAGAAAAATATACCGAAAGGTTATAAAGGTTGCTAAAGCGGCTTATTTGTGCGAACGTCTACGCTATACCGATAATTTAGGTAAAGAAGCGTGGAAAATAATAGATCAAGACAGAAACAGAAAACCTGTTTTTGTTACCAGCAAGCAGACATGCCGAACCCGGAAATCTTAAACAACTATTTTGGCTAATGTTGGTAAACATAAGAGTTCGATGATAACGGAACCGACGGTACAGTCACAATATGAAAAAACTTGTCCTAGTACGCTCATGCTGACTCCTACAGACCCCAGAGAAATTTATAAAATAATAATGAAATTTAAAAACTCAAATGCTTCCGGATACGATGGTATATCACATAAACTAGTTCGCAAATGTGCAAATGCCTTATCTATACCCCCTTTCGAATATTATAAACTCCTCTTTGATGGAAGGTTTCTTTCCGCAGGAAATGAAACAAGCTATCGTACGGCCTATATACAAGGACGGAGATACGGTCTCCCGGAAAAACTATCGACCAATTGCAAATGTTTTCAACATTTTCTAAGATATTTGAGCATGTTTTTGCTATAGACTGCTAGATTTTTCTTTTCCATCATAACTTATTATGTAAAGAAACAATATGGATTTGTTAGAAGGAAAAAACACAGCTTGTGCGATGGCAGAATTTGCAACCCATGCGATCGACGCTTTAGATAAAAAATGTAAAGCTGTAGGGGTATTTCTTGATCTTCAAAAGGCATTCGACTGCCTAGATCATGAAGTGCTTTTTGAAAGACTAAGTCGCCTAGGAGTGCGTGGAGTAGCCCTCAACTGGATTAAATCTTTTTTTACTAAAATAGAAAACAAAGTGTTCAGGTTAAAAATGTAAATTCTAATAAATCGGAATTAAATTTTGGTATTCCCCAAGGCTCCGTTTTGGGGGCCGATATTATTTTATCATGTATACAAACATTTTAACAATAAATTTTCCAGAGTTACATATTACGATGTATGCGGATGATATCGCCTTAATCTTCCAAGCTAAATCATTAGAGCATATAGAGATAAACTGCTTCTTACAACTAACAAAGTTATATCAATACTTAAATCGAAATAATTTACATGTTAATCCCTCAAAAACCAAAAAGTATTTTCTTTTTCAAATTATTTTAGCTCAGAAATCGATCCACTGATCGTTATGAATGAATTCGAATTGCCTTTAGAATCAGATTGTAAGTACTTGGGATTAATTTTTTTGATAGTAAATTTACTTGGGAAAAGCACATAGACATGCTATGCTCAAAATTATCATCACAATTGTTTTTACTAAGCAGATATTCTCAATATCAAAATTATTTTCTTTTACGACTAATCTACACCTCCCTGATCGAGTCAAGGCTGCGGTATGGTATAATACTGTGGGGCTCAGCGTCACGTAGGGAGTTTCTACGAGTATTTTATTTGCAAAAAAAGAGCCGTCCGTATAATAGCCGGCGTACGTAGGAGAGCGTCATGTAAAACATTTTTTTTCAGTCGTATAGAATTTTGACCCTCCCGTCTCTATACATTTACGAAATTGCTTTGTGCACTACAAATTCAAATACGGTTCCATCCAAATTGGTTCGGACGTCCACAATTACAATACAAGATCCAGCGCTCAACATAGGCAAGTTCCCCCATCGACTTCAGCTTAGTGCCTCACTTCCCCAGAATATGGGGGCCAAAATTATATAACAGGCTACCGCAAAATATTACAATGGAAAATAATCCTACAAAAATTCAAAAAATTATTATATAACTATCTCATACAGAAAGCTTTTTAACTCGGTTGGTGAGTTTTTTTCCGATTAGTAATTTAAAAGTGGCCATAGAAATTGTGAAAAGTTTGAGAAATATTGTTTTATTTAGATATGCAACTTAAACCATATTTTTCTGACGAGTGTAATACAATTATTGTAAAAATTGTCCCTACTACACAATAAAGAATTTGAATTTGAATTTGAATATAGAGATGAAAAAAGTCATTTCTGTCTGTCTCGTAGTCGACACGAAAAAAGACTAAACATTTTGCATGAAGCTTGATTTCTATATAACCAATACTGTGTTATAGATGGTTCATGTCACACCATGGACATTGGCTGAGAGTCAGGGAAGATTTCCTTATACATTGGTATTATGAGTAACTATGATGGCAACGAGAAAACCTCAGAATATATAGATTTGAAAACAAACTTAGTACAATCATAAATCATTTAACATGTAGACATGTAATATACTAGGAATTTAGCTATTTACATGAGTTTTGCATGCAACCTCACTGAATCCTGTTAAGCGACACGTGGTGTGGCATACTACTTTCCTATCTTGTTCATACGAAATGTGTGCTATCTCCCAGTACGAACTCAACCTGTACCTTAAGAAACAAATGACGGTTTAGAAAATAACAGAATTATTTATAAACAGCCTATTTAAAGATGACATTTAAGTTTGTTTAAATGTCTTTCCTGATCCCTCTACTTTGTTGCTGCTGTAGTGCGTACTTGTTTACTTCTGTGCTGTATAGTAGTGTTTTGTACGTGCTACACCTGTCTTTGAAACTGGATATATGTTTAACGTTCAACTCTTATGTTGCTAAATGTTTTGTTGCCACTTTTGTTTATCTATTCGTTGAAATACACTTTGTATGTTAGTTCGTTTTCACCTGAGGAGCACTTTAAATTTTTTTTTTAATTTATCTATATCACTGTAAAAAATATATATAAATAAATAGTGTTACTAAGTGAAATACCTCCATTTCTCCTCCGGCTTAGTACAGTGTCTTAAATATGGCACTGTTACAGATTTGACTATTAGAATCTAAAGTGTATGTCCGTTTCAAAAGATCCAAAAAAAAACGTTGATGAATTGTTTTAACGGATTCCTTTGCATATTTTCGAGGTGATTTATTTGCACTAAGCGGAATGGAGTTAAACTCAACAACCGCATTGAATGAACCATTTCTATTATACCTATGTTGTGTGTAGTGTTTCTGTCTTGATAATAGTTAAATTAAATAATTAATTTTTGGTAAATTAATTGAATAACTTTTGATTACATCTTGATATTTTCAGCTAGATAGTTTTACTTTTATAGAACACTCTCATTCTAAAATCCTTCCCTTAAATAGAAGTTTTTACACCATATACACCTTGGTTCAAGAGAATGATCTAATCTTTATGCTTTGAATTTGGACCGCTAATAATTGCCACACAAATTTGTACATTATATTTGGTAAGTTGTTTCAAAATTGATAAATTCTGAGTTTTGTAAGGAAAAATTCAGAAAGTAATACATTTTTAAAAGGCGTGTTTTAATATAGTAATATTGTTTGTATTTTCTTTGCTATAATTAAAATATCCAATGTCTGCAGAGTGAAAAAAGATTACGTAAGAATCTATTTCAATACCTGAATCGACAAAGTGGACTACAATAAAATCCAAAACCAATATCCGTTGGACAGATTGGCTTCATCATTAGTGAAGCGGACATCAACAGTGCTGCAACTGTGATGGATAAATATCGGTCAAACTACCCCCTAGTACGTGATCTAGCTAACCACGTCTGGTTCAGTTACTGCTTTTAAATCAGCACAATGTGTCAGAATCTGGTTATGGAAATAGACGTTATTTCAACTCACTATTGCGAGTTTCTTTATCAATAAACCCTCTCTAGAATCATCCTAATAATACGTTATTTAATGCCATTATATAGAGTAATGTCATTTAGGAACTTGCTTCGCATTTCAGGAAACTCCTTTTAGCTTTAAATCACTAGTTTTACTGTCACTATTTCATTTCATTCAATTTACTACCGATTTAGGTTTACCATTGGATGGGGTGTAATCAGGACTAGTTGCCCGATATCTCGGACGCAAATTTTTACATTCTAAGAGACCTTAGAGTTTAATTGAAATTAAAAGAAAACTGACCTTTGTCACATATAACAACATTAGGTATTTCATTGTGAGTAAATGACGTTTTGCTTCCTTAACAAAAGTTCGATAGGTCATGTAAAGTAACATTGTAATGGCAAGTATTTACATATATAAAGTTGGAAATATAGCATACCATAAACATGGTCCATCTTTTTATAGGAATCTGCCGACAACAGTTGAATAACAATTAGCACATATAATATGCTATGCTGACCGAAGTGAATGCTGTCTAAAACACCGAATATCCTTTCCTTTTTAATGACCATCAATAACATTTTTAAACGTTAGAAATTGTTGTGTGCAAGTTAATGAGTCTCTGAACTTGACTTACGGTATAACTTTACCATTCACATAAAAATATATACGTTCTTTTAAGCATATTCTTTTCAATTTCTCAGTCACGGTAAGACTTTGAACGTTGATTTTTTAGAAGTTTACTCTGCTAATTTTGCCTTCAGTTTGAATTAAACGATGAATTCCACTTCATAATAAGCAGGTATATACCTAGATGTAATTTTTTCGATCATAAAATATTTGTGTGTTTATACGAGTATATGTTATATATACCAAAGAAAATGTAACATCATTAACTTATCTTAAATAACTCATTAATTTCAAAATTGACTTATTGAGTCAAACTTTTTACAGCACTCAAGCAATAAAACTTTCCTAAACACTGCGAAATAATCATAAACACTTGTGTTTTATTAGTATCCTTTATCTTTTAGTGCTTAAAACAAATTAAAATAATGCTGAAGTTAAACTGTAATGGAAACACCCTTGTGGAATTACTCTGATTTTAAACATTTGTGATTTTCCTTCTCAAAAATCATACAAGTAATTGCGATTTCTCTCAAATATGGAAATCTGAAGTAACTAATTACTCTTACATTCTTTAAACTATATTTTTAACTATCTGTGGAATGGTTCATATATCTATGCACCGTTTATTGCTTTTTGCCAGCAAAAAGCCTGTTCATGTCAAAATCCAAAATTAACCACAAAATTTCACAATAATTACTTATAAAGATGCTTAATCTTCAATCATGATTTCAACATTTCGTCAGAAGGGTAATTTCCTCAGGGGATTATGCCAAGTAAGTAAGGTTTGCATATTTAGCGAGTAATTAAAACTAATACCTCAATACCACAGCTAAAGTAATAACCGAGCTGAACAGAGACGACGACCAGCGGCGCGGTAAACAGCAGTTTCTAATTAAATACTCGGCGAGAACATGAGAGTACCTAAACACAGAACACGTTCACCAGACTGGTCGGCTCACAACAGCTTACTTTAGGCCGAGATGCTTTCACTCTCCAGCGACGCTAATGTGTAAAATGTTATTGAGTAACCGCATCCAATTTTCTACAGTAAAGTTTTGGCTATAATTTGACAAGGTAAATCAACAAAATAAAAAATAAACGTATGGTTTTAATGTTTTGTATTATTTCATTTATTTAAATACGCTATTATGGGAACATTAAAAAATATGATATAAGGTAGTAGCGTACATACAGTATGTATACAGGTTTAGGAACTCTCTGGAAATACACTATTTTTGGAATTCGTTCTTAAAAAGCAAATTAAAAAATATAATACACACAAAAATAGGTCAGAAATGCTTAGTTATCGTCTGTCGGTTGCGTGTTTTTTATTTTATTTTTTATTTGCGTCAGAAGTAAAGATGGGAGTAACTTAAAATTTAGAGCATTTTGTTGTTCCTGCAGTGAGACAAAAAAAAGATCGTGAATGATTCAACCTTTTAAACCTTAATATCCTTTAAGAACTATATTATTTTTAAGATTAAATTCCCAAAGTATTGCCGGAGAGTATTACACCCTGCTTTATCGTCATATTCTCACAAAATAAAATCCTACAAGTATCTATAGGAGTCGTTTTATTATAAAAAAATTATAAGAAATGATGTTCTAGTTAACAGCATCTTCTTTTAGCATAGAGCTTCAAATGTGGAGGAAGCCGAAATTGCGTAAAGAGAGTCATCTGTATATGATAAGTATAACTGTAAGTGTACACCATCCAATGAATATGCAGTTGAGCAATGGCGGAAAAAAGCTATGCAGACGTTTGCCTTATTGATATAGTAAAGAGAAAATGGATGCGGTGAAATGTTAAGAAACGATTATCAGGCTCTTTGTATAACTAAATAACTCTGAGTTTCCACTCTAAAACACCCAATCAGCGATTGACTTTGAAATGAAACGCTTCACTGACTGAACTGTACAGCTGGCAATGATCGTAGAGCGCGTGTTATAATTGACCAAAGTGATTTAGTTTAACAAAACTCATTAAAGGCCAGTGATTTGTCATATAACAAGTTTATTTATTACACCCTGCTTTATCGTCATATTCTCACAAAATAAAATCCTACAAGTATCTATAGGAGTCGTTTTATTATAAAAAATTATAAGAAATGATGTTCTAGTTAACAGCATCTTCTTTTAGCATAGAGCTTCAAATGTGGAGGAAGCCGTAGGTTAGATGAGGGTAGATACAACCAAAATATGCCACTATTTTATACCCACTATACCCACCATGGGTATGTATTTATACCCACTAATAACACGTTTCATAGATTCATAAGATTTCTATGATAATTGTATAGAACACGGCGTGTATCAATATATTATGTGAATGATATTTTATACAAAATTCTAAATTCATTCCAATTGTATGAATGACATGAATTATGGTTCAATTAAACATAATTATATCCTACATACTTGACTCTCTAGGCTTAGAGAATAATTGAATAACTATCATTGGATACAATTCTGGACGTAATAGGGAGTCGGCGATCCCTAGTAATTAAATTTAGTATGAATGTTCTAAGAAAGAATAAAGTGTTATCCAAGAAATTTTTATCACGTTTTGATTCAATAAGTCATAATTCTTGAGTAAAACCAATTTCTATTCAACTATTCTGCACTATATCTGTTCAGCCAATTAAAATGCATAAAAACTCGTATTAAAATGCGTTTATGTTCTTTTTTGTCATAATGGTTATACATTCAAACAAATATTGTTATTATAAGCTAATTACAGTGATATACACTGGGCACAGTGTAAATTTAACTTTTATTTTCAATTAAGAGATAAGAAAGGACACTGCAAATAAACAGGCCTGTCTTTACCTTCCCCCGCATTTACTTGTAGCAAAGTGGACGATGAAACAATACGAATCTTAGTACCTGTGCCAATTGCTTATTATTTTTTTTTATTAATTAAGTATGCTTCCTTTAGGTAATATTAAATAGTAGAATGAGAATAGTTTAGAAAGGTAGATAACTTGAACTCTTTAAACTATCTACTTTTAGCCCAATAATTTAAAAAACGAATTTTAAGTTATGCCCTTATAGATTTGTATTATTTAAGGCGGTAAAATTAGGTGATTAATTTTAATTTAGTTGAATAATTGAATTAGAGGAGATATAAATAAAAATCATCTTAAATAACTGGTGTATTTAACATTATTATGAAACAATAGATGACTTGTAATAATCATGGGAATCTTAATAGTTTAATATAAATATTTTTAATAACGTGTTTTTGTTTACATTTAGCCACCATAAATGATCAATATTAAAATATTTTAAAATAGGTTTAACATATTTTAAACATCTGGTTGAGACACTTTAAGAACTAAGATAGAGATATTTGATAATTAGGTTTTCCGATTATTAGACAAATACGCGACTAGACTGTTATTTACACAGATAGTGAGTGATAAGTAGTTTCTACGCCACGAAGATAATATTGAGAAGCCAGTCTTTGAAGTTTGGTCTCTCGAAAGTACAATATTGACGTGAATAAGTAAACGTTCGTTGCACGCTATCAGTATGAATGTAAAACATACCAAGGCGATGAATCTTTTACTAGTTTGAAGGGATATCAACAAATTTGTTCTCCGAGCCAATTATATAAATATTATAAGTGAAACAAGAAGACTATAGCGGTTGCAGTACTTTTAGTGTAGGTTTTCCGTTCATCTTCCTCGCGAAAAGACGTGCGTGAATTTAAATGAATCAGTATTGTTTTCACTGTTCTTCCTATAATTTCCTGGCTCTCCTAATGCGTTTCCTTTTCCCCCATGTCTCCATGATCCAGCTTACTTTTTAAAGGATTCTGTTTAACAGTGTGAAAAGAATTGAAAATAGTCGAAGAAGATGAAATTGTTTTCATCACTGTATTACCTTAATATCAACAAGATTCAGTTTGGTAATATTAATGAAACTTTTAATTGAAGAAAGAGTTATAATTGGAATAGCCGGTTCAAATATCCAATTGAAGAGAATGTTATTGTATTTCTAAAAATTGTTATGTAATTAATTTTTAGACTTGTAGTGAAATAGTATTTAATTAGATGTCTGATTAAAAACAGCTGATAATGTTTAAGAGTGGTTTCATTTTTGACGAAAATGAAAACCATCGGATGCGTTCGCCGAGTTGTGTGCTGTGAAAGAATTAAACAATTTTCAAATAGTATGAATAAGAGCCACTTTTTTTATCCAAAGATAATGTTTGATACGTAAGCTTTAACGCTGTCTTTCACGATTTGGTTCGATAAGTTGGTGCCTTATAAATAACAAAGCATATATCATTATATAGCTCTCTGGAAATTAATTGCTTTTGGGAAGTATTTTATAACTTTGGATAGAATATAAGGAATGAGTACTTTTAAAGTCTCGAGGTTTACTTAGGTCTACAAACAGATATAGAGATGTACATGCACAATATAACTCCTGCTAAACTGTTTCCATCAAGCGATTAAGTACTTAAAAATGGTTTATTACCACTGTTGGTCTAGGTAGCGTCAACTTAATTTTTCTCTTTCTTGGCATGCTTACTCAATTTACAAAGTAAACTACCTCTTTTACTAAACTAAAACCGAATACTTAACGTAACTGCTTTAAGACCAACTGCATAATAAATCTCATTTAAGCCTCAGCGTCAGCTATGTAGGCTTCGAAGTGCACTATTTTTTTATTATTATTACATGATTGGACCTCCCCGAGATTTGAACTCGTGATCTCTCGGTTGGAGAGCCGAGATTATAACCATTAGTCTACGGAGGAGGACAATAACATATATAAACATAAATAGGTTATACTTACAATGTACTATGAGTTTTCAAATCAACTGTGTTTGAATTTTTGACAATGTAGTCAGAAAGAGACGAGGCTTAGTAAAAGACTCACTAAAATGGCTTGTAGCTATATACAAAGTTTCTTCTGTACTTCAATCAGACACGTCTAGGTATACTCAAAATTCAATGCACATCCTTAACTTCAAAATAATGTTTCTCATTGAGGTATATATATATATATATATATATATATATATATATATATATATATATATATATATATATATATATATAATAATGTATGTACTTATTTTTATTCAATATGTGGTATTCTTGCTAAGAAAGGCAAGAATCAAACAAATAGTTTTTAATCTCTTAAACTCTTTAGTTAACGTTTGGGAGAACAGTGAATTGACTTTATTTTCTTCCCAATAAGAAAAAATTAAAACTCTTAATTAATAATAATTATTTTTAATAATTAATTAGTAATAATTTTCCTCTTCTATTTGTGGTTGTATAATTATGGGCGGTGTCTCAGTTTAAAGCTATAATCAATGCGCATCTAACCTTGTTCTTTTAAGGCTAAAATCAAGATGGTCGCCAGTATAACCGGCTCTTAAACTATGGGGAGAAAATTAAACAATTTACTTGAGGGATGTGCGAAGCAACGGAAACTCTACCCACAATATATTTATAGTTTGTTGTCGTATAACTCACGGGTTATTTGTGGTTGTAATATAACATTTATTATCAAGAATTTATTACTGAACATGCAAACGCATTCAAATTAGTCATTAATTACTGAAATAAATATAGCAGTGTTCACATTCTGTTGAGTAAAACATGCATTCTTAGCATATTTATTACATGTTTTCTGTTTATTTTTTACGATTTTATAAGAAACTCACATGCTGTGAAATAATTAGTTTTCAAAATTAAACAAATCAGAAGTTCTAAACTGTTACAAATAATTGTAATTGTAACACTATGATTAAAATGTGTTTTGTTTCAGTTTTAAAGCTCGATCTAAACAATGTTTATGTGTAAAAATTAATATTTGACACTTTTAATAAATTATTAAAATAAAGGTTAATTATATAAAGTGTTTAAATTTAGTTTTAATTTTAACAAACCGTAATGATCTTTGAAATAACTGCTACTTAAGAAGACATCCTTCTGAACTCTCTATGTAGGGATAGCAAAATTATGTACAGTTTTCTGTTATTTATGCTGCATCTACACAATGAAACGTAAAATTCCCCATTTGTAGCATTACATTTTAGAGATAGTTAACTGTTGTCGACGGTTTGTTGTTTTTTAGAGTTTTCGCAGTTTATAGGCAGAAAACTGTATAGTAAAGTATGAAGAACGTTTTCATCGCGTTTTCAATATTTTAATACTTTTCCAATGCAATTTTTACTACTCAAAATGTTATTATATTAAAAAAAAAAACACACACATTTAAAGTACAAATATAAGAGAGGATTTCAATATTCAACTGTAGAAACTGCGATGTGATACTGGTGAAATGGGTAAAGTTAAATGATTGCTCTGACTGACTCTGTGAACTTCTCCCACAATAGAGAATTGATAGTGGCTCTCAGCTCGGTCTGTACTACACCTTTTGTCAGTTCTTAACTGCTTATGTGGGCCGTACGTCTTTTGATCCAACTTCTCAAAATTTGAGAGGGAGAGAAACTGTTTTCTTCCTGAATCCGATAACTTTGTCCAACGATGTAATGTTATACTCTATAATGGCTCTTTATAACATGCAATGCATACGAGGTTTTTCTAGCAATGATTTAATATTCAGTTGTGTCATATCCAACATGGTAGTATTTTTAGGAAGAAATACAACGTTAAACGGAGTAATGTGCTTTAGTGTAGGACTACTGTTAGACAAACCACTACCCTCATCTTCAGTATAGGACATTATTCTATTGTTTTTATAAATGCTCTAGTGAGTCTCTTATAGGTATCGAAAGTAAAATGAGCTCCGAATTTGAATGTTACATGATACGTTGTTACATCATGTACCGTGCGTTATTAACTGCAAAGTAGCTAAACTGGCTTAACTGTATATAAAAATTCGGTTTAAGAGTAATACAAGTACCACATATTGTTTTTATATAACATATGAAAATGTAAAATAGTTTACCATCTGCTATTTTTAAATGCCGAATAAGAACCCTTCATATTCAAATTTATTGTTGGTGAAATCTTGATTATAACCTAATTAGTTGGCCAGAGATGTTAGCTAAGCTATTAGTGTAGGCTATAAGGTAAAGCGTTACAACGTTGTGTTTAGTTATTACGCTGAAAACGTGTAAGTTTAGAACCTGGTAAGTTGACCAGAGGTGTTAGCTAAACTATTAGTTAGGATATAAGGTAAAGCTTTACAGCTTTTTGATTAGTTATTACCCTGGATATGGGTCAGTTTACACTACCCTGTGCTATGAGAAGGACTAAAAGTCGCATATAAAAAGAAATTGACAATATAACACCAATAAATTCACGAGAATCTAGAGTATAATAAATTGTCCGCACAAGCCGAATACTGTATATGTAAAATAAGTAATTCCTTTAGAACTTATGGAAATGATTCATGTCTTCTTCTATTCACTAAATAATAGTTCACGTAAATTATTTTCTTGCTATTCCCCATCCAAAATGTACAAGTCACAATATTTCATATTTTACAACATTCTCTTGTGATAACTTCTGGTCTTAAATCGATAAAGATGAACATTTCGTTCTATAATTATTTTTATTTCTTTTTTTCGTTGGAATAATAAAAGGGAATACTCAATATTTCATGACTAAAAGGTTTAGCCATTTGGTTTTTGGCCTCAAGATAAATGAGAATATGTTATTGTTTCAGAAATAATAAGGGGAAGGAGTTACATTATTTTAATACTCATACTTTGAAGTGAATTCTTTTTTTTTCAAATACTTTTATGTATGGTACAGAAAGTTTTCTGTGAACAAAAATCAATATTTTGGATGCGACATTCAGTCCTGTACTTTCTTAAAAATTAAGGTTTATATTGACATAATGATCCCTGTATCTCCACTTAAGTAATACAACTAAATTAATTATATCCTCGTACATACAACAACAGACAGGGAACCATTATGTACTAAGAGTGTAAAAAGGGAGAAAGCACATTTATAACAATATTACTCTATAAATGTGAACTCAAATTAAACTAAAAACTTTTATATCTCACCAGATTACAAAAAGTAATCTTAAGGGCTGAATATCCCGGAAAAGAGACATGTAAAAGAATGAAACATCTTTTCGTCAAAAGAGAGACATTTTGCTTGTGGGAGAGAGAAGCAAAATTGAAGATTCTTAAGATTGTTTGTCGACACAGATGTTCGGCGTGTAATATCCTAACGTCAGATCTCCTCACATTGCGCCGTACTGCAGGGCCTTGACTGTGATATTGGCATTGCTGTCAACAACTTGAGCATATCATAATGTATGACTTCATTTACAGTTTTTCTTTTCTAGCGAAGTTACCAATTATTAATACATACTTTAACTACCTCCTTTTAAAGGAAAATCAATGCGTTAAGTTGAAATATTGTCATTTCAATAAAGTATAAACTTGTGTAATGTTATCAAATATAAAAACAATCTTTTAAACAATACAAGTCTAACTTCTTTTATGAGTAATGATAGATTAATAATTGTACATTGCGTAACCAATATTGAAGCATATAAAATTTAATCCTCACGCAAAATACAAAAACTTGAATCGTTTACAATTAATAAAATATTATTTACTTACAATAAAACGTAATAAAATGTCATAACCTATAAGAAGTCAAATATAACATTCTTAAATTAGAGTGTCTTTAGATAGATATTTGAGAAATCATCAAGCAAAAACATATAGCCTAATGAAACGTATGGGCAAAAGAGATTTCTTTCTGTCTATTTGTCCTTGTGTGCTTTTAAATATATATTTTATTCCTCAGTGTTTGAAATAAAGCGTTAAAATGTACCAGACACATCGAATATAACAATAGTTACCTATATTTATACAAAGCAAAAAATTTTTCTGTTTTCACCCCAAAAAATGACTGATTCATGACTCATTCAATTTAAAAAAAGCTAGAAACCCTATTGTTACTGAGAGATCCACACAAAAAAATATGTTTCCACATTCTTATGCAGTAAAATATTCATATTAGTTGACATTAATCCATACCTTGCCCTTGTAACCCAATAATGATGATGAGTCATACCTCCTAAAAAATTAAACATTTTAGAATTTGTTTCATTATCTGTGTATTGATAAGACAGTTTTCAATTTTTTTTAGCATATACTTATATTTTAAGGAATTAATAAAAAGTAGCGGTATACTTTTGCGTACATTTTGAAACTTTTTTTCCAATATTTTACCTACCAGTACTTTTTTCTCTGAAATTGTAATATTTTTAGCTTTAAAACAGTAGTGATTAGTTTTTGATATTTTTATGTGACGGGTCATTATTATCTTGAGGGACGTTTAAGTTTGTCGCAATCATTTCGGGGGAAGCGCCGAGGATTTCCCCCCCCCCTCCCTCTAATGGCAGGGGGCATCACCGTCAGTGCGTTAAACTACTAGTTCCTTTTGAGAGGTTTATAAGGAGGTTTATCAGTTTTGGCCTTTTCAAAACTTATTGTTTTCAGTTGTTTCTTAGGATTGAGAACTATATATGAACAGATAAGATAAATTTTTTTGCATATTTTATGGAATCAAGGAAATAAGCTATTAGGTAATTTAGTGTACCATGATCTTCCGATATTAGCGAGTAACCTGATGTTATCTGTGAATGAACTATGTACACGTCGTAAACGCTTGTACGTAAACATTGTTCAGCTGAACCAAACAATAGCGGGTCTAAGGTTTACTGAAAATTCTAACTAAGCTTGCGTCCCATTAAGAGGGAACGACTCCTCGCTTTTCTGTTTCCACATCACTACATTAATATTCTGTATACAAATAATAATAGTGACTATTAATCTAATTTGACAATAATAATAATATAAATAAATATAAAATGTTATGTAATACCAATTAAACGTACATATACTCGTGTTTTATACTTCCCGATGTTTTAATTCGCAAAAACCTGTGGTTGAACTTCTATTGTAACAGGAAGCAGTTAAAAATGAGAATGGAAACCTGTAGAAAATCCGAGGAAACATTTTCTCGCGCAAACATTACGCTCAACCGGAAGATAGGTTTAACTGAGCTTCTTGTTTGCTGGGGGTGCTTCCTTGTTCTTTGTGGAAAGTGAGTTTCAGGAAGTTAAAATTAACCTTTTAAACTAGTTCAGCAGATACATAATTTTAACATATTTGAAGCATACACATCACCAAACACATCTTGAAGCATACAGTTTGTGTATTGAATTGATCTTTCACAGTTAATCTGTAAATATGACATTAAAAAATTTAAAACATACCTCTGGGACATTTAATTTTAGTTTTTTGCATTATTACAATTTTGTAAGAGACGAGGAATAGACTATAAACTGTACGAATTACTTTTAATTGCAAACAAGAATCCTGAAATACCATTTGTTGAAGACATACCGATTTGTTTTCAATTGTGCGTCATATGTTGCCTAGACAAACCGCAATAAACAAACATAAAAAATAGCTTATTCGTTTTATTAAAAATCTGTATAATCTGAAAATATCCTCATTACAATAATATTAAATGTTCATTACAACATTATATTTTCATATAGTTATACAATTGGAATGATTCTTTATATAGCTTAATATTGTAATAATTACATAAAGGTAGGAAATTAACAACTTTCTAACAATTTTTGCTAATGTACGAGTTTTAAGGATCGTAGTTAGGATTTTTAATTAGTTTTAAATATACAACAATTATGATATTAACAATTACATAGAACATTTAACAATTTTTAAGTTGATAAGGAGAAAGAGGCTTTAACCAACTCTTAAAATAATGTAAGATGATAAAAACAAATCTTAGAATTATACTATATTATACGATCAGTTATCTGCGGTTTTACAAGCAAAGCTGAAGGCTTTGAAAGTGAACGAGCACTTCTGTTATAAGTGAATTATATTTCCGAAGCCAAAATTTTCCATGTTGCCAAGACCAATAAAATGTGTCAAAAAGTGTATTTATATTGCCATTGTATGAGTAATTTATACAGGTATTTGTATTGTTGTGTGCCACACTTGGTTTAGCTTTGTTTCTCCGATAAAGTAAAAATATACACAGATCTAAGAAGCCTACTTCTGTCAAAAGAAAACAAAGAAGTGTTGCTACTATCAAGCTTACTATAAGCTTTCAAGACTATAAACGTAATAAAATTGAAAATACTGGTTAAATAAATAAAACATATGGTCGTGTTGTCATAAAACAAAGCTTATGCAGAATAGTTGATTACATTTATCAGTGTCTTTCAACTAAATAATACGTGTTGTTTTAATTCAACTTAGAGACCCAGATTGGATTCTTCACAAATTTAGGGTACCGTAGCCCAGAAGGATGTTCTAAATAGGTGTAAGCCTATACGTTAACCAGGGGCCCTAAGAATCGTCATGTAAGATTTCAGTATAATCGGTCCAGTTGAGAGAGAGACAAAGTGGAGGGGGGTGGGAAGAAGAGAGAATGATCAGGGTTTAAGTACAGGCTGTATTTCCGCCCTGTCAATCACAAATTGCATTGTTTTAATAAATACAGATTTTTACTATTTTATTCTATGCGGTCAATATGTTTAGATTTCAGATATAATTACGAGAAAACTTTTACTAACTCAGAGGTATTTAAACTTTTACTTTTATATAGGCTTCTTAGAGCTGTCATTGAATATATATTTTCTTCATCATGCGAAGAAGGCAAACTCAACAGACAGTTAAAAAAATACGGTTTATTCCTTTTTCACTAATTATCTTGTTGGAAGAGGCTTAAATATTTTAAACATTGACGTAACATATAGCAATACCTTATATTTAAATTTGCTTTTATTAGAACTACTAGCAACGTTTTTATCTGTTGTAATAGAAGTTTCAATAGAATGAAATTTGCTGAAAACTTTAAATGTGTTATTTTAATGTTTTTAATTTTCTGATTTTTATTCTTGATGGAAGTCAACAGGTTTTAATACAAAATACCTTTTTATTCTTTCACATTTAGTTTATTTCAAAAGCACTTTCACCGGTTAAGGCAACATCAGTAAAAATGTCTTCAACAAACAAATAAACTGTATTTTAATAAATCAAACTTGTCCATACTTAGTTGTAATTCAACTGTTTAAATACACCGAAAAATGTATTTTATAAAAATGTTCAGCTATTACCGTATGTTGAAAATATTATTTAAAATTAAGAAAAGGAAATATATTTAACAGTCAGATGAAATAATAAACTACTCATTATTTTAGAACGTAATAATTATAATACATGCACATTTTTCGAAACGCAAATTACAAGTTTGGATTTTAAAAAATAAGTTGAACAGTAATGCCATTACAACTTGTCACTCTTCCTGACGAAACTTAGAGTTTACGTAATAGAGTTCGCACACATCTGACAACGGATATTAACTTACTGCTGTATCTCGTACAACCGTTCCGGTCAATGTTCCAGGAGTTGGCTGAACATACTTCAAGACAGTGCAGGCCTTACCTATTAGCTTCGGCAGTGAAGGTATGCGTGACAGTAAGTGCAAAACTTACCTTGAAAAAAGGGAAGAACACAACAATACAGTGGAGGCGCTCCCTAAGGTACTATTACCTCTGGTCGTGAGGGGAGCCGCGGTAGTGAGTGCAAACTTTTATCATACAACATGGGCAGAATGCAGAGTCTCTTTCTTTTTCCACTACACAAGAAAACCTTTAGTAAAGATTTTACAATATTCCAATACATCTATATATGCTAATATCAGATTTTATATCAAAAGTAATATTTGGTGTTTAATTAGAATATTCAATATAACTATACATAATTTATAAAACACCAGTATTTTGGATCAATAAAACAGAAGGTAACATAATGAAAACATAGCAGAACAATGAATATAATAATTTTCAAAATTCATTTTTCACCATTGAAAATTCTTTTAATCTTTTCTGTTACATTAAAAATTTTTAGAAACACAGAAGTAATTGCAATTTCTAATTACTACATTATGAATAATTTTTATTGAATTTCTATATTTATGACTTACGAAGGCACTACTTAAAATTTCCTCAATTTTGAATTGAAAAGGCACAATATTATCTTCATTAGTGTTTATTGTATAGCACTTGGAGGATAATGGGATAATGAACGATTGTCAATAATGATTAAATACTTTTACAAAACTGTTTTTTTTTTTTTGTTTTTTAGAAGGCAATCTTTATATATATATATATATATATATATATATATATATATATATATATAATTTAAGAAACTTTACAAGTTTTCAAATAAATTTTTCTTAAGGAAATAAATATACAAATAAAAAGCATGTAATTCCCTGCATCTCGTTTAAATTTGGAAACATTTTATATTATTATTATTCTCTACCCGTTTTAGTTTGGCTTGACACCAAAATACTTACTTTTAAATGCCTGTAATTTCAAGTGGAGTGATCATCAAAGTTGTTTTTTTTTTTTTTTTGCATGCAGGGAAATTATCTTAAAGAAACCAATTTAGAAAGTAAAAATTATACCTAAGAAACTAAAAATTTAGTAGAAAAAGAATGCTCAAATACTTTTTATCATATTCAGAAAAACATTTTCATGCCAAATTTCGAACAAAACCATTTCAAATGTATGTAAGAGCGTATAGTTATGTATAAAGGTACGTGTGTACGAGCGGTGTATCTACATATGGTTTTATACGTAGGTATGTACTCCGGAGTTTAGGTGTTATCACAAAGACTTCTACAATACCTATTTTTCCTTTTATAAACTCTAAACTAATTAAGTCACTTATTGCAAAAACGGCATTGCATTTTTTATAAAAAAAGTTATGGTAGTATACACTTCGTCATGTGAAATTTAACTTTCTTATTGGAATACTCTACGTTATTTTTGAATATTATCTTCATATATGCCCGTATTGAGGGGTTATACTACACAATTATGGTGATTGTACACATTTTGAATGTGATTTTCAGACTTTTGTATGTAGCTTATTTTACCCAACATTCTAAACTCATCGCATGAAAAGAAAATAGAAGTAATATGTGCAGGGAAACTTGTTTAAATTAAAACTGAGTGTAAAACATGTATGTTGATTAGACTAAAATATGCATTCAGTACTTTCTTCAATAATGCAATCACCTATATATTTTATAATCTATTTTTTAGTTTGCACATGTATTTTCTCCTGAAGTTGAGAACCGTTAGGCTGGGAAGTAGACCGCTGTGTTCGGTACATCTAGCGGAGCGAGAGCTCGTTAAGGGAGTGTTGTGAGTTTATGCTTCGTTAGCCTCTAGACCCTCTTCATGAACTTCTCCTCAACACTAGAACTAGACTGATTAATGAGAGTGCCATTTTCTATTACGATTCTCTGAATGCATTATCTTGAACTATACTTAATAAAACATTCAAAAATGTGTTATATTGCGTCAAACTGTATTATACTTGTATTGTTTCTTAAATGTACATAAACTTTCCATTTATTTTAACATTGAAAATGCATTTCTCCAATTATGTATGCTTTTGATATCATGACATTATTTTTCCTCAACTCGATAATAATGTAATTTTCAATGACAATTTAAAATTCGATTAAAGATTAAGAAGAAAGACCATTTTGGAAAGAATGAAAATTATATTGAACGTTAGAATAACGTTTTATTTGGATTAAAAAATATTTTAATTTTTTGATAGCATTTTTATCTTTTTATACGATAAAAATTTAATTATTTAAACAATTTTATAACCATGATAATGAATCTTAGTACTAGATTAAAGTGCCATTAAAAACAACACGTTTGACAAAATTTGTACTTCCAATTCTATTCGGCAAAACATCGTCAAATAATTGTTTAAAGGTGCATGAGCTAATTTAAAACTTCTGTCGGATTTTATAAATCTCTCTCTCTCTCTCTCTCTCTCTCTCACACACACACACACACACACACACACACACACACACACACACACACACACACACACACACACACACACACATATATATATATATATATATATATATATATATAAATCGTGCAGAGTATAATGCACATATACTACAATATATGTGATTGCAGGATTAACTTTTGCACAAATTGGAGATGATCACTATTACAACCAATGGCTAATCACACTTTAGATGCTGATATGAAGGGTAATAAGTGGTCACTATTATGATCTAAGAATTTATAAATTTATAGTGATCAAACTTTTTATGCTTTTTACAATTAGGTATTGGAGATTTTATTCTATAACCATTTTTCAATATGGTTGTCAACTTAAAACATTCTTATGGAGAGTTCAAGCATGTATTAATGAATATGGAAATCACATTGACACCGTGCTTTAAGTATCATAAATAATTCATTTCAAACTAATGCGAGCCCAAAGAAAATATTTGGGAAATTACAACAGTTTTCTAATACTCCCCTGAACAATATATTGCACTTGGAGTTAGTTTTTTAAGTTAAGTAGCGCAGCGGAACAAGAGTGTAACTCGGCAGCTTCTTTGGTGAGTTATCCCTCAACATTGTTTTTTAACTGATTTGTGTAATTTACATTGTGTGTAAATTACGAAGTAGTTTTTTTTGTTTTAAAGTACATTTTATTGATGTCATGGATCAAATACCGCTAACAATTATTGATAACAAACCTTTTTAGATCTATACAAGTATGATATTTTAATATTACTTCGTAGAAGTATAACATTTAATTAAAGGTGTTCATATTTCAAACTGTATATTTTTAGACAGCACCATTCAGTCCAGTTATTTAGTGCAAAATAATATCTTACTCTAAACTGTGCAATTATCATCTTGCTGTAGTAATCATCTTGCTTAGCTTAAAACTTCATTAAATTTGTTCCAGTTGCTGCACTGGCTTCTATATGTATAAATATACATATAGTGTATAATAATTACAATCTGCCTAAATTAGTAAGGCTAAGTTTAAATTGTTATAATATAAAAATTAATATGATTAACTAATTCAATTCCTTATGTTACTGTATATTAATACAATGTAAATAACTCAACTACAAAGTAAGTTTAGGGAACATGTTAAATCCGTGATAATTTACCATACTAGTGAGGTAGTCTATATCAGTACATGACTGATACAGCGTGAGGATACAAACTTAACATTTTATATTAGATAAGTTATTTATCCCCTTCCGCACTTCGTTTTGTGGAAAAGTTAATCGCAAGTCTTTTGCTTCGCACAGCTCGTTAAACGAAAGCTTTCAATTGCAAATTACCTTTATTTAAAAAGAACTTAAATTGAGGTTAAAGAGTCAGAGTCTAAATTCTTTAAGCCCCATGTATATTAACTTTGTAAAATATGTTCTTTAGTGAACGTAAATTTTACATGTTCACACTGCTGCGCCCGATGAAAGAGACATTATTTATTTTAATGGTTACATGATTTACGTAACAGTGTAAGGATAAACATCATTGAGTAATTGAAAGTCCCTCAAATAAGTAGATCAGGACTTTCAATTAAATCTAAAAGCCAAATATAAAGTTCAGCAGTGTATTCATTGAAATTGTTTGTAGAATGAAATGCTCCCTTAACCCTGTTATGATAACTTAAAATCGAATACCGATTATTATTTTGTTTCATGATGTCAGAAATGTGTAGAATATTTAGTGTCATATAAATATCATCTAAGTCTGTGAGGTTTTGTTCTATTCAATGTGCCGCGTTGAAATGAAATAAAAGATATAATATATAATATTATATATATATATATATATATATATATATATATATAATATATAATAAATAATATATTTATTTGATTTAAACCATACATTCGTGAATAATCCCATGCAAGATGTTGGTGAAGAAGATAGCAAATGTTCAATGGGTGTGTGTAAGTGTGTTGTGGGGGAGTGTGACCTCCCCCAGTGTAAGCCGCTCCGTCCAACGCGACTTACTGTAGCGGTCAGCCTCTCGCAAATTCAGCACCGCTCCCAGGATTCGTTAGAGAAGTCCACCACCCATAATTCTTCCACCAGATTCAATAATGAAGATAATTTTTGACGGTAGCAGACAGGTGTGATTAGATTCTTCTTCGAAGTCTCTAGACTTAATGGGCCTGGAACACAACCTCTGTTCAGGAAACCTCTCAAGCTTTGCGATGTGGTACGGTTGAACTAGACTTTCGGTTGTGACGGTTGTGGACTCTGGATATATAGACTCCGACTAAAAACTTCTTCCCCTCCTGTGTAGTTTTTAGATGTCTTCTCTTCCTCTACTACACTCCTTGTAGGTAGCTTGGGCTCTTCAACCAAAAGACACAGGCAACGAAGTAAAGGTTGTTGGATTAGATGTTATAAAGCTCTTTTAAACCTTCCTTCCTTGTTTCCTTCACAAATTAGTAACAGCGAGAAGAATGCCAAAGAACGTCCAGCCACAACTTGTATCTTTTAAGTAAGACATCTAGTTTCCTAGGAAATAAATTATGAAGTATATTTTAATTTTCTTGTAACGTTTCCACGGATATTTAAATAATTGTTTCTATTATGCTTTTATTTTCAAATAAAAATTGTGTTGGCCCTGTCACCAATATATATTACAATAAAAATAATTTACTCCCTTGTTTATTTATTTAATCCTATTTTTACTTAAATTAAAAATAACACAACTGAAATATTTAAGTAAACACCCAGTGTATAAAAAGTTTATTATTTCAATTTGTTGGTTATAGTTGAATGTGGTTAAGTACCAAAGAATTGAGATTTTCCATTTGGCTTTATCATGTTTTTTATAACTTCTAATGGTTTTCTCCTTTCTCATGTGTTACAGTACACTAAAAACAATATTTAAGGAATTATCGAAATATATTTATGGAAGTTTGAAATTTGAATAATTATCTATTGTAATCATTTTAGTTTCATTAGAATGCCGTGTAAAATATATATGAAGCTCAATCAATCACTAAATTATTGGCAAACAGAATAACAATGTATATTACAAATACTTTTAATATGTATTTACTATCTAACCTTACTATTCCTATCTCTTGTTTTGATTAAATCCGAGTTTGGTAACAGATATCTCAGAGTAACCTCAACTGACTTTACGTAGTAAATAACTAATGACGCCTCATCCCAGGACTCATTACTCTAATCACCAACATCTATCAACTGATAGAAGCGTTTATAATCGGAACATATTTAATCTACCAGAGTAGTGAGTTAATATTGATTTAAGTACGTCTTTAGCTTACTCGCCCCTGATTTGTCTTCTTTTGGAACGAAGTGTGATTAACTAATTCGTTAATTAATAACAAAATTTGTCTAAGGGTAGTAATGGGCAAATATGGTTATTAGGAAGGATAGTAAGTCCTTGCTTTGCATTACTACCATCTTCATGAAACTCACTTAGGAGGGATTGCTGGTTTTACCTTCCAGGAGATCCCACACTGGATGCAGAAAAACCGATATTTCTTTAAAATATTTACAACCTTATGAATTTCCAGGACCTTCATATCAGTAATCTCAAATATTAACATATGAGGATGCAAGGGTAGATCTATAGGTCAAGTCTACTGCAGGAGATGACTAATGGAGTTAGTGGGGCTCCCTAAATGTTAAGGGCTATTGCTAACCTAGACATAAGAGCGCCTAACCTTCCTGCTTTGACTGGAGAGGCTTGTAAAGAGATGGCTTTCCCTTCTACTAAGGATAAAATTTATCTGTATCTATCGCCCCGGTACTAGCGATTCAAGATGCCACCAAAAGCGAGCGGAAAGGCCGGCAAGGCTCAGAATATTATCATCAAGGGCGACGAGAAGAAGAAGCGCAAGAATAAGGAGAGCTACGCAAATTACATATATTAAGTTCTGAAACAAGTGCACCTTGACGCCGGCGTCTCCAGCAAGGTCATGTCCAACATGAACTGCTTCGTGAACGACATCTTCGAGCTTATCGTCGCCGAAGCTACAACAAGCGGTCGACCATCACATTGCGGGATATCCAGACCGCTGTCAGGCTCCTGTTGCCCGGTGAGTTGGCCAAGCACGCCGTGCGTGAAGGCACCAAGACCGTGACCAAGTACTCCAGCTCCAAGTAAGCCAGCCGACTACGCCCCGAGCGAGCCCGCTCCGCACAAGCGGACAGATTTATACCCAAAATCCTTCTTTATGGATCTTGTCAGGAGCTGGCTCCTATCCCATCCTTAACCATCTAGAATAACTTGCCGCTCCAAAAACCGTGCAAGTGTCCTTTTATGACTTAGTGCAATTAATTTCTCAGCTACTATTCCTATGATAACAGAAAAAGGATAGGATAAACTTTCCAAGTTTATATTGCAGGAGAGGTTCTTTTATTAATAGAGATCACTAACCCTTGAGTTATTTGCCTCACCACACTTTATTACTAATGAGTTTACTTACAAATTCGTTAGTTCGGCTATTTTCTCTTTGCTATTACGGTTACCTATAGGACCAATGTAATAATATTAGCTAACGCTCACCTAATCCCGTGAAGTGATATGCACCATAATCAAACTCAGTGTTCATCATATATACATGAATCTTCATGCATAATTTCATATCGATAGATTAATTAGTTTTCAAAATATCATATGGACAGGCAGACAGATAGACAGTAAGACAGACAGACAGAAATGAACATTTTCCAGCCCCACAAGTGTTAGGCTCGCTGATAAGTCAATCAAGTCATTAACAATCTCCGTTATTCGGGGTTAATGGCCCTTTGTTCGTAGAAATTGTTAAATAGCTTCAATTTAACTTCCAGCACTTGAGTTATAGTTGTGAATATTGTCTCAAAGATATTAACCTAAGTAGGGCTGACAAAGGATTTATTTAAGGAGGATTATTTAAGTTGTATGAATGATTTGTCTACTATTTAATAAGTATAAGCTTATTTCAATATTAAAGTATCATGAATAAGATAAATGTAAATATGTAAAGGGTTGAAACTAGGTTACATTGTTATGTACATAAAAATATATACTACCTTGTATTATTTAGTAACTGTCAAGGCTATTTCTCTAAACTAACTCCCTCTGAGACACTGAATAAACTCCCTAGAGTAACCAGTCGTACCATATTTCATTATTTATGTTTATTTTGCACGCAGATATCTAGAGAGTGTGTCTTTTATAATACCTGGCCTTCGAGTAGATAATACGGTATGGAAAAGGATTGCTTTAATATTTTACAGTTTTGTTTTTAATAAAAAAGTTCCTAATATATTTTAAAATTTCTTATGGATTTGATTTTTTCTATCTATATAAGTAAGACATTGTAGTTGAGTATTCCTGTTGACAAGTTTTACACTTATAAACATCTCTTGTTTTAAATGTATTAGAATTGCCTATAACAGTACTAGATATATCATTGCAATACTGGATTGTGGCAAATAAACTCTTCCTTAATGCAATTAAGTTTTTTGCTATAACACTAAAATTAAATTGTCTACTTTAGATCTCTTTACATAAGTAATAAATAGTAAAGCCAAACGGCCAGGTTTACAAATGGTAGGTATACTATACTTAAATTCAACATCTAATACTATTAAATTGTCAACTACCTTATTTGCAATTTCCAAGCAAATATTTTGTGGGCTGTTAAAAACATTATTACTTAAGAAATGTTTTGACGTGGCTCTGAGTCTCATACGATTTGCTTTCGTGTGTACGGTTTAATCCTTCTTTAAAAAAATATTATATATCAAAAAGTTACAATGTAATTTTCTGTTCAATTCACGATGGAAACTAAGTTAATGTAATACGATTTAACACGTATGAATAATGGTATTGATTTCCTTACAGGGGGCGATAATCAGTACTTATACGGAAATGGAGGAAATAAGAAATTTTGAAAATATTCTTTATAGCGTTAATTTAAAGAAAAACATCTTTATAATTTTAACAATACATTTTAAACGAACAATAACAATAATTTACCGAATATTAGAGTCTTTTAAATATAAATTCGCTTATAACTTCTGAAAATAACAGATATCATCTCAAAAATTGACTTCAGATATTCTTAAAACATTTTACATGTAACAGATTCTTTACATGAGTTTATCAAATATAAATTTAACATGTATGCTATCTAGCAAATATACGTAACGCCTTAGCATTTGTTTCAAAAGACCTTATTGAATGAGTCCAATGTTAGTCAAAAGTCTGGTTTAGCTAATGTCTCACCAAACGTACATTAAGGGAAAGTTTCTCGTTATTCTTATGTATTTTCTGTAGCTCATTAAAACCATATGGAGCTATCCTGTTTAGTTGTGTTAAACAACTTAAAATAATTGTATTATGTTACTCTACTAAAGATAAAAATAATGTATTATTGTCAACCTAATATTCACAGACTGATCACAGAAAATTCATAAATCAACTCTTGTATATAATATACTCCCAAATAAATTAATGTAAATGTGTTAGTGCAAACTCGACAACCAATATCTCAGTTAACGATTGAATTCGTTATTAGTTTATATGGAATAGTGAAGGGAGGGGCGGACAGCTGTGATGTGTTTTGCTCTCTACCTTGACTCCCCTTTCACTTTCTTGAAAAGAAAAATAACGTTGAGTTGTCGTTCTATATGTGTGGTTCAATCATACGCTTTGACTTTGGTCTGTCAAACATTTAAACCAAAGTTATTGGAATTGGAATTGCTTTTAAAATTTTGTGATTAAAAGTAAGATACTTATCCTATTTATGTTATAAATACGAAATATGTTAAGAAAGATGTGTGAATGTTTATATACGTTTTGGGCGTTTGATACTCAATTATAAAACAAATATTGTGGATGGATTGAAACAAAATTTGGCATGGGTAACTTCATTACTCATTATAAAATACTTATTCCAGAATTTTGTATTTGCGTGAAAAAATACCATCTTCCCAAATACTAGTGTGCTGCAAATATTTACGGCTGTAATATGTGACGATTACTACAGATGGCAACAATAACGAATTCTAACCATTAACTATATTTTTTATACTCGAAATTAGTTTCCTTCGATATTGTGGGATTGCATATTTAACAAAAAGCAAAGCATCAGTCACAAATAGTAATTTTTCATGGAATAAAACTATTGAGGGTGTAGTGGGTTTGTTTCTCACCGAAGATACACACGTTACTGATTATTTATATAAAATATAAATAATTGCTACACTGAATCAAGTAGTAAGTCATATCGAACAGAGATTGAAGAGAATCGGCATGCAGTGTATTGTATAAAATGTTGTCATATATTTGATCAACTAATACCGTGGGTACAAGCAAGGACTGCAAGCTGGGTGGCCCGAAAAGTAGGCATGAATTTAATTTTAGGAAATAATCATAATCATAGATATTTTTCATGTCTTAAATTTTAGAATTATTAGTTTTGTTCTGTTTATAATTATTACTTTAATGTTACTGGCGGGTTTAATCCCTATGTCAGCAAATGTGTACATAAGTAGCATATTCTAAGACATACAGTACTAAGTAGATGAAGATTCTAATAGGTTGGGATTTATCATATTCTACCACATTCATACATCCAGGTAGAAATAAAATAACCACATTTAGTATTTTGAATAATTAATATTTTATATGATTTCAATTAAGTATGTCAAAAATGTCAATGACAAGTTTAGTACAACGTTACATTACAGAGTAAGTTTGAAAAAATGAATTTAAATTTATGAAAACATAAAGACACAATAACAAAACATATATTTATCACAATTAATGGCAATAAATTAGTTAAAAATCATGACATCCATCTATATCACAACATATTATTATATTTTGTAGTATACGTGTCTATGATGTATAAACGCTGTAAGAAGTTCCTTTGAACTCCTTGGTCAGCAAATGATTTTAGATCCCTTCAGACGAAAATGACTCCAGTCAAGTCTTAGAGAGAGAGAGAGAAAGAGAGAGAATTTTTTTTATCACGTCGCCTAACGTGTTTTGTGGATTCACAAATTTACTCTCTTTGCCTTAACCCATAAGACGGGGACGAATAAAAGATAAGCAAATCATTAAGTAGAATAAACAAATTACAGGTATACCACAATTCAAATGATGACATCGGTAGAATACCAGCTAACAATTAAATCACTTTATACTAAATCGATAGTGTGTGACCACATTTTATATTCTAACTTCTTTTTGACGATCAGCTGAATGCAGTCTATTTAGAGATTCATGCATGTTTAAAGTCAATTTAAATGATTTTACAACCAATCGACTGTTACAAGCTATAATTATTAATCATTACGTGATTTTTACTACAAAATCGCCAAAAATCACTTTGCTTTTATCACTACATACTTTAAAGTAAAACGTGTTCAACAAATCAGCGTTGTGTAATAATAAGTTATAGTATGGGCTGTTTTCCTTATAGAGTATTAAACTTACGTTTACATATTTGATATGCGATTAAATTTACACCTTAACACCCACTGGCAAATTAATAATCTTCTCCGAGTGGGGAACAGAGTCAGCGTCGTGGGGAACGGAACCACGTATGTCTAATTAAAACGTTTATGAATGTCGAAGTAATGTTGCATCTCAACGTCATGCAGCTTGCCGTGTTAGTTCTAAATTTTTTAGTGATCTGTTTAAAGCGAGTTATTTCACGCGAGTTAGCTGTTGTATAAAAGTGTTCCATTATAATCTGAACTTTAAATTATCAAATGTGAGTTTCATTAAAGTACTAGAAATTAAACCACAATTTAAAATAGATATATTAAATACTTTTTAAGCGTTGTAATTTATTACTCATATAGTATAACAATATCCTTAAAAATTAAAAAATACAATAATACAACATATTCATAGAGTATTAAACAACATATTTCAATTTTTATCTTAAAATAAAAATATACATTTGAAAGTAACATTAGGCACCTCAAGTTATAACATAGTATATTTTCACAACTATTTTATATAAGGGATTGTAACGCATAACTCATTTATATATTACATTTTCACAGATTTAATATTAGGATGAGTAATATTTAATAATCAATATAATTTCAACCGATATTTATGATGATATTCACGGAAACAATACCGTATAACTAACAGTACTACTTTTATCACGAATTAATATTAAAACATCAATTACAGGCTGTGTAATGTAGTATGTTATCATTAAATAATTGTTGGATTTTCAGTAGTACAATTATAGAATGACAATATTTTACATGTATTTATGACTAATATGTCTTCACCCACATCAGTTAGTTAAGAACCAAACAAAATAATAACGAATAAATTCAGAGAAAAAACACGGTCCTTCTAAAAACAATACAGAGTGAGAATAAGGTGCTGAAGCACAGAACATGTTCGACGTTGTTTTTATTGAATACCAGATGGTTTAAAGGCCCATTCATATTCTTCACTAGATTTCTTAGATATAGAGACCCAAACAATTTTATATTTTATTTAACATGGTGTTAGTTGTAAATCACAATATTTTAGATCCTCCACGCTAGAGCTACCTTATTTTTGAATGTATGAATGGTGTTTATGGATATTACTTTGGAATATTGTAACGATGAAGGATCTCAAAAACTATATTTGTTTGTTATATATAACAGAACGAGCCGGACCTGTAACTTAGTAAAAAATCGCGCTTCAAAATACAGTATTATTTATTAACAGCTCATTTGTTTGTGACACTGTGTAGGAGTGCGCTACACGAGTGGAGTGGAATTATTGCAGATGTCAATGAACGTTTGACCATTTAACCGCATCATCTTCATCGATAGTATATTTTTTTTCAGTTACTGAAATGTCTGTAAAGACCTTATACATCTGCACAGATCTATTTGAGTGCCTTTACACACCCCTAAGCGTACAGCATACTTGTGCTGCTTCAGTCCATCTTGTGATGCGTGTTGGTGTTTAATGTGTGATACTCCTATCGTTGGCGCTGGGAGTATGTTTAACGTGCAACTGTTATGTTCCCCAATATTTATTACGATTTTATTTATTTTTTAATTCGTATGCATTCCTTATGTGAGGTTAATGCCAACTAAGGAGCATTTTACATTTATTTGTTTGACTTTTTGTATACCACTGTCTACAAAATAGACATAAATAAGGAATGTTACTATGTGAATGCTTAGTTTAACTTTATTTTAATTTTTGCATAGAGAAGCGCCTCACATCTGACAGTGTCACAGGCAAGAACTTAAAGTCCACATCCATTTGAAGAGATAAAACATCGGCGATGAAGACGTTTAAACAAAACTATTTGCATCTATCTATTACATTATCAGATTTGAATTTGGTGCATTAAGTGGAAAGTCAATGAAGCTAAACTCAGCATTAATATTTATTTGGTCCTTTCTACTATAGCTAAATTATGTGCAGTTTTACCATCTTGAAATTTAGATATTTTAAATTAATTTTTGTGTTTATCATGATTTTTAAGGCATTTACTTTTATTGGTCACTTTTTATTGAAGATATTTTTGAAAAGTCTAGACATGTTAGTTTAAGAGAATTATCTACTATTTATGTGTCAAAGTCAAAGTCAAAAAGTATTTATTTCTTCATCAAAAATTATATTTACATTTAATTTACATGTATTTTCTTAGGTAAATAAAATATACTACAATAACTAGTTACGTTGCTGTAAAACTCTATAAAATAAAACTTAATTAAAATAAGAAATTAATTCCCAAACAAAGTAAGAACTTGTGTTTTGAGAATGAGTCTTGTACTGTACCGCATTGTTACTTATACTTTATTTTAGCTTAATTACAACAAACTAAAAAGAATATCTATCAAAATAATTAAAATTTTTGTAGAAATAAATATAAAAATATTTAAAAATTAAAATTATTAATTGATTAAGTTTTTAATAATTTAAAAAGTATACTACAGATTTGTTTGGTTACATGGGAGAAGACTAAGGCAGTTGCAACCCCTCCACCCCCCACCACCCCACCCACCACCTAATGACTTACGTCCCCAATCACTCACACTCACATACACCCAATACACACTACTCGAACACACACACACACAACACACGCACACACACACACACGCACGCACGCACACGCACACCGCACACACTGATACACGCTAGCGCACAAGGACAACACATTTGTACTACGTTAGGTCGAAAGTTAAGTTTATAATTGTTTTTTTTATCTATAGATTGATGTTATAATTTGTTCAGTTCTGTCCCTTCCAACCTCCAGTAACCATGTATTAACTTTCTTTTTAATATGTCGTGCTTGTATAAAAGTTGTTGTACTGTAGGTCTTCAGGTATATTTCTGTATAAATAGTGTGCTATAATGAACGGATTAGTGGTCGAGTAAGTCATTAAAAAGTCTTGGTACACGTATTCTAACATTATCCGCATTTCTTGTGTTGTAGTCGTGGGTTATTTCGACGAAGATTTCGTCAAAATCGCTTGTGTATATGCATCAACAATTTCCTAACAAATAACTGTCGTATGTCAAAAACTTTTAAGCTGTCAAAAAACGGCATCTGTAGAGTATCGCCTATTTACTCTTAGAGCTGCTTTAACTATTGCCTTTTGTGTAACTAATAACGGTTGTAGAATTGTTTTGTACGCTCCACCATATGCTATCAGTCAATTTTCTAAAATAAGACTGTACATACGCGCAATAGGTCATTCTAATTTCCTGTAAATTTAAAAAGTGGACTAATTTGTTGAAATGCATACATAAATTTTCTAAGTTTTTATTATAAATAATCTATATGTTCTGTCCAGCTTAGCTTGCGATAAAAAAAAACACCCAGATATTCATAACTTGTCACACTTTCAATTCCTCACAATTACACGTTGTGTTGTCGAGATTTCCCACAACTATGCAGTTTTAATGTTTTGTATAGGTATGTCTCCCTCTGTCTCTTAATGATATCGGCAGGAATTTTGTTTTTGGAACATTAAGTGGGAGTAGGTTGTGGTCTAGCCATTTTTTAACAGACTCAATATCTTTGGTGGCCGTTGCCTCTGACTTCCTCCCCAACTCTTACCATCAAAGAATATCGCTGTATCATCGGCAAAGAGATAAAGCTTACCCGTTATATTTATTTTAGCAAGGTTATTCGCGTATATGAGGAATAATGTGGGGCCGAGCGTACTCCCTTGAATGACGCCGTAATCTATGGTGGTTTCCCTAATATTGACGCCATTAATTGTAACAAACTGCTTCCTATTTTCTAGATAAGATTTAAACCAATTTAATGAATTTTCCTTTAACGCCAATTAACTCTAACTTACTTAACAGTTTGACCCTATCTACCGAATTAAACGCTTTTTGCGAGATCCAGAAACACCAACAGACAACGCCTGTTGCTACTAACAGCCTCGTTGATATCTTTATTCAAACAAAAAAAGTGCATCTGCAGTGTTTCTAGATTTTCTGAAACCATACTGCGAGTCTGTTAAAATATTATTGGTATTTAAATACTCAGTTAACTGTTCGTTTACTATCTTCTCAATTACCTTAGTGAAAACGCTCAATAATGATATAGGCCTGTAGTTAGATTTGATTGTATATTCATTTGATTTATAAATTGGTACCACTTTAGCAATTTTGAACGCGTTGGGGAATTTCCAGAGCGGATGCTTTCGTTTATTATATGTAGCAGCGGTTTCCCCAATACACTTAAATTGTCTTTTAAAAAGGAAGCAGATATTCCGTCATAGCCCGGAGCTGAGCCTACACGTAGTTGGTTGACGTGCCGTTGTAAGTCATCCTCCGTGACAGTGTGAAGTGTAAAGGTCGAGTAAGTCGCATAGTCCCAGTGTCGTCTACTACAGGTGGGCCGCTTGAATCAATCGCATTCGCCAGATTAGAACCGACTTGAGAGAAATATTGATTAAATTCTTCTGCTACCTTTAACTTAATTATTTCTCCAGATCCTACCTGTTTGATTAGTTGTAAAATGTTCCAATGGAAATATATCTTTTTTTTGTTTTTTCTACCAGCAAGTTCGTTGACAGTTTTCCAAAATCTTTTTGGATCATACTTTGCTCCGTTGAGTTTTTCTCTATAGTATTGTATTTTAACATTTTTTAATAATACTATTCAACCTATTTCTATATCGTAAGTAAACAACTTTTATATTATTGTTAAAGGGTTGCGATTTAACTACCTTACTAAGCTTTTTCTCGTCTTCTTACAGATCGTACTATTCCTTTCAGTAATCCAGGGTTTTATAGGTCTTAAAAATGCAGGTTTTACTTTCATGGATTTTTTTGATTTTTCTAAACAAACACTTATAATTCCAAAAAAATCTGTTGGTAGCGGTATTCAAATCGGTAGCTTCCGTTACACCTGCCCAATTGCTGTTATTTATCTCTGCGGTTAATTGTTTTTTATCTATATAAGTACTACTGTTAAGTGTCCTACTAGCATTGCTTCTATTAAATTTTACTTCTAAAACACTGCATAATGGTCTGTTATGTCTGTTTCGATCACTCCAGTCTGTACATTTGTGAAATTATCGTGATGTATGAAGACGTGGTCGATGCAGGTTTTACTCTCTCCCACTACTCTTGTTGGTTTGTCAATCCCACACATAAACCCAGCGTCATACAACACATCCAGGTAGCGTTCAGTCTTGTTGTCAGTAAGTATCAAGTTAGCATTAACATCCCCCACTAGTATATACGTCTTTTTATTAATCACGTCCCCATAGTAGTTGTTTAGTGCTGTAGTAAAATTGTCAAGGTCACTATCGTGTGTCCTGTACACTGCAAGTAGGTTGCATTGTTTGTTTTGATAAGTAAAGTCCCAGACTCATACTGTACACATCACCAAGCTCTAACTCTCTCACAGACACACTCACTCTCCACTCACATACACCAATACACCATCATTTTTGTTTTTTACTTTAGTACTTGAAATAAACGTAATATCCCTCTAACTGAATCCCAACCCTGTTCCACCAAGCCATGTCTCCCCTAAAAATTATAAAATCAAACTGTGTTTTAATTTGGTTTAAGTGTATTAATAGTGAATCAAAATTTTTATTGTAGATTCTAATATTAAGATAAAAAACCTTAAAAACTTTGTTCCTCTGAGGAAAACACCAGATAAATATTTTGCAACTTTTCAACAGAACAACAATTTAATTTTCTATACTCTTCAACCTCAAGGTCAAAATTGTTCATTTATGAATAAAAATAAATAAGAAAAAATGGGGGAAATTAAAAAAATGTTTCAATAAACAGAAATATAAAATAAAAGAATCATTTTCAACCCACCCGCCCTGTTCTAGTTCTTATATTATCTATGTACAATGTTTTATATTAAACTGAAATGTAAACTTAATGTTGATATCGGACAGGTATTAATTTTCAAACAAATGTGTAACGATTATTTAATAAGTTATATAGTAATAAATTGTTAATGCCTGATTTTGGAAAGAATAAGTAATAAAATTGTTGTAGATGGAGCTTATATTGGTTACTGTTAACTTAATTACATTAAAACATAAAACCAATATTTAATACTTTTATTTTTGTGAGGCCTTTCGATAGCAAGGCTATCTTCGTCAGACACATCACAAAACTTTTGCTATCGAAAGGCCTCACAAAAATAAAAGTATTACATATTGGTTTTATGTTTTAATGTAATTAAGTTAAGTTGTATAATATAAAAGTTTTAATAAAATATACAATATTTAAGTAGATTAATGTGATTTGTATTTTTTTGTTTTATAATGAAAATACGAAATATCTATTTGATAAAAAGAGTAAGCAAAAAGAATTTAAATACCTGAATCGACAAAGTAGACTACAAACAAAATCCAAAACCAATATTAGTTGGACAGATTGGCTTCATCATTAGTGGAGCTGACATCAACAGTGCTGCAACTGTGATGAATAAATATCGGTCAAACCACCCCCTAGTACGTGATCTAGCTAACCATGTCTGGTCCAGGTTTAAGGCAAATATTGGTTCAATTACTGCCTTTCAACCATTTAATCGACACAATGTATCAGAATCTGATTGTGGAATACACGTTATTTCAACTCACTACTACGATTTGCCTGTCATAAAAAATCCTTCTCTAGAATAATCTGAGTTAAAACATTATTTTCATCTTTAAAATTCAACCATTGAGAGCAGCTGTAATAAAATCATAACTTTAGGTAAATATGCTCTTGTTACATTATGTGCTCTATCTTGATAACCTATGTCATACGTGACAAAATTGTGAATTTTATTCTTAGCATACATAAGTCAATATTTTAGTTTGATAATTTCTAAAACGTTTATTGTTTTCAACCAAATAATGGTTTTGGTAGAAAGGTATGTTTTTCGTAGGTTCTGTCTTCTCTATACGTAGGTAACAGTTGGAAACTTGTCGAACTAAATTATCACTGACCATTAGACAATCAATCTATAAACATGGTCAATCAAAGAACAGTTTTGGTAGAAGACTATGTGTTTGGTAAGTGTATCCATACATTCATACATAACAGTCGTAAATTTTTTAAACTAAATTATCACTGACCGTTAAAAACAACCACTATAGATAGGCTTCTACAACAGTTTGTATATATTTATACTAGTTTGACCATAGTAAACTTTGTATAGAACATTGAATATCCTTTCGAATTGTAAAAGTAAAGAGTTAATTTTTCAACATTAGAACTTTGTGCATGCAAGTCGGTGAGTCTCTTAACTTTACATACGTTATAATATGAGAATACATTAAATAATTATTGAAGCATATGATTTTCCATCTAGTAGTCATGTGCTGGGAAAGAGTTTAGGTTTTTTGTTTACTTTGTTACTACCGCTTTCAGTTTGAGTAAAAACAAATCTAATTATATAGTTTCATAATAATCAGGTATACATCCTATATGTTTTGTGTTTCTTCTGTCATACAATATCGATATACTCTTATATAACCTGTTTATACCAAAGTAAAAATAAAATTAATAACTCTTCTTAAATAACTCATTTTTAAAAACGTGGTACGAATAATGTTTACTTTTATATTTTTATATGGCTTAAACTAAAGTTTTCTGATAAATAAACAACAATCATAAGAGTTTATATTTTACTACACTCTTGAAATTAGAAGAATAGTACAAAATATTGATTCACATAGAAGTACAAAGGATTTTATCAAAATAAGTAGCGTGGCTTTGAATCTGTAGCACCTAATTTTTGAATGATTTGTATTTTTTTAGACCATTTAGTGTTTTTATCCAGTGAAAAGTCAATTTATGTCATAAACCAAAATTAAACACTGATCTTACTAGATTTTAACTACAGGTATTTAATTACCGTAATATTTTACATGAATTAGTGTTAACGAGCCTTAATCTTAAATCATGATTTCAACATTCCCTCAGATGGGATTTCCTCGGGGGATTATGACGAGTAAGTAAGGTTTGCATATTTAACGGGTAATTAAAACTAATACCTCGACACCACAGCTAAAGTAATAACCGAGCTGAACAGAGACGACCTGTGGCGCGGCAAACAGAAGTTTCTAATTAAATACTCGGCGAGAACATGAGAGTACCTAAACGCAGAACACGTTCACCAGATTGGTCGGCTCACAACAGCTCACACTCTGGGCCGAGATGTTTTCACCCTCCAGCGACGCTAATGTGTAAAATGTTATTTGATAATGTTTCATTATTCGACCACATCAAACTTACTACATCATAATTTTGGATTTAGTTTTACAAAATAAATATAAGAAAACAAAAAAGCAACACTACTTTTTATTTTGCGTTTTATTTATTTTAACAAAATACTAAGAGAACATTAAACTAGATTATAATGTAAGGTTCATGTAAGATAGGAACGTTCATGCCATATACAAGGTGTTAACGTACTCTTTGTTAATTTTTTGGGGGATTCATTCTTCAGGTCAATAAATAAACCAACATCATAAAAGGATTAGTTTATCGTCGGCCTGTCTGTATGTGATTTTATATTTCATTTTTCATTTAATAAATCAGCATAATCATAAATAAAAACTAAATTTGGCACAGTTATAGTTGTTTTAGTCTCAATTCAAGATAAACATTTATATTATATTGTAGTATTACGTTTTAAGATTGCGAACAATCGCAGCTTTTATATCTTAACAACCTTTACGAACCGAAATATTTCAAGAGCAAATTTCTAATTATTGTTACCGCAGAGTTTACACACCCTGTTTTAAACCGCCATACTCTTTCAAAATAAAATATTTAAAAACCGAACTACTTATTTTAACTAAAAATTACAGAAAATGATGTTCTAGTTTGAATTATTTCCTATCAGCGTATAGTTTTAAATCTGGAGGAAACAGCAACTGCATAAAGATAGTTATCAGAGCATAATAAATATAATTGTGAGTGTATAAAATTTATTAAATATACAGTTAAACAATGATAGGAAAAGCTATCCAGACGTCTGCTGTATTGCAACAGTAAAGGGAAAATCGATGCGATGAAATATTACGAAACGGTTATCATGCTCTTTGTTGAAGTATTACGAAACGATTATCATGCTCTTTGTAGAAATAAAGAACTCTGAGAAATCCAACTTGCACAATCAGCGATCGACTTTGAATTAAAACACTTCACTGACTAAATTGTACAGCTTGCAATGGCCGTAGAGCACGTGTTATAATTGACCAAAGTGATTTAGCTATTTACTTAGTATGTTTTGCTTACGAAAGCTCATTAAATGCCATTCCATTTGTCAAATAAATGGTTTATTTGTGGAAAACGAGATGCCTCAATATATTTTGTAGACATAATGTAATGAAAAATAAAATAAAATTCCAATTCTGATCTAGTTCAAGCGCATGTAAGATATGACTTATTGTTGAATTAAAAAAAAATTGTATGTTCCACATACTTGATTCCCTCGGCTTGATGAACTTTGGATAACTATCATTGGATACAATTCTGGACATACTAGAGAGTCGAAGGCCCATAGTAATTAATTTTGGCATGGATGTTCAATGAAAGAAATAAATGTTAGCTCTCTATGTTACTGACAGTGCAATATAAAAACATTTATTGTCAGTAAAAGTCGTAAAACAATATATAAAATATACCTCTTTTGTACACTAAATATTCCAAAGTCCCATTAAGGAAACTCTGGGATCATGTTGAATATTCTATTAACCCCCTTCCCCTCTTCGTCTTGTGGGAAAGTTTCTCGCAAGTCATTGGCTTCGAACAGCTCGTTAAACGAAAACTTTCAATTGAAAATTACCTTTAATTGTGCAGTTATAAGTGTAAAAAGCGGCTCTGGAAAAACTGACGTAAAGCAATTTCCTGTTTATGTGTTGGGCACCGGTAAAGTAGCGTAGTGGTTAAACTTACTTTAATTTATTTATATTAGTATCAAAATAATTAAATAATTAAATTCTGTATTTTACTGACAGTAAAAAAACAAAACATTTATTTAATTAACAGTAAAACATGTAAAACAATATTTAAATATGTCTCTTTTGTACACTAAATATCCTAACGTCCACCATTATGAAGCTCTGGGATCATGTTGAATATTCTATTAACCCCCTTACATCCTTCGTATTGTAGAAAAGTTTCTCGCACGTCTTTGCCTTCACACAGCTCGTTAAACGAAAGCTCACAATTGAAAATTACCTTTAATTGTAAATCTTTAATACAGTTTAAAGAAACCAAGAGACTAAACTCTTAAAGTCCCAATATTTTTAAACTTTGTTAAAATATACATTTCTCCACTAAAGTAAATTGTACAATGTTCACACTGGTGGGCACGATGAAAGAAAGAGAAATTGCTTATTTTAATAGCTACACGATTTACTTAATAGTGTAAAGATAAAAAAGCACATTGTGTGATTAAAATACCCTAATATAAGTAGATCAGGACTTTCAATTAAAGCTTTAGCCCAATACCAACTTATATAGGTAAATTAATAAACATCTTTGTTGAATAAAATACTACCTTAACCCTGTTGTCAGTATATAGGTAAATTATTAAACATCTTTGTTGAATAAAATACTACCTTAACCCTGTTGTGATAGATTAAACTGTCAAATACTTAATTGTTAGTTGGGATCTTATTGTATCTGAAATAAGGTATCGAATAATTAATGTCAGAAAAATATCAAAGTCTGTGAGGTTTTGTTGTGTTGAACGTGTCACTTTAAAATAAATTAAAGTAGATAATGAAGTTGAATGACCAATATATTTATTTAATAAAGATTTAAATTCATAAAATACTCCAATGCAAGAAGATTGAAAGAAGATAGGAAGTGTTCTGTTCGAAGTGTGTGTGTGTGTGTGTGTGTGTGTGTGTGTGTGTGTGTGTGTGTGTGTGTGTGTGTGTGTGTTTTGTGGGGGAGTGTGACCTCCCCCAGTGTAAGCCGCTCCGTCCAACGCGACTTACTGTAGCGGTCAGCCTCTTGCAAATTCAGCACCACTCCCAGGATTCATTACAGCAGTCCAAACACCACGATATTTCTAGCAGGAACAAGAATGAAGATGTTTTTGATGGTAGCATACACGACTGTTTAGATGCCTCTCTACAATGTCTCTAGAATTTGATGACCTGGTAAACAACCTTTCTGTTGAAGAGACCGTGCAAGCTCTGCGATGTGGAAGTGGTTGATCTAGACTTCTGGTTGTAGGCTCCGGTGATGTAGGATCCTAATAAAACCTTTTCCTCTATCGAGCTGTCCTTTTGAAGAATCTTCTTCCTTTACTACACTAGTTGGTGAACAAAAACTACGTGCAAGTAGAATGACATACGAGACAAAACCGCCATTTTTGACCCAACCTACTGGCAGTTAAAATTTATTGCATATTGTCAGTCTCTACTTCATATTTTGTACAAATACAGTAAACATTTAAACCAGTTTATATTGTGATATCACTGGTATCGTTCGTCATTTTCCAAACATTCTGCTCTCTTAATAAGTATTGAGTTTTAAAAGTGTATAAATTAAATTAATTCCTTATCACTTAAAAGCGATATGTACAGTGAAACTGTAGATTGGGTTGTCCGAGGCAAGAATTAAGTTAGTAGAAAAGATATGTCTGACTGAAGTGTGCAATAAAGCAGTTGTTTGGAACAAGATGAAGATTTGTTACACTCTGAGATTCTAGCTGCTTGATGGATCTTTCGCAATTATTGGGATGTATTTACACTGAATGAGGAAGTTAGTCAAACGAACATCACGTATAATCTCATCAACACTAGAGATAATGCCCAGCTGAATCGCCAGAGACCTAGACCGATGCCTTTTGTAAAACGCGAAGAATAAATGAAGCTATAAGAAGACATAAAAAAGAAGAATGACTTCGAGGATTCTTAATAGTCCCATGTAGTCATTTTGATGAAGAAGAAGGATTGTTACTTTAGGTTCTATGTTCACTCTTGGAAGTTTAATGAGGTAACTTACAACTTAATAACAACTTCCTTTAGCCTACACAGAACTACATTGAACCATCCGAATAATGTTTGTAAGTTAAAAAACATCTTATACCTATTCTTTTTATTTTACGTTACGAACATTATATCCGTTAAGAATATTTCTGTTTCCCTCTTATAGGTATTTTTAGATATATTTTCATTTGGAATCGACCGGACATAACTAGTTAAAGATGGATAAAATCTGGATTTATGGTGTGATTCGCTATCCGTATATTTTCCCAAAGACTGATAAAAATCGGGCTACCTGTTGATATAACAGAGTAATTTAAAGTAATAAATGTAACATAACACCAGATTATTATATAAATAAACTAAATATGATTATATTTAAATTAATTCTGGTAAATAAATAGAAAAAAAGGTTCATAAAGTATAGCAAAGCCATAGTTTTGAATTGAATACTCGATGTAATTTATCAGTAATTTATTAAAGCTTATTTTGTAACTAAACATAAGTTACCAAGGGTAATTATTTTAATTACACAATTATTATAGAATATACGGATGAATAACATTCCAAAATATATGATTAAAATATTCTGTAATTTTGCATGTTATTGTGACAATACAACCAGTTTAGGACGTTATTGTTAATAGTTAGTGAGAATCCCAAGAAAGCTTAATTGTTTATTAAGTGACTCATTGTGCTGAAAGTGATGTGTGCATTAAACTGTCCACTATAATCAATTATTTACTAAGAATTCCTGATAACTGGTATCACGCTGATAATAACTAGTGTTTAGAGTTTGTTATTGGTGATGGAAAGTTTGAAACGATGATAGGACATTTACATCGATATAAGTAATGTTATATCCTTAGTAACATAGCAATGGTGAATGTCCGAAATCCTGTGTTTCAATTTCTCAGTGATTGTTTCGTGACACCTTTCTAATACGATAGAGCTGCAATTGTACGGGTTATTAGCAAACCATGTTATTACATTGGATATTTATAACCCCAATTTTAATATTTTAAATGGTTCTTTTCAAATATTACAATTAATCAGCTAAATATAGCTACTTTATCCTTTTTTTGTACTTTTACTTTAAACTGCATAGTTATTAACCCTTATCACAAAATAATCATTCCTATTAGGAATAAATATTCCTAAATATTATAACTGAATTGTCCAGTCTGGTTAAACATTGTTAAAATTATGTAAAGAATACTACGAATTATTAGTAAAATCGCTTTACAACTTATATGAATTACAATACAAAGACCTGTAACAAAAATTTTTTTTTAAAATGAAAACAGTTGTATTTATTTGTTAGAGAAAATTATTACAAATTTTAAATTATATATGATAAACGAATACGTCATAACTTCAACGCAAAGCATACATACAAGTTTAGACGATATATATCCCGATAACACATTAGAGACGTGCGAATGCGGTAAATTGTCCGAAAGGGAAGGAAATAGGCCAATTAGTTGCAAACAATGGAACGTGTAAAACGTGACCAATCTTTTGACTCACACAGATACTATGACGTTTCTTGTCGATAAGTTTAGTGGTGAACGTCACGCACATTTATAATCCATATGTCCATTTTTACAATGTCCACGTATCGCATTTGACACCGGAAGCAACTGTAAAGGTCCTTTTAGGACTAATTGCACCAAGAGATTTCGTCTCAAGAGAATGAATGTAAGTTTTCAATCTGGATTGTACCTGGTTTTCGTTGCGCTTTCGAGTGTAACGCATACACTCTGCATACTATATGGCAGGCGTATGCTGCAAATGGGAAGCAAAGCTTACTTTGTATTTTATATAATAAAGAAATATTTCTTATGCAATTGATTAGGAGATGGTGATGAATCTTAATAATGTGCAACGTTCTTCACAGCAACCGAGTAACTCTACAAAGTAATACTTGCCTGCTACCGATTAGTTACATACAGATACTTACCTGTATATCATTACTCTAATGTGATAAGTGTTCCTCAACAGTATCGACTTTTCAGAACAAAATTAACAAGAGCTGAAAGACATTGAAATAAACAATTTAGTTACACAACACAATGGAGTTTTAAGTAGAAGCTTCTCTTGAGAAACTGACGGAAAACAATTTCCTGTTTAAACATAGTACACCGGCAACGTAGCGTAGTGAAAGAGGAGTTTAACTCGGCAGCTTGTTTGGTGAGTTGTATCGTACCTTCGTTCTATAACTGAGTTGTGCAATTTACATTGTCTCTAAATGTTACTTTTTGTAGTTTATTGTTTTAAAGTATATTTTACTGGTGTCAAGGACCAAATATCACTAACAATTATTGATATTAAATTATTATTATTCGATATTAAATAGTACATTTTCAGATAGCAAAGATCAGTCTACACATAGCCATATTAAACACTTTGTTCAAGATTTTCTTTATATCACTATTTAGAAACGTAATTATAGAAAGAATACTTAGTTTTGGAAAAGCTTACTAAATATTTGGGTATTCAAAATGTCAAACTATAATAAACGGTATTTACTCAAGAAGGATGTTTTTCAGACCATTGCATGCCGGAAAACCATTGGATACTTATAATTAATTTTCAGTTAAACCAAATCAAATAAAATTACTTCTTTAAAATTGACTAATTATCTTAAACATTGCAATTATCCTCTTTCATTAGTACTCATTGTCATTGGCAACTCAAGTATTTTAAAACTATAAAAGGCTATACTGTAGTTTCTTACTACCTGTTTAATTGTTTTAAACTTCCTTGGTTTAATTTTGAAGGGGAGTTTAGTTATTTGAAATAATATTATAGCTGAATATACAAATAAATTGTTCCAAGTGCTGCAATGGCGTTTGGGATATGAATATACATATAGTGTAGGATTATTACAAGCTGTCTTATAATAATCGTTAATAAATAAACTTTAAATACAAAGACATTAATCTAAATTTAATTTAATAAAATGCCAATAATAATATATTTATATTGCATATGTTGCTGTATAGTAAAACAATGTAATTAACATTACCGTATACAAACATGTCATTTTTAACAAAAGTAGTAAAATTATATATAAAAATAGCTCGTTTATACACTAAATATCACAAAGTTTCCCATCAAGGAAGCTCTGGGATTATATTGAATATTCTATTACCCCTTTCCGCTCTTTGTCTTGGAGCGTTTCTTCAAGTCTGGCTTCGCATAGCTTGGTAATCGTAAGCTTTCAATTGCAAATTACCTTTATTTGCAAAGCCTTTTAAATCAGGTTAGAGACCAAGAATCTAAATTCATTAAGTCGCATAGATTTAAACTTTGTAAAATATCCTGTTACTCCACTAAATTTTTACTATTTTCACACTGCTGGGCACGATGAAAGAAAAATAAATTATTTTAATAGCTACAAGATGCACGTCATAGTGTAAGGTTTAAAATCATTATGTATATGAAAGACCCTCATGTAAGGACTTTAAATTAAAGCTAATAGAGAAACACAAAGTTCTAATTTCAGTGTATAAATTTAAAATCTTTGTAGAATAATATTCTACCTTAACCCTGTTATGACAGCTCAAACTCGTGTATACCAAATTGCTATTTGGTTTGATAGTGTCAGAAATAATATGTCGAGTAATTAATGTCGTAAAAATAAGTCATCTACATCAGTGAAGTTATGTTCTGTGCAATGTGTCACATTGAAATAAATTGAAATAGATCATGAGGTTTTTATCAATATATTATTATTTGATAAAAACCATAAACAAATTTACATTAATCAAATACTCCAATGCAAGGAGATTGAAAGAAGATAGGAAGTGTTCGTCGATGGGTGTGTATGTGTGTGTTATGGGGGGAGTGTGACCTCCCCCAGTGTAAGCCGCTCCGTCCAACGCGACTTACTGTAGCGGTCAGCCTCTCGCAAATTCAGCACCACTCCCAGAATTCGTTAGAGCCGGGCATTCGGGCAACAACCATAATTCTTCTAGCTGGTACAACAATCAATATGATTTTGATGGTAGCAGGCAGGTCTGATTCGATACCTCTCTAAGATGCCTCTAGACTTTGATGGCCTGGAACACAACCTCTCTGTTCAGGAGACGTTTTAAGTTGTGCGATGTGGTAGTGGTTAATCTAAACTTCCGGTTGGAGGCTCCTGCTTAAAACTTCTTTCCCTCTCGAGCACTCGAGTAGCTCTTTACAAGTGTCTTCTTCCTTTACTCCACTCCTTGTAGGTACTGTAGTCAACCAAAAGACACAGGCAACGAAGCAAAACTTGCTGTTTTAGTTCTTATAGGGTTCTTATTAACCTTCCTTCTTTTTTTTCTTTTAAAATTAGTAACAGCGAGGGTTCAGAAAACGTTAAATCAAAACTTTTATTTTTAAGAAATACATGTGCTATCCATGGAAATAATAATAATTATTTTATAATTCTCTAACGTGTCTTTTTAAACTGCAACATATTGGACTAGACTAACTATACACTAATGTATTATCTTAATCATATACTCAATACATATTGACGGACGAGTTATACACTTTTTGTTTTGAAAATACATTTATGTGTCTAATATTTTGTACTAAATCTGGCAATAAATTATATATCCTCGGATATTTATTTTTATATTTCGTAATATAAAATATGTATTGGGTTTCTTCTTATTTAAGTCCGCCATTCTATTCAAATTACCGAAATGAGATTTTATTTTATACATTTATTCAGAAAGGTTTCAGAATGAAGGTTACAGAATTCATTTTTCTTATACTTTTACTGTCTTATATTCGAGGACAATATGATAGTAAAGGCGCTATCCTACCTCCGTATTATTATTATCTCCGGTCCTTAGGTATTGAATGCAAACCTTATCTTATTAAGAGGGAGAACAATACAATACAGTGGAAAAGCTCCTTAAGGTACTATTACCTCCGGTCATGTTGGGAGTCGTGATATTAAGTGTAAGCCCTATCCTATAACGAGGAAGGAATACAAAGCAGTGGATGTGTTCCCTAAGGTGCTATTACCTCGGTCGTGAGGGGAGCCGCGGTAGTGAGTACAAACTTTATCATGCAACATGGGCGTAATACAGAGTCTCTAGCTTAAACACTACTGGAGGATACAAATGTTAAATGTTTATTTTTCATTCGTTATATTCAAACGCTGTATTTTAAATATAGTTAAATGTATATAATCTTGTATCAGAATTTTATCAATTTTAAATACTTGAAGTTTATTTTTAGAATACCAGGTACAACTACACAACGTTAATAATATTATAGTATTTTTGGATCCAGTGCATCGGGATAAAACAAAGGGGAATGGAATAAACACATATTACAACTGTTTTAATAACACAGCTATAAATATAAAAATTTAAAAAAAAATGTTTTTCATGATTTAATTTTTTTTTGTTTCTGTAACAACTTCTTTAGGAAAACAGAAGAAATTGTAATTTATAATTAGTACAATATATACTTATGAACATTTCTTTACACTAGACGGCTTGTGAAAAGTTATTGTTAGTAAATTTATGATATGATTATTTGAGTGTTTGTTTTTAAATTAATCAGTCTATTCCAATAACAAAGAAACTGATTCAAACGTAAATATTTAAAGTTTAAAAGTACGGTTGCCATATGTCAAATACTTAGTGGTCAAATTTAAAATTTCTTATGAAGATGCGTTTATGAAGATGAATGTCGCATAGAAAACCTGCATTAACTTATCATAGATATTTAATTTTACACTAATTTAAGTACTCGTTTTATAAAATAAAGTATTTATAAAATTGCATCAACTTTTTAACATTTCAATTAACAAAATAGTGCAGTTAATAAATATTTTGCAGTCTAAGAAATGTATTTAACTCTAAATCCGTTAGAAAAATATATGTATCCATAAGAAATGAACACTATTAGGAAAATGGCTGAATTTTAAAACTTTAATTACGTAGTTGTAATAAGCAGAAATAATAATTTTAAATTTTAATTTAAGGTTTGCTGTAAAACAATTATTTTCTGAGACCCCAATGGTGGCCACCTTGAGTTGATCACACGGTATAGAGCTACAATACACATTTTCATTGATAATTGTTAACTTTACCAATACTATAATCTCCTACCATTCATCAACAAGGTTGTGACTTTCATTTAACTGCATGTTTTATTATATTATTGATTGCCTGTAAGTATTAACTTAGATAAATATACCAATAATAAATAAATTGTAATAAATTTTACTGTATAAAACAATTTAAAATATGTATTTAGACTATTTTTATAAGTACTCAGATATTATTTCACCTAATTTCCAACACAAATTTGTAAGTGTTTATCTTAATTCCTGCATAGTAGTAACAATAATGAGTTTCAAAACTAAATTTTAATGTAATACAAACGAAAATTACAACAAGGATCTTAGTAAATGAATAAAGTTACTAGAACGGGTAATAGTATCATGTAGGTGTCACTGAAACGTTATTAAGCCCCTGCCCTAGCTGTTATCCTCAGGGAGATGTGATCCTCATTATTAGGTCCACACCAGTCTTGTATTATCTGTTTATTTTCTTTCGATAGTCCGATAAAATAAAGTATCACATTTATTTATATCATTTCATTAGCCATTACTTTATTCATCAATAAAACGTTTATCTCTGTTCGATTTCTCGAGTTTCTAACATCTTTAAATGTCTTGTCATGTTCTGTATGTCTCTATCTCAATATTGGCATGTTAATATAACCGCAACACTTTCAAACATGTAGAAACTCCATAATCTCGAAAATAATTTGAATTAGAAACTTGAAATTTTGGCACATTTCGTTTATCAACAAGGGCTCTAGCAAATCTTCTGTCTGTATGTATTTCTCTGTTTATTTTTTTCTGCTCGATATCTTTTGAAAACGTTATGCGTAACTTAGTTTCTACATAAGCAAAGTAGAGCTTGATGGTGGGCATGTTCCTCTATGGGATTTGGTTGAGCGTTTACGAAGTCCAACTATTCGCGAGACAACAGTTTTATCTGTATCGAACTTTTGTATGAAACTCCATACAAAAGTGAGCATGAACAAGAATGAGTTCGTTGATGGTGGGCATGTTCCTCTATGGGATTTGGTTGAGCGTTTACGAAGTCCAACTATTCGCGAGACAACAGTTTTATCTGTATCGAACTTTTGTATGAAACTCCATACAAAAGTGAGCATGAACAAGAATGAGTTCGTTGATGGTGGGCATGTTCCTCTATGGGATTTGTTTGAGCGTTTACGAAGTCCAACTATTCGCGAGACAACAGTTTTATCTGTATCGAACTTTTGTATGAAACTTCATACAAAAGTGAGCATGAACAAGAATGAGTTCGTTGATGGTGCATGTTTATCCATGAGATTTGGCTAAGCGTTATTGAAGCTTATCACTCGGTAGGCTGACAATACTTCTCTTCTGTCTACCTGGTTGGTCGCTGGCCTGAGGGATGGAAATGTCTTATCGTTCTTATTGTCTGTTTTTCTATATGCAGGTTGTTCCGAGAATGAAAGTCAAAGTTTTGAACTTGTTTTGCAAATTCAGAGAATTCTGTCACGCGACATGTGGTCTGGTGTACGGTACTCATATCTTGATAAGGCAATATTATGTAAAACTTTTAAAGATGCAAAAGCTCACTAATTATATTTATTTGTAAAAACTCACTTATCTAAATTAATATTGAGTTACAATAAACCTTATACTACATCAGAAACACTATATTAATAATAGTTATCTTTTAAAAAATGCCTCTAAGTCTAGCTCTAAAAGAGCTACATGCAAGTGTTTGTTTATAAATAGGTGGAGGTCGTTGTACAATTATGGACCGAATTATATAAAGCTTCCCCTTCCGATTTCAAGTTTTACTGCACGAAAATTTATGAGACTGCAATGGCAGGTGCTGTGTTACGAGACCTTCTCCTAAAACAACAATCTCTCACTCAGATAATCAGATTCACTTTGTGACAGGACCTTGTGAATCATACACATGGCTTCCATTTTTAACAAGTTGACTGTATCACGATAAGGCAACACTTTATTGAATAATTTCGAATTGAAAATGACTCTAGGCTCATGAGCCATATACTGCAATGAAAAGGGTTTTTATCAACTGGGGAATCGAATAAATGTATGAACCGTAAAACATATATAGCCGCAAGCTCCAATAACATAAAATAGTTTCAAAATCTAAAACTCCTCATAGGTTAAAAAAAGCCAGTAATCTGCTAAATAAATATGTAATTGGCTAGCTTTAACATACCGTGCCAAAATCTTCTGGAAATTTTTATTTCTTTAACTTCTGCAGCCATCTCGTATAATGGTTCAATTAATGGAATATCAGTTTACCAATAACTGCAGTCATTAGTATAAAGTGGAAAAAGGTGCATACATACGAGTACTTCACTAGGAGGCCAGTTGCATAAAGAAGATCATTGTTCCACACAGGTCAGTAGTTGAACAAAAATAGGTCTTAGGCTTAACTTACACAGAAAACTTTTTATTTATTATATTTAAAATTAATAACAATATACTATGCAAATATTTTATACTTGTAAATCCATTATCGAAAATTACGGTGACTCATTACATATTGGCGGCTGTAATAAATGTGAAGGAGTCAAACAGCTTGAGGAGTGGAAACTAAAAATGTGATTACATGAGACAGTGGAAGTTTAAAGTGAAAGAAACTCTGGGAAAGCAATTTCTTGTGTAAACATAACCCAATGACATTGGCGTGGCGGAAGAAGAGTTAAACTCAACAGCTTGTCCTGTGAGTTATATCGTGCTTCGTCTTGTAACTGAATTATGTCACTTTAGGGTTTTTTGTGATTGACGAGTGTGATGATTATAGCTATTGACACATTTTATAATAACAATACAATAGTTACGAATAAAATCATGAATAACTTATGTATCGTTACAAACAGAAAGGTTAACGATTGCAATGTGTCTTCAATGTATAGTTTTTCAAATATTAGTTCTACTTTTAAAATAACTAAGACAATTTACTTTAACTGGATTTAATTTTCGATCAAACCTTAATAACTGTTGCTCAAAGAATCTCATACAAAATTAACTTCCGATCCAAAACTAGTAAACTTTAAACACTAATAATTCCTTCATTTGCCAAGTGAATGCAATATTACATAGAAACAGGTAGCACTTTTGTAAATCCATTAACCTTTTATACTTTTTATGAAACAATAATTTAGACTAATGCTCATACTTAAAGGTAGCGAAAAACAGCTGGCGTGCTTCACTAATGGCTTTTCTAAAGGCCACCAACAATTTCGTAATAAAACAGAATCGAGTTACCGTTAATAAAGATTAGTCAAATAATACACTCCATAGGCTTCAATTGTTATTCTTACACTTTTCACTTTTCAAAATGATCGATCTTATGATGTTACTATTCAATTTCTCATTCAGTTCTATATGATGTTTGCACAATCGTTGACCGATAAGTACTGGAAGAATAAATTTTAAAAAACTAAAGCGGAATTTTTTTGCCCAAGCTAGTGGCAATTAAAATATATCTCTACTTCAAAGTTTTAAAATGCAGGAAACAGCTAAATCAATTTATATTGTGAAATTACTGACATCGTTCCTCAACTGCCTCACGTGCTCCTTATAGTAAACGTGATTTACACTGTGAAATTTTATATTGGGTGTCCGAAGCAGGAAATAATTTAAATAAACCATTATTCTACATGAAATAGTGAAGTTTTAAGAAGAAGCTTTTCTGGAAAAATGGTTGAAAACTATTTCTTGTTTAAACGTATAACACCGGCAATTTTGTGCCGAAAAGCTGTACACATTTTTACATACAATCTTACAGCAGTACAGTATGAAAATTTTCATTATCAGCAAAAGTATTAAAACCATATATATATATATTAACTTAGGTTCTTTATACATCAAAGTCTCCCCTAAGGAAGCTCTAAGATTGTATTTAGTCCGTGGTATTTCACCAGACTAGTGAAGTAGTGTATATCAGTGCGTGATTGATAAAGCACGAAGATACAAAGAATTTTGATATACGTTATTTTCCTCTTCTGCTCTTCGTTTTATGGGAAAGTTCTCGCAAGTCTTGGGCTCCGCATAGCTCATCAAAAGAAAGTTTTAAATTGCAAATTACCTTTATAAAACAAAGGATTTAAAATCAGGTTAAAGAGACAGTCTAAATTCTTTAAACCCCATATATTTAAACTTTGTAAAATATGCAGTACTTTCATTAAAGTAGATTATAAAATGTTCGCCCTGCTGTACACGATGAAATAGAGACATTCTTTATTTTAGTGGCTACATGATCTACGTGATAGTGTAAGAATAAATCCCTCAAATAAGTAGATCAGGACTTTCAATTAATGCTAATAGCCAAATATAAGGTTCAGTGAATTCACGGTATAAAATGAATGTCTTTGCATAGTAAAATGTTCTCTTAACCCTCCTATGATAGCCTAAACTCTTGAATACCAGAGTGTTATATGGATTCATACTGTGTAAGAATTAATGTTTGGAATAATAAGTATCATAAAAATATAATTTAAGTCTGATATTTTGTTCTGCGTAATGTGTTGCGTTTAAATAAATTAAAACAGATCATGGTTGAATGGCCAATTTATTCTTTTGTTATAAACAGATTTACATTCGGCAAATACTCTAATGTAAGAAGTCCATGAAGAATATAGTAAATGTTCGTTGGGTGTGTGTGTTATGGGGGAGTGTGACCTCTCCTAGTGTAAGCCGCTCCGTCCAACGCGACTTACTGTAACAGTCAGCCTCTCGCAAATTCAGCACCGCTCCCAGGATTCGTTAGAGCTGTCCAAACACCATAATTCGTCTGGCAGGTACAAGAATGAAGATGATTTTGATGGTAGTAGACAGGCGTGATTAGATTCTTCTTCGAACTCTATAGACTTTGAAGGCCTGGAACACAACCTCTCCTTTTAAGGAGACCTTTCAAGATGTGCGATGTGCTGGTGGTTATCGAGACTTCCGGTTGTAGGCTCCGGAGATGTAGACTCCATCTAAAAACTTCTTCTCCTGTGTAGCCCTTTAGATGTATCCCCTTCCTTTATTACACTCCTTGTAGGTAGTTTAATCTCTTCAAGCAAAAGACAGACGGAAAGCAATATTTACTTTGTATTTTTATATAATAAAGAATAATTCTACAGCAACTGATTAGGATATGGTAATGCATCTTGATAATCTGAAATTTCTTCACAGAAACCATGAAACTTTACAAGATAATACTTTCCTCGCTTGAAATTTTGCTCAATTTGAATCAATATGCCCACCGAGTAGTTATATAAAAAGTATCCAGCCATGTTTACTGTAATACAACTCAAGGGTTCCTTAACAGGATCAACATTTTAGAATAAAAAGAAACAAAAGAGCTTAAAGGTATTGAAATAAACAATGAGATTACATGGAAAAGTAAATTTTTAAGTAGAAACTTCTCTACAAAAAACTGACGGAGAGCAATTTCCTGTTTAAACGTAGTGCACTAGTATAGCGCAGTATAACAAGACTTTAACTCGGCAGCTTGTTTGGTGAGTTGTCTAGCACCTACATTCTAAATTCTTTAAGCCCTATATATTTAAACTTTGTATAATATACAGTTTTTCCACTAAAGTAAATTTTCAATGTTCACACTTTTGCGCATAACGAAAGAAACATTATTCATTTTAATAGCTATGTCATTGTGCGATTGAAAGTTCCTCATTTAGGTATTTCAGGATTTTGAATTAAAGCTAATAGCCAAATACAAAGTTCTGAATTCAGTATATACATTGTCATTTTAGAATAAAGTGCAACCTTAACCCTGTTATGATAGCTTAAACTACTTACCATAGCGTTATTTGGTTTTATGCCGTATCACAAATAATGTGTGTGATAATTATTGCCAAAAAAATATCATCTAAGTCTGATGTTTTGTTCTGTGCATCTCTTTATCGTGCATCTTTGTCACGATAAAAAAATTGAAACAAGTCATGAGGTTGAATGGCCAATATACTCTATTTGATATGAACCATAAACAGTTTAACATTCGTGAAATCCTCCAATGCAAGAAGATAGGAAGTGTTCGGTGGGTGTGTGTGAGTGTGTTGTGGGGGAGTGTGACCTCCCCCAGTGTAAGCCGCTCCGTCCAACGCGACTTACTGTAGCGGTCAGCCTCTCGCAAATTCGGCACCGCTCCCAGGATTCGTTAGAGCAGTCTGCCAACCATACTTCTTCTAGCAGGTATAAAACTCGAGATTATTTTGGATGGTTGTAGACAGGTCTAATTAGTTCCTTAGATGTCTTTGGACTTTGAAGGCCTGGAATACAACCTCTGTTCAGGAAACCTCTCAAGCTCTGCGATGTGGTAGTTGTTGAACTAGACTTCCGGTTGTGCCGGTTGTGTACTCAGGATATATAGACTCCGACTAAAAACTTCTTCCCCTCCTGTGTAGACTCCTCTTCCTCTACTACATTCCTTGTAGGTACCTTAGGCTCTTAAACCAAAAGACACAGGCAACGAAGAAAAGGTTGTTGGATAAGATGGTATAAGGCTCTCAAAAAGAATTGAGATTTTCCGTTTTGCTTTATCATATTTTTATAAATTAATTAAATTAAACACATAAACCAACAAAAACTTTTATTTTTGTGAGGCCTTTCAGTTTCAGGGCTATCTTCGTCAGACACATCACAATTGTTGAGCTGTTAGTTTGCACTTTGATCCCAACTACTTCTAAATTTTTGGCGGTAGTTTTTTTTTCATTGGAAATTTTGTGCAAACTAAATTTTGTCTCTCAAAAATTGCTACACCACCTCCTTTAGGGGCCTGGTGACAGTACGCTTTTGCCAATATGTAGTTTAGAATTCTCCAAAGTTCATGGTTTTCGTTGTAAAATCTTTCTCGGTTACAATGAGAATGAACCTTTATTACTGGATGTCCCTTCAGGACTTTTAACACCGATATCGTTGTTAAACATGGCCAAAAAACCTCCACGGTGACGCACCCAACGAGTGTTTAAGGTTTAGAGCTTAGTACAATATGAATTTTACTTTACAGGATTAGGCTTTAGTTTGGGACCTTAAAATAGGATGTGACCTTAATATGGACATTTTCCTCATTTAAAAGATGCTTAGGTGTTTTACCAACCAGTACAAACATCTTAGTTCTGATAACTAAAATATAAAACTTTTTAAATATAAATATATATTAAAGAGAAAATAAATATTTTATGCAAGAACTAACTACTTTTATTATGGATTAAATAAAAATAGCTATCTGGCCATGATAAAATTCAGCATTAATCATAAAATTGTATTTAATAGTGTTTAAAAATCGACACATATCTATATGCTCCACCAATAAATAGATGGAAACGTTACATATTATTTTAAAATAATTTATTACTATTTTAGCGTTAAAGGAAAACAATTTCTTTTAAAACACCTTTAGTGTTATTGTTTACTTCAAGAAATGAAGTGAAAAAGAATAAGACCTTAATGAATAATTTGTAACAGACTCAACTGTATACACCGTTTTCGCCTGAGAACTATAGCTGCTGAAAACAAAACAAAACTGCTCTTATACGAGCAGTAGAGAGCTTTTTAAGCTTATAAAGAGCTTAAACGCGCCACCAATTAACTTAGAATTTTGAATCTGTAAACATCCAGGGGAGAGGCAGCTCAATGTTGAATCTGAAATTAAAGTTTTCTTAGTTTTACGTAAATTATTATATAAATATATAATACATAATATACTTTAAATAATTCAAGTGAGTAATTTTAACTAAAATGTTTTGAAACAACGTTTATCTTGTAAGTAACCCGTAAGTAAATACACAAGTAGTATTTAAAATATAACACTGACATTTATTTAATAAAGTTTGGCGTAAAAAGAAAAAAACTTTAGTAGACAACAATTAGTATTAGATATTTTAAAGTTTCATTTAAGAGGGAGAATTCTCGGTCTCTTACCTACATTTAGCCTCATAGTTTGACAAAATACATGAGTTCAAAAATACTGGTAGTAAAGTAAAGTAAAGTAAAGAAGTCATATTTTACCAGGTGTGCCATTAATTAGAGAACAAACTGGATTCTCATCTATCGCAGAACGATCACTCGCACGACAATGTGTTCCGCATAAATTATCTCAGTTGTCAGTATCTTGTTGCAATTTCAAAATTCCTAAACCACACTTCCAAACAGAAACATATATTTACATGTGGGACTGAATACCTAGATTCCATAGCAGTTTATGCGGAATCACTCGCTATCAGTAGTAAAACGCGTCATAAAATCCACCTCTGCCATAAACACCGTCATAAAGGCAGTCGTTTTCTGTTGGGCATACATTAACTGAATATCTTTTGAAAATACAATATCGGTGAACCAAATTTTGTCAGAAATGTAATAATTATAAAACATGTTCCATATTACTTGTTGTTACTAACCTTTGCTCTGACAGTTAGGTTTTTATAATTATCACGATGACTTCGAGAATATATCATAGTAAAAAAGAAGATATGCAACATTTACATTTCAAAACAATAGCAAGGATATAGCATGTAACATTGTGCCATATTATAAATTACCTATTAACAGTACTCATGTTTACTGTGCAACTATTATATTGCTAAATATTTCTTACGTTTTTATTTAATTATTAATTTACATGCATTCCTTATGTAAGTTTATTGCCAAAATGAGGAGCATTTTACTTTATATCTCTTTGGATTTTTGTTTATCACTGCCTACAAAATAAATATAAACAAGAAATGTTTCTTTGTAAATGCTTATTATAAATTTATTCCACCTTCCGCTTAGAGCAGCGTCTCAACTTTGACACAGACTGGAATTTGGAGTCCACATCCGTTTGAAGAGAAAAAAAAACGGCGATAAAAACGTTTAAACCAAACTATTTGCATCAATTCATCGTCAGAGGTGAATTCGGTGCACTAAGTGGAAAGTGCAATAGAGCTAAACTCAGCATTCGAATCTATTTAGTCATTTCTACAATAGCTATATTATGTATAGTGTTAACATCTTGGAAAATAGATGTTGTATGTAAATTCTTTAGTTTATAATTATATTTTAAGCATTAATTGTATAGAAAACTTTTATTACAGATATTTTTGAAAAGTCTATACACCATTTAAAAAGTTAGTGAAAGAGAATGATTTACTCTTTATATGTTGAAATCGGGCAGGTATTAACTGCCATAAAAATTTTAAATATTATGAATAAACTGTTCTAAATTGGTAAAGCCTGATTTTGTAAGGGATGAGTTATAAAATATTACATTTTTAAATATTATATGTAATGTTTAAGTATACTACTGTGATTTGTATTTGTTTAATAATGGAAATATCAAATATCTGTAGGGTAAAAAGAGTAATTAAGAATCAATTTCGATACCTGAATCGACAAAGTAGACTACAAACAAAATCCAAAACCAATATCCGTTGGACAGATTGGCTTCATCATTAGTGGAGCGGACATCAACAGTGCTGCAACTGTGACGAATAATAATATCGGTCAAACCACCCCCTAGTACGTGATCTAGCTAACCATGTCTGGTTCTATATATGTTCAATTACTGGCCTTTGCATCATTTAATCAACACAATGTGTCAGAATCTGATTGTGGAAATACGTTATTTTATCTTAATATTACGATTTGACACTCAAGAAAAAGTTTTCTCTATAATAAAACTAGTTTAACTTTATTTTTATCTTTAAAATTCAAACAATGAAAGCAGCTGTAATAATATAACATAACTTTAAGTAAATTTGTTGTTATTACATATGTGCTCTTATGTTGGTAACTTATGTTATAATTTGCAAAATTGTTAATCTTATTCTTAATATATATAATATTTTAGATTTTTAATTTTTCAAAATTTTCCTTGGACAAATTCATTGCAACGGATTTGGCTATCTCAGATTTGTGTTATAAATTACGCACCCTCGTTTTTTGTTTTATTTTGAATATCGGATTCTTTTTATCACATACTGCATTTTCCTACTTCTTTGTCAATACATTCGTAACGCTAGTGGCGTCAAACATTGGTTTTAAATTAGATTTGTATTCAACGATATACATTAAACAACAATTAAATAACTCGTACTTCCGCTTTAAAGTACGTAGAGTAATGCCTTTTTGAAGCTTTTGCAGACTTTTATAAAATATTAGTTTACTTAATTATAAAATGTTTACACTGAAGTAAAATAATGAATTTCTTAAATAACTTATAATTTAAAATATGGTAATTTTTACTTTTGTATTTTTATATGACTTAAACAATAAAAGTTTTGTACTAATTGCACAATAATCATAAGAGTTTTTATTTTACGATAAAGTATCAAGTTATATTTACCATATTATAATATGTAAAAGGAATCCTGAAGTAAAAGAGTAATGGAGACACTCTTGTATTAAGAATAATATTACAAAACATTGATTCACCAAACATAGAAGTACCGGGGATTGTGTCAAAATAAGTAGCGTGGTATTAAATCCGTAGCAACTAATTATTGCAATATTATTTTAGAGCATATTTTAAAGTCACCTTTAATGATATGTATTTTTAAAGACCATTTATTGTTTCTCTCTAGTGAAAAGTCTATTTATGTCATAAACCCAAATTAAAACTGTCCTTACTAAATAACAAAAAGAGCGCCCGTTTTGATATATCAAATTAAGAGATTTATTTTAATGACAATCTGAAATCAAATACATAAATATGTTCATCTAACTAACTTTCCGATTTCATTTATGAAAAATAATGTCATGCATGTGTCCTCCTCTGCTACGCTGGCACGCTACAACTCTGTCCATGAAATTAGCTATGACTGCACGACAATTTTCCACTTCAATTTGGCCGACAACCCGTCGAATTTCCTCCTTCAACTCATTGATGGTTCCGAGTTTATTGGCATAAACTAATAACTTTAGATAATCCCAAAGATGAAAGTCACAAGGTGTTAAGTGACACGACCTTGGTGGCCATTAATGGTCGGAATTACGAGAAATGACGCGATCCTGAAAAGCGGTCACGGAGCAACACAATTGTTTCACGGGCAGCGTGGCAGGTGGCACCATCCTGCTGAAACCACAACTGGTCTATGTTATCCAAATGAGCCCACAAAAACTCCCTAATCATCGTATGGTATCGGTCTCCATTCACTGTCACAGCTTGCCCTTCCTGATCTTCAAAAAAAAAAGGGCCGATGACGCCGCCCGACCAAAAGCCGCACCAAACTGTCACTCGTTGTGGATAAATTTCCCTTTCGTTAATCATGCGAGGGTTTTCTGAACCCCAGATACGGCAGTTCTGTTTATTAACAAATCCTATTCAATTGGAAGTGCGCTTCATCACTGAAGATGATATTCATTGCGAAGTTTTCTTCCTCCTGCGAATTGCTCAATACCCAATCAACAAACTGTCGTGTCTTCTGGTGATCTGCCACTTTCAATTGTTGCGTCAGCTGAATTTTATAGGGGTGATATTTGAGATCGTACCGAAGAATTCTCCGTACAGAAGAACATCTTAAACCCAATTGTTAAGAACGGCGACGTTTTGATTTCGCTGGGCTAACAGCCACACTGTCACGAACCACCTCAATGTTCTGTTCAGTTCGGGTACAACGACGACGTCCAGAACTTTTGAGGTCGACTGTTAAACCCGTTTCTTGAAACTTTTTCATGAGTCTGCGAACTGTTGATTCATTCGGTGCTTCAATTACGTCCTAGAGTACCGCGAAGTCGCCTAACAGTAGCCGCATAACTCTCTCCACTCTGATAAAACGTTTACACTATTAACACTCGTTGCGCACAAGTAAACTTCTCCATGGTTAGACACAGAATGCACTAATGAGAGAAATATCAGTTGCGTCAATAATCGGAATGTAGTCAGAAATAGAATCAAGGTCAAACATAGTTGCCAACCGATAAAATAAAATTTACCGGTCTTTTCAAAACCGGCGCTCTTTTTTGAATCACCCATTATTTATGACACGTTATTATTTACCCTAACATTATTCATAAATTAGTTCTAACGAGTCTTGATCCTCAATCATGATTTTAACATTTCCTAAGAAGGGATTTCCTTGGGGGATTATGACGAGTAAGTAAGGTTTGCATATTGAACAAGTAATTAAAACTAATACCTCGACACCACAGCTAAAGTAATAACCGAGCTGAACAGAGACGACGACCTGTGGCGCGGTAAACAGCAGTTTCTAATTAAATACTCGGCTAGAACATGAGAGTACCTAAACACAGAACACGTTCACCAGACTGGTCGGCTCACAACACCTCACTATGGACCGAGATGCTTTCATTCTCCAGCGACGATGATACGTAAAATGTTATTGGGTAATTTTGCATTATTCGATCTCATAAAATTTACTACAAAATAATTTGGCTTATAGTTTGACAAAATAAATGTAATAATAAACCAGCACTACTTTTGATTTTCGTTTTATTTATGTTATTGAAATATTAATAGAATATTAAACAAGAATATAATGTAAGGATTTTTTTTTTCTTTTTCAGGGAGAGGCAGGAAAATGCTTTTGCGCACACAGGTGGCCAGCCTGTATTGTGGGACCCCTACTTACGTAGAATACCCACTAAAAACCTCCTCTACTCTTAGGATTCTAGCCTGGAAGCCGCTTATCGCTTTAAACTTCGGGCTAGGCCTAATTTTGGCTTACGCCCAGAGGGCTCGCACCTATCTAGCCGTTCGGATCTTGGATCTGTCCCGCGTTCCGATCCAGATCATTCTTTTTGGCGCGGAGTATACCCTGCGCAAAGCTGGACCAGCAGCACCAGTAGTCCTCGCCCTCCAAGGAATAGTAGTAACGTATATGCAATATACAAGGTGTTAACGAATTATCTGTTAATATTATGGGGATTCGTTTTCCCGGTCAATAAACAAGGTTATAAAAGGTTTGTTTTACTATAGGTCTGCCTCTCTCTATGAGTTTTTATATTTTATTTTTAAATTGATAAATCAGTAAAGATAAATAGAAACTTAAATTTAGCACAGGTATTCTTATTTTAGTCTCAATTAAAGACACAATTTGATATTATATTGTAATATTCACGTTTCAAGATTGTGATCACTTTATAAAGTTTAATATCCTTTAAGATTTGTAATATTTTAAAGGCACTTTATCAAATTAATATCGGAGAGTTTGTAAACACCCTTTTTTACCATCATATTTTCACGAAACAAAATCTTACAAGTAACTATCGTAAAAATCCAGAAATTTTACAGCATTTTCTGTCAGCGTATGTTTTTAAATATGGAGGAAACTACAACTGCTCAAAAAGAGTCATCTGAGCATGTAAGTAAAGTTGTAAAATGTATACTGTCTATTGAATACACAGTTGAAAAATGGCAGGAAAAGTTATGGAGATGGCTGTTTTATCGATACAGTACATGGAAAATGGATGCGTTGAAATGTTAATAAACAATTATCATATCCTTTGTAGAACTAAAGAACTCTGAGAAAGTTTCCACTCTGCTCCACCCAATCAGCGATTGACATAGAAATAAACACTCCAATGACTGAAATGTACAGCTTACAATGACTGTACAGCGCTTATTATAACTGACCAAAGTAGTTTAATTATTTACTTTTTCTTTTTAATCAACTAAAGCTCAGTAGATGCTATTTATTTATATTTGTCAAATGAATAGTTTATCTATACCAATTTAGGTCACATTTTATTGCTTCGTAAGATTTTTATGATAATCGTATAGAACACAGTATATGTCATTATATTACGTGGATAAAATGTAATAAAAAAATAAAGATTTTGTCAAAGATTTTTATTTAGTGCAAGATTATACAGGGTGAAGCAGACCACCCGCACAGTACGTATAGCGGCAAAACCAAACGAGGTAGATTATTCGTACCAACTTAAACCCACCTATTTCCACCCCAAAAGAATTTGGAGGAATTATTTTGAAATTTTTAAAACTCCCCAAAAGGGTATTTTTCGGGGGTAGTGGTGGTTTTTGGAAAGTTTTCAAATGTAAAGGTATGTTGAGTTATAACTCATTTTAAAGGTATTTCTTCACTGATTATTTTGATGCAAAAAGATTGAACCTATCTTGCCACTTATGTACAGGGTACACCAACACGTTAAAAAATCAGGGGTTTGTGGGTAAATTTATTGCAAATACCTGCACAAATGTAGAGAAACGATATTTTTATTCAAAACTAATGCTGTGACGGCTTATCGAAAAATATCATCAAATGCCACCCTACCCCAAAATTTACACATTTTAAAAATACATAGAATTTTGAAATACTTAACAGCCTCAATCTAAAAACATCAAATATCAACCTAGGTTGTGTTGTACATAATTAGAAATGTCTTTAAAAAATAAACATTTTCTATATTTAAAGTTTGTCTCTATTTCCAATGGTTTCAAAACTGTAGTACAAAAATAGATTTTTTACGAGTAATTTTTCTAAGTTAGTTTGTATTAATATCAAAACCCAATGAAACAAATGGAAAACAATATTTTTACAATCCATCTCGTGTTGATATACAAGGCCCAAAATTTTGTTAAACAATGCGAAAATTATTGAGAGGGCGTGAAAATGTGCAAAATGCTTTTTTATATGTTTTTTAAATATATGATTTTATACATTAAATACGCAATTTGCCATTTAAAAGAACCCTGTACACGAAACTGAATTTGTATAAGACGCCGCATTTTAAACTCTTTGTGCCTGCTCTATATGGAGCGCCTCTCATATGTCAACTCCACCAATACACCGAGTACAAGGATCACATCTCTAACATCAGTAGTTACAAGATGCAAACTGTACAAGAGGATTTATTGTGTTATCAAGATAGGAATTTCTCAGACAATCGTTATGTGGAGAGAAGGCTGGAAGGCTTTAAGTAGCATATTTTCCCCCAGTACAGACTACTTCATATCGGAATATTATGCGATTTACTCTGGTTGATCTCTGAAATAGGATGAAAAACGAACAAATACAAAAGCTATATAGAAATATGTTCAGAACTACCACAGAGGGGTTTGTTAATGAAGTTTGCTGATGAGATATCATGAACCCAGTATTATCAGACAAAGAAGCGACAATCAGTCCGTTATTGACGCAGATAGCGAGTGATAAGCGATTTGTAAGCCATGAAGATAATGTTGAGATACTAGTAATTGAAGATTGGTCTCTCGAAAGTACAATATTGACATTAATAAAGGAGTATTAAATTTCGTCACATAATACTAAGTGTTGAATGGTTTGCTATTTTCGAGAGTTATCAAAGACATTATTTTCCGAAGCGAGTATTTTTAAGTAGACGAAGAAGACCTCTAGGGCTGCAGTACTTCAGTGTAGGTTATCCCATCCAACTACATTACGTGAAGAAGTGGGCGAATTAAAATGAATCAGTATTGCAATTTGCAGTGCCCTTTTATAAGTTATTTTGCTTTTTGACAGATTTCTGTTTAACAGTTAGAGATGGTGAGACGGGATTGATATATTTTGGATCTAAGTGGAAATTTTCGTCGTGACTGCTTTACGCAATACAAAAACAGTACATTTTCAATATCAATGAAAAGCTGAAATAATGAAAAAATTATTTTTAGAAACGCCGTTTGTAATAATTGCGTAATTAAAAAAGTTTTAAAACGCATCGAATAATTTCATTGTTCAAATGAAATAGTATATTTAATTGTACGTCTGCAGAGACAAAAGCTGATAATGTTAATAACAGTGATTATCGGGAATAGAAGCGTCCGATGGATTGTCCAAGTTTTTTGCCGTAAAAGAACTGAACAGTTTTTAAAGAGCATGAATATGAGACGCTTTTTACTCTAACACAATGTTTGATAAGTAAGCTTTAACGTTGTGTCTCTCATATTTTGAATCGATGCGTTGGTGTTTTATAATATAGATATATTATTATTATTATTATTATACAACCCTTTTGGTGCTAAAAGGTAGGATTTATGGAAGTATTTTATATCTTTCGATGCCTTACAAACGATGAGAACTTTTAAAGTTTCAAGGTTTGATTAAGTATGTACAAATAAATAAATTGTATTACATGTCTAGTACAAACGTACCTCAACTCCTTACGCATAGATATAAAAAAGGTCTTCCCCTCCAGTTGCGTGACTAGCGCAACATTAGGATGATAGTGACTGTACATCGGTTGGCAACTGAATATTAGCAGTCCCTATTTAGTACCCGCTACCCTTACAGAGTGAGTTGCTGCGTTCTGTCACCATCATGGTAGGCGGAGGCTTTGCCAACACCCTTACCTTCTCAACCTTAATGTGCCAGTGTATTTTATGACTTCCCACGTTAATCTCAGTGATTTATGGAAAGTCTACAGTCAAACAATTTTGCAAGTAACCCAGTTTCTATGGCAACATGACACGACCAACCTTTAAAGAGATTGAGAAGATGTTTTGTTTTTCAATAATGACACCAATATACTGATGACGATCTGCATGAATACTGTATTGGGAAGCTCGGTTTCACTGAAAAAACCAATGTATATGTTCAGAATAAAAAGGGGGTTGAGTTTATTACTCCTATGTCTTAGGACGGCATTGAGCATTTACCGTATTTATTGCCAATTTTTCATTCGCCAGTCACATGACTGTGTTACAAATACAACAATTTTTATGTAACATTTATCTGGCAGTAGACGCTGTTACTTGAGGTGCAAATGCTACCAGAAAGTGTAGCAACTCCTAGTAACGTCAGCGCTGTACTTATGAGAACATTAAGTTGTAAGTTTAAGTTTACCATGTGCTCTCTCTATGCATGTATTGAATAAATATTATTAGTAATATTCCGTCTATAGGGTACTGCTATTCTTAGCATAACGCTCTACAGTGTAAGTAAATGTTTCATTCATTAACTAAATCAGATTATAAATATTTACACAATAATAATTTCCAATTTGCATGTTAGTTTTTGGAAAAAATCAATGAAAGTATGAACACTTATTCTTATTAACATCAAGATAATCATGAAATATTACAAATTTGCCTCGTAGTAAACCACATGATTTATGTAGAGGGAACTAGAGATATGACAGTAAAAAGAAGCTTGTAATGAGCGAATATACGTTAATTAACACTAGAAAATACTAAATAACAGAGGCTGGATAGGAGAAGGTTACAAAGAAGTATAATAGTGTTTCCAAATTAGAAATGAAGGACTAAAGCTGGTTATTTTACTAACAGTAATAAACGTTTCACTCTTACGCGGCACAGCGAAGCTCTTTTATGCCCTCGAAACAGCTCCTGGTAGTCTTGAACATTATAGTCAAACACAGTTTATAAGAATAATATATCCAAACCTCATTGTTCCTTTTACTTCCATTACAGTTCCTCGGTTATTTCATCGCTTCAGGCTTCAGGGAAAGATAGATACAGTGATGCCTATGAAAATTTAATATACAGGGTGATTCAAAACTAAACGGCAATCTCTCGGGAGCTTATTCTATAGCTAAAAACAAGTAAAAAAAGTTCATATAACCATATGCCCGGAAACGCTTCGTTAGCGAGTTACGCCTAGCGAAAGATTTCGCCCGGATTTCAGAACCCTTGGTGAAGTCAGGAGGCCGTATAAAAATGGTAAAGGTAGTTACAAAGATACAAATACGATTATTTTTTATGTTTTTATATCTGAAAGATTTATTAAAATTTCGTCCCAGAGCTGTAAATGCAATACTTTCAGAGATATCTTACGTAAAACACAAGAATTGGTGCAAAGAAATAACACATTTTTTGTGTTTAATGTAAGATTACTTTCCATAAATGTTAAATAAAGGTCATTTTTTTTCTTAAACAGATTTGTAGAACATTTAATTCTGAAAAGATTCATGTGAATTACTTAGGAAAAAAATTAATAATAGGTATTGAAAATTTTAGCTTTATTTAAAAATAAAACAGACGCAGAAAAATGCATATTCTTATCTGCATAAAATATTAACTAATGTTTAGGTTGTGAGTAAACAGCTGATCATTTATTCAACACTTTTTATCGTCATATTTTTCTTTGCAAAGGTTGGCAATATCAGCTGATCAACAATTAAGTTCATGAAGTAATATTTGAATAACCTTTATGGAGGTTTTTTGTATTGTGCGTGTGAAGATTGTATTTTGTGAGATCTTGTGATTATTTGGAATTATTTTATACAATTGTATAAAATATTTCATTAAATATTTATTTTTTAAAATATTTTATTAAATATTTTTTTATAAAAGTGTATGTAATTATCTTAGTAAAATAATGGCAGATAATGTAAATGGTAAATGTATTCGTTTGAAGAGTATACGGACATGATACTGATTTACGGCAAAGTTAACAAGAATGGTTTTAGCTGCAGTTCAGGAATATCGTGATACTTTTCCACATCGAAGAACACCTGATCGCAAAACATTTGAAGCTGTGGAGAGACGACTTAGAGAAACTGGTAGCTTTAAACCGAAGCGAATAAATACTGGTCGTCAACGTAGCGCAAGGAACTATAATAATGAACAAGCAATAATAAATGCTGTAGAATTATCACCAACCACAAGCACCAGACGATTATCACGTCAGTTAAATATTTGCCAGTCAAGCGTATGGCGGACACTTCATGAAGCACAGTTGTACCCATTCCATATAACACGTGTTCAAGGCTTATTACCGCAAGATCTTAATAAACGGAAGATGTTCTGCCGCTGGTTAAGAAGAAATTGTTTACGACATCAGTATTTTCTTCGGCGTATTCTCGTTACTGATGAATCCTGTTTTACTAGAAATGGAATTGTAAATTTTTCGTAATACCCATACTTGGCGTACGACAACCCACATGAAACTGCGACGAGGCATTTTCAACATACATTTTCAGTCAATGTATGGCTTGGTGTTCTGGGTGATAATTTTGATTGGTCCATTTTTCCTCCCTAATCGACTTAATGGAGTAGCGTACTTAAATTTTTTAAGAACAAACCTGCCTACCCTCTTGGAAGATATTCCCTGTTCAAAACAGAATAAATGCATGGTTTATGCACGACGGAGCACCTCCACATTTTTCTAATGATGTGAAAAACTATTTAAAATGATACATACGGTAGACAATGGATTGGTCGAAATGGACCAGTAAAATGGCCACCACGTTCTCCTGACCTCACGCCAGCAGACTTTTTCTTATGGGGTTGGATGAAGTCAATTGTTTATTCAAAACGGATTAACACCATAGAGGAGTTACTTAATCGCATTACAGAGGCGGCAGAAACTATCAAGAATGCTCCAAACGTTATGAAACGCGCTAGAAAAGAGTGGATTCGTCCGTGCGAAAACGTGCATTGCTAACAACGGAGGACACTTTGAGCAACTATTATAGGTGATTATTACAGTTTTATAAAGGTAAATACATTTTATGTTAATGTTCAGTCTAGAATAAATGATCAGCTGTTACTCACAACCTAAACATTAGTTAATATTTTATGCAGATAAGAATATGCATTTTTGTGCGTCTGTTTTATTTTTAAATAAAGCCTAAATTTCAATACCTATTATTAATTTTTTCCTAAGTAATTCACATGAATCTTTTTAGAATTAAATGTTCTACAAATCTGTTTAAGAAAAAAATGACCTTTATTTAACATTTATGGAAGTAATCTTACGTTAAACACAAAAATGTGTTATTTCTTTGCACCAATTCTTGTGTTTTTACGTAAGATATCTCTGAAAGTATTGCATTTTACAGCTCTGGGACGAATTTAATAAATTTTTCAGATATAAAAACATAAAAAACAATCGTATTTGTATCTTTGTAACTACCTTTTACCATTTTTATACGGCCTGACTTCACCAAGGGTTCTGAAATCCGGGCGAAATCTTTCGCTAGGCGTAACTCGCTAACGAAGCGTTTCCGGGCATATGGTTATATGAACTTTTTTACTTGTTTTTAGCTATAGAATAAGCTCCCGAGAGATTGCCGTTTAGTTTTGAATCACCCTGTATTTACTCGGGAAAAGACTCCTACTAAACTTTGTTTCGATCATGCAAATAAATACAGTTTGTAACACATGAATACATACGATAATATTACCACTGCAGGTCAAGGTGGCATCACATTTTTTTTTTTTGTCTTGGCCCGCCTACTCACTTTTACTAGCAACATAAATGTAACGAAGACTTTTACTGAAATAAAACCGAATACCAAACACCAATTGTATAAAAACAAACATTAGTAAAAATAAGGTTATACGTACTATTTTACTATGTGTTTTTCTATCCTCAGCTGTCTTTGAGCTGTTGACAATGTAGTCGTAGAATGACGACATATATTAAGTCTCACTAAAATGGATTCGTAGCTATATACAAAGCTTCTGCTGTACTAAAATCACACAGACAGTGCGAACTCAAAACTCAATGTCGTATTAATTTTGTAACTACAATATATATCCTCATTTCTGTATGTAATTTTATTTCATTTTTTTTTTCTTTTAGTAAGTAAAAAAGAAGTTATTTTTTATATATATTTTAGCGAAATGGCCTTATGTAACTGTACTATTATTCACACTATAATGGTAGCACATTCACCCGGCAAGTGAGATATCCGGGTTCGACTCCCGGCGGAGCAAGTACCTTTTGCGATTTAATGTTTATTGAAATGTAATATTATTACTAACATATTATTTTTTTAGTTTTATTTATCGATATAGAAACATTTGTGTTTGTAATATATAATAATTTGAAGTTTGAATTAACCCATAAATACGAATTAATTGTTACATTTTAAATTTTTTTATTCTAACAACCCATAATAACCTTTAAAATAACTTCCATCAAAGACGGGATTATGCTGTACTATTTATGTTGGAAGATCAAAATAGACTTTCCGTAAAACGTGCAAACCGTTTATGCTGTATCAATCAATTTTAATAGAATATTTATTTTGGAGTAAATACAAAATACGAATTGGACTATAAAACGCCACTAATCACTACACATCTAGTATATAAACAATAATACATAAGATTAACCTTTTGTAACAATGAATTTTAGAGTCAGTTGGCCGACGCCCACGGTTTTTCATTTTTTTAGATTTTAGGGTCTAAAGATGTCAATGTCAAAACTTATATGGTAAAATATAAAAAATAATTTCATCGTGTTTTTAATATTTATAGCTTTTTCAATGTAATTTTTACTACTCAATAATGTTATAGCATTGAGTCAAAACATATGTAAAACAAAAATACATCAGTGGATTTGAACCCTACACTTGTTGAAACGTCGATATGATAAAGTTGGTGAAAGGGGTAAAGTTGAATGACTGCCCTGACAGAGTCTGTGAAATTCTGCCACAAAAGAGGATTGATAGTGGCTCTCAGCCCGGCCGGCCTCAACTACACCTTTCGTCAGCTCTTAACTGCTTCTGTGAGCCGTACGTCTTTTGATCCCAAGTTTTCAAAATGATAGAGAGAGAGAAGCTGTTTTCTGCCTGAATTCGATAACTCTATTTAACAATACAATGTTATACTGTGTATCGACTCTTCATAAAATCTTGTACCATTCATGGTAAACAAGGTTTTCGATCAAAATTTGTTTTGATAATACAAACGAACAAACGTTTAATTTTTGTACTGTTATTTTATGTTTGTAAAATAATAAATACTGTTAATTCTCTTGTTATAAACAAATCGCGGGATCGGCTTACTTAATTGGTTTAATTAGCTGAGTGAAGCTGTTTTCCGCTACAGTGCAATGTATAATTTGAAAAGTCCCTTTGGTCTTATGTGAAGTTACAACTATATTCAATTTGGTGGTATTTTTAAGAAACATACAACGTGAGCCTGAGTTATGTGCTGTAGTGTGGGACTTCTGGTAAACAGACTAACCACTCAAATCCTCATCTTCAGTAAAGGACACTATCCTATTGTTTTTAAGTTTATAGAAAGACTCCACGGAGGCTCTTATAGGTATCGAAAATGAAATTAGCTTTGAATTTGAAATTTTGCTACTTCATCGAAGACACACAACAAACATCATAACAAGAAGTTGACAACATAACAACAAACAAATCATAAGAATCTAGAGTATAGTAAATGGTGTGTCATAAGCTGAGTAATCAATAAGTAAAGCTACTTTCTTACTTACTCAAAGTCTTTTTGTAAAATAAAATATTTAGGACAAAGTTTTTTCTCATGAACATTATAGAGTTAAGTGAGTGTATATCATGTAATGTGTTTATAAGATTTCGAAACGAGTAATAAGGTGTAATTTCTATTAAACTTATTGAAACGATTCGTGCCTTATTCTATTCATTGAATGGTAATTTTATTCAGGTAAATTATTTTCCTGCAGCTCACGTTTGAAACTTTGACTTAGGAAAACCTTATATTGTAGATCGGATCTTTTAGAACTACGAGTGGCGAGTGTAGTTTACCTATGTATTTGCTTTTATAAAAGTTTCAATTAAAATAATATGCACTTTAAAACTCTATTATATAAATAATTTCTTAAAACAATAGAATGGTTTTAACTTAGCAACAAATTTTAATTTAATAAGTCAAATTTATAAAAATTTAGTCCACATTTACTTTATTTTAATCGATTTTTTTCATTACACTGGAAACTTAACTTTTATTCAGCAAATAAATAATTGTTATAAATGTACATGTTACAAAATTAATTTACAAGGGTGATGAACTATAGTAGGCTAAATATTACTAATGATTTTAAATTACTAATGTGTGTATTTTTAAACTTTTTAACACTTCACTAATTTATTACTTATTTATTTATTTATTCTTAAATATTTTTATTTCAATAGTTTTTATTTATTTTGACTTTACCAAAAATGACTTTGTTAGTTGAACATTCTAAAAATGGCAAACCTCTCATTCTTGTCAACAACTACAAATACAGAGAGAGTCATTGTTTAAAGAACGGAGATAGAGCTTGGCGATGTCTTGGAGGGAAGTGTGGGGCGACGGTGAGGACCAACGCCGATGCAACGATGCTTGTGTCATCCGGCGGTAAACATCAGGGGCCCCACCCAGTGACCATGCGGACTTTAAGCGTGTCGTCTCCTCAGAGCTCCTCGTCACCCAATAAGCCTGCCGTGTCTTCCGCGTCAACCGCAGGCGCTCTGGCACCTGCAGCTTCGTTGGCGCAGTCTGCCGCGTCGTCCGCGCCGTTAAGCGTTGCCGGGTCTCCCGCGGCAGCCGCTGGCGCTGGCGGTGCGACTCGGGATGTTTCGGTGACGCCACATGCCGTCGCGCCCGCGCCGTGTGTAAGAGCTTCCACCCCGCTCTCTTGTCGTGAGGCCGCGCGGCCAATGTCGGCGACGGAGGTGGCCGACCTGGTCGCCGAAAAACAGCTCACTGAAGGAACGTGTACTGCAACTTGAAGAACAATTTAAATGCGTACTGGACCATTCAATTGAGTCGGACACCCGCTTAATGCAGTACACGGACCAGGTGTTTGTGGCGAGTGCGTCGCGGAGGGATTCGCCCGTGCGCGCTTCCGCGGCTGACTGCGGCGTGCAGTGTGACCTGCCGACCATCTGCAGGGATCAACGGTGTGTGCCGAGTCCAGGGACCTCGTGGCCAGTCTCAGGGTCACCATTGAGGTTCTTGAGGCGGAACTTCAGTGTCTGAAGGAGGAGAAGAGGAGATGCGAGTTTGAGGGTGGGCCGACATCTGAGTGGACAGTGTGTCAAAACCGAAAACCCCCTCCAATATCAACGGAGAATAGGTACAAAGCCTTAGCCAGTGTTACTGACACACACCAGACGGCACTATGTCTACCGAAACCGTCTGTCAAACCTAGCTCGCGCAGTAATAAACACAACAAGACAAAAAAACAAACAAGAAAAGCAAATGTTCAACTGCCATTTTCTTCCATCCTAATTGAGGGAGACAGTCACAGTCGCGATCTGGCTGCCCTGGTGAGGCGAAGGGTGAGTCATGAGACAAACGTGGAGGGCGTCTGCAGGCCTGGGGCAAAACTGCTGGAGGCGACATCGGACGACCTGCCTCCGCCCGGCGGCTGCAGTGTGATCGTGGCCGGTACTAATGACGTTGCTTCTGGGGAAGAGTGTAACATATACCGGCATCTCGAGCGACGCATCACGAGGAAGCTGGGGACCTCCAGAGTCATTGTAGCCACCCTGCCCCACAGACACGACCTACCTGCCAGCCACAGGATTAACCGAGAGACCGCGCTGGTTAATAATTACATAGAAGAGTTATGCGCGAGGTACTGTGGGGCGGAGGTGCTCGACTTCAACCGTATCGGCAGGGCTGCTTTTACATCCCACGGCATGCACCTCAAACGCACCAGCAAGCATCTGCTAGCCGAACTGCTGGTGAAGTGTCTGCGGGAGATGAGCCACTTCGCCCCTAGAGCGCCGTCCTTGTCCGCGACGGCCGTCGCTGAGCCGCCGTCCCGCCCCCTGGAGCCGCCTGCACAGCGGCCCACGGCGTCGGATCCTCCGGTGGCCATTCTTCCCTTCGACTCCTTTGCGGATGCAGTTAAGAGCCGATTGCCGATGCCTCAAGAAAGTACAACTACTTCAAATCCGCAGACAGGCAACCAAAAAAAACGATTTTATTTTAAACACCTTAAAAATAAAAATGTAAAGGCAACAGGACTGGAGTACAATACATCACGAAAAAAAACAAAATCAAAATCCCAAAATACAAAATTTAACTGAGACATTCTCAGTTGTGCACCAAAACGCACAATCTGCCACTAATAAAGTGGATGAGCTAACACTCATGGCAGAAGAGCTGCACCCTGACATCTTCGTTGTCTCTGAACATGGCTTCACGGCTGACACTGTCGCTATGTTTAGAATTGACAATTACGAATTGGCTAACAATTTTCACCGAACAAACTTTAAAGGGGGTGGTGTTGCAATTTTTGTAAAATCACGAATGAAATTCCCAGCCCTTCAAAGTGGATTATAGCTGTGATCTAGACTTTGAAGTGGTGGGAATAAAAACTGATCTAAATTCCGTGGGAAAAATTACTATAATTGGTCTATATAGATCTCCCAATGGGTGCAGCAATACTTTTTTTGAAAATATTGAGACCCTTCTAAATTATATCAATTCAAAGTTGTTGAAGTTCATCATCATTGGTGACTTCAACATCGATGTGCTAGACAACACCAACCCCCTGACCCAGCGGCTACGCGACATTCTCACTTCTTTTGGCTTGATCTGGTCCGTGAGCTCACCAACTAGAGTGACTGCCACAACGAGTACAGCCATCGACAACGTCATCACAAACATCTCAGACGTTTCGGTCTGTGTCCTGAACACGGCCATCTCAGACCACTTCGCGCAGGAAGCCGTAATTGCACGCCACAACCCAAAATTTGAACCGCCCCCCGTGAAAATGAAACGAGATCAAAAACCCGGAAATGTCGAGCAATTTATAAGGTCGCTCAGCAAGGAATCTTGGTCTTTCTTGGAGTCTTTCGAACGAGTGGATGAGGCTTTCGACGCGTTTTCGAACCGCTTCATTTTTTATCTAAACATAGCTTGCCCATTCAAAAAATTTAAAGAGTCTACTCAAGCGAAGAAAAAATCCTGGATTACTCAGGATATCCTCAATTTAAGAGAAAGACTCAAATTTTACCACTCAATTTATGTCAAATCCGAAAACGAAGAATTCAAAATCTTTTATCGACAATTTAAAAAAAATTACCGCAAAGAAATAAAAAATGCCAAAGCAAGAGACGTTGAAAATCAACTACAACAGTCCAACAATATTTCAAAGAGTGCTTGGAACATTATAAAAAAGAACACAAATTCAAAAAATGATTCAAAATTCACCATTCCAAAACTCAAATCTGAAATTGGACTGATTCATGATCATTTCGAAGTGGCAAGCAATTTCAACAATTTCTTTTCAACTGTGGCTGCATCAGACATTTTGTTAAATATCGGCAACCAAAGTCAAGAGCCAATGGCGGGACCGGTTTCGTCCATGGTCCTTTTTCCTGTGTCCGAGGGAGAGGTGGCTCGTGTCATACAGGATCTCAGACCGAAAAAATCTAGTGACATCAATGGTACGTCTATGTGGTTAATCAAAAAGTGCTTCAAGCATATTTTGACACCGCTCACAAAATTGATCAATCTCTCTTTTGCACAAGGCATTTTTCCGTCTGCACTGAAGACAGCAAAAGTGATTCCAATTTTCAAAAAGGACGATCCTTGCATATCCAGCAACTATCGTCCGATTTCAATTCTTCCCACCTTCAGCAAAATTTTCGAAAAAACATTTCTCAAACAACTTGAAAAGTTCCTCAATCATTTTGAAATCATCTGTCCTGAACAGTTTGGGTTCAGGAAAAAACAAGTCAACCATTGATGCTGTGACGGATCTCATCAACAACGTTGTCGATGGCCTGGAGAGGAGAGAACATGTGCTCAGCATATTTCTCGACCTCTCCAAAGCTTTTGACTGTGTGCATCATGCGACACTGTTGCGCCAGTTGTGGACAAGTGGTATTCGGGGTCTGCCGCACCGTTGGCTCTCGTCTTACCTCGCGGACAGAGAGCAGTGCGTGCAGATTGCGAATGCTCTGTCAGACAAAGTAAAAATGCCCTATGGTGTCCCTCAAGGATCAATATTAGGGCCAGTCCTTTTCATATTATACGTCAACAGACTGAATTCTTCAATCCAGAATGGAAAAGTGGTTCAGTATGCTGACGACACGACTCTCTGCATCAGATCAAAATCAAAACAAGATCTCGAGGTGAAATCATTCATTGAGGTGAATTCATGCATTGAACATTTCTCAAAACTCAATTTGAAAACAAACAGTTCGAAATCAAATGTGATGAATTTTTGCCTTCGGCAACAAGAGCATGGGCAACGACCCGCAGTGATGGTGGATGACGTACTCTTGGAAGAAGCAGAATCCATCAAATTCCTTGGAATGTACCTTGATCGAGGACTGACATGGGATGATCACATTGATAGAGTCTGCTCAAAGGTTGCTTCAGGCATTTATGTTTTACGCAACCTTTCAAAATTTTGTTCCATGGATGTATTGAAAACGGCTTATTTTGGTCTCATACATCCACATTTATCTTACGGCCTTAGGCTGTGGGGAAGTTGTTCTAAATACAAATTCGAAAGAGTATTTAGAACACAAAAGAAAGCCATCAGAATTCTTTCAAAACTGAATCCTAGAGAGTCGTGTAAAGGATCCTTCAGGGAGCTTGGATTGCTGACTTTACCCTGTCTCTATATTCTCGAGGTCGCCCTGTATTGTCGACTAAAATGCCAGTTGGTGCAGGGCAGGGACGTCCATCACTATGAAACAAGAGGCAGGGACAACTTTCGAACCGAGCAACACAGGACAACAGCATTCGGACATTTGCCATCCCAGGTTGGTGTCACAATCATCAACAGGCTCCCTGAGGAAATTAAACATCTCGAAGAGAGCCCAAAACATTCAAATCTCGACTAAAACGCCTCTTGGTGTTAAAGGCATTTTACTCCGTTGAAGAGTTCATGATGGGCCGCTGGGATGAAAATCCTTGAAATTATCAACAAACAATTTCCCAGTCCTGATGTCCAGTTACCATGAAATTCCAAATACTTGTTAACTGCCTTGTTTATTGACTCTCACATTTAAGTATTGTGTGTTTAATACCTCAAATGTTGACGCATGCAATGCAATTGTGAAATTGTTGATTTTTGATGCAATAAAGAATATTATTATTATTATTATTATTATATAATAAGTTGAATAGTAATTAATACAATTACGTGTTCTAATTCCAGCTGACATTAATACCAATAAAAGCGTTCACACATCTGCCACCTTATGTTATTATTAGTAAATAACTCTCAGCCGTATAATATGTATATCATTGATAGCTATTGATAGTATAGGTTAACTTTTTAAGTTTATAAAGTGCTGATTCCACTCTCAAAATGTTATGCTCTATAGTATGGAAGACATGAAGTAACACTTTCTTTAAATATACTATGTTTTTTATGATACGGTATAATTGTTATATTAGAAAGAGCAATCTAACAGGTTATGCAAGTAGTGTGACCGATGTAATGTTTACATTATATAAGTAAGGTTTGGACCGACTCGTGGAGAGTTCACTTCTGGCTGGCTTATAGTTACCTACTTATAGCAACCTACTCTGAGTACATCAGAAACCGATGTGTAATATTTTGGAAAACCCATATATGTCCAGGAGCGGCACATCAGTAACCGCAAATGTCGAGATATTGAGGTAAAAGGGTGGATCGAGAGGTCTATTCTACTGCGAGGATGACTGTTGGAATGAATGGGGCTCAGGGTCTTACTAGTGTAGATATGAGGGAGTACATTGCCCTGCCCGATTTGACTAGAAGAGACTGGAACACAGCGAGCCTACACATCTTCCATGGTGCCTTGACTGACATACAAGAACCGCTACCCGTCGTCAATGGTTTCCTCAACAGGAAATGGCCCATACTACATGCTGAATATCCTTTTACTCCAGAAGCAAAGGTCCTTTTAGGGCAAAGTGTAGTGAGACATTTCGCTTTGAGAGAACGCAAACAAGTTGAATATTGATTGTACCTTGTCTACGCTGTGACTTCTAGTGTACTGCATACACTCAGTATACTATATGGAAGGGGTTAACTTTGTATTTTTATATAATAATATAATGTATTTTTTATACAATACAACATATTGTTCAATTTGAAGCATCGTATCTATGGAGTAGTAGCATACAAAAAATACTTTCTGTGCCTATCCAAAAATGCGTAACCTAAAGTTATAAATGTTTTTCCACAGGATCAACCTTTCAGAGTATAAATAAGAATAAGAGCTTAAATATATTGAAATAAAATAAACAATGTGATTACGTAAAACACTGCAGTTTCAAGTAAACAAAGCGGCTTTAGAAAAACTGACGGAAAGTAATTGCCTGTTTAAGCGTAGCGTACCGGTAAAGTAGCGCAATTGTTAAACTAAATTTAATTTATTAATATATTACATAATGAACTAAACTACATATGTTACTGACAGTACAATACACAAATATTACATTGTCGTTAAATGTAGTGCCAAAAAAAAACTGAATATAAATATACTTCTTTTGTGCACTAAATATCTTAACCCCTCCCCCCCCCAAACTAAGCAAGTTCTGGAATCATGTTGAATATTCTATTAACCCCCTTCCACTCTTTGTCTTGTGGGAAAGTTTCTCGCAAGTTTTTGGCTTCACACAGTTCGTTAACCGAAAGCTTTCAATTGAAAATTACCTTTATTTGTAATGTCTTTAAAACAGGTTAAAGAAACCAAGAACCTAAACCCTTAAAGTCCCGTATATTTAAACTTTCTTAAAATATACAATTCTTCTACTAAAGTAAATTTTAAAATGTTTACACTGCTGAGCAAGATGAAAGAGAAATAATTTATTGTAGCAGCTACAAGATTAACGTAATAGTGTAAGGTTAACAAACCTTGTGTAATTAAAATAGTCATTTAACTAGATCAGGACTTTCAAGTAAACCTTTAGCCTAATACCAAGTTCAGAATATAGGAAAATTATTGAAAATCTGTGGAAAAAATTCTACCTTAACCCTTTTATGATAGCTTAAATTTCCTTCCTTTACTAAGAGGAAGAGAAGACATTTAAGGGCAGCACAGGAGGGGAAGCAGTTTTATTTGGCGTCTACATAGCCAGAGTCCCCAACCCGACTACCACTACCGCATCGCAGACCTTGAAAGGTCTCTTGGACAAAGAGGTTGTGTTCCAGGCCGTCAGTGTAGAAACTTCGAAGAAGAATCTAATCAAACCTGTCGGCTACAATCAAAACTATCTTCATTCTTGTTCCTGCTAGAAGAATTATGGTGTTTGGACAGCTCTCCTTTGGACTAAACTCCTTGTAGGTAGTTTAGTCTCTTCAAGCAAAAGACACAGGCAACGAAGAAAAAGTTGTTGGGTTAGATGTTATAAGGCTCCTCTAAATCTTTCTTCCTTGTTTCCTTTGCAAATTAGTAAACTCGATAAGAGAGTCGAGAAGAACGTCCAGCCACAACTTGAATCTTTTAAATAAGACATCTAGTTTCCTAGGAAATCAATAATGTGCAAACTTTTACTTTGATTTTAATGTCTCCATGGATAACTATACTTAATTGTTATTATTAGATCTTTGAAAATTCTAATACTAAAAATGAAAATAGAGATAAAAAATAAACTATGCTTAGACCAATGTAGTATTTTGACCAGAAGAAAAAAGTGAAGTTCTCATGAAGTGAGAAATACTTGTTCTTTTATAGCTACAAGACATTTTCTTATAACATAAAAATTAGCTAAACATTATTATGAACGTACGTTCTAAATAATATATAATAGCTAAAAAAATCTATTACCTCGAATCGACATAATTAAATGAACACATAATTTGCATATATGAAATGTTCAGGCTCTCAAACTCTTAATTGGACAGTGTCTTATTGTGTGGGTCTTACCTCACACAAAATAACGAAAAACACGAAAATACGAAAACGCTGAGTGAATGTCAGCGCAACCTTCCTGCATGTCGGTTGGAAAATTGAAGTCTTTATTTGTTGTTTGTCCAGTGTGTAACACTTGGTTCAGGACAGATTGATGGAGGTCCTTTACTACTGTTTAAAGTCTCTGTCTCTCTGAGTACCCGGGGAATGTGCTTATTTGGTTTGATTATTGGTGGAAAAATATTTTTAAGGGTAAAATTTTTAAACACTGTCTACCTTGAAAAGTGAATAGAATTGAACTTAAAAAAACCGAACTTCAAAACTAACAGTTAACAAAAGAAGTAGAGTTACAAAACTAACGTGTTGTCGCGTTTTTAAAGCTACATTGGTTTATATTTTTTTATTTTATTAAAACTTAAATTAAATGAAAATGTTGGGATCGAAATATTGGGATTTAATTTTAGATTAGATTGTGAAAAGTCAGGGTAAAAACGAACAAGTAATCCTTTGGCAAGTTAGTACTGATGGTTTTAAATTGTTAGGAAGGCAGGTTGACTGCCTTGAATTGATTAGAACTAATTGTCTTGTTGCGACTATTGTTCTCCTTGTTTGATACAGCTGGACCAATGAGAGAACACCGCGGATGTCCTGCAAAGTTAATTGGAAAGGGAAGTATTTAAGCGCCCGCTCATAATTTTCGCCCTTCTTTTGGTTATTTTCGTGATTAAGTTGATTACAGTGCGCCGTAGTTCTTAATTTTTTTCCGCGAGGAATTTTGAGGTAAGCACCAAATTTATTGTACGTTTTATTGAAATAGTCTTGCTGATCTGATATTAAATTAATTCTGTTGTCTTTTTATAGGAAAAAATTAAATTCATAGAAAACTACAGAGCAATCTTAATAACTTATTCTTGAGGAAAAATAAAGCATAACAGAATCATACAAGTTATATTTGGTTCATGCTTGCAAGAAAAATAAATTAAAATTGAACTTTGTTAATAACTTTAATGGAGATTTGAAAAAGTAGTAATTTAATAATATTTATCTGGAACTGTTTTATTGTGAATTATTAATCGGAAATTAATTGAACATTAATAATTGTTTGAGAGAGCTGTAATCTGAATTGCAGAGACTTGAAAGTTAAGGTTCAACTAGTGTAAAGAGAAGTTTAAATTTTTATTTTTTGAATTGTGAGTGTACTTAGAAGTGAACATTTTTATTTTAGTTATTTCCAAGTGGTATTTGATTTTTATTTTAAAACATTATTTTATTTTAGTTAAGAGCTCTGAATTTCGTTTGATATATTTGATTAATATTTTTTATTTCTTGCCAAAGGAACTTTTAAATTTACTAAAAACTTTTGTCAAATTCTTTGTGGAAAATAGAGTGATAAAAATTCTGAAAAGTTGAACTTATTAATTTGCCAGTTTAAAATAAATCCAATACTTTTATTTAGAACTGTGATTTTTATTTTAGACAAACCAGATAATATTTAATAGATAACAAATTTAGTAATAAATTGGACTGAATATTCACTAGGAGCTTACTGATCAAAAAAATATTTTATATCGTCTTGGATGTCTCATTGATAATTTAAATATTAATACTCTGGAATATTAATATCAACAATCCAAGTCGTTATATTGACTGCGCCACTCTGCTGTAAAGTATCCAGTGAATTTGTTTACAAACCAATACAAACTGTTATAAAATTTGTTAGAAAACTTTGGCAAGAACTTATGTTATATAATATTAAGTTGTGATAAATAAGATAAATTTATTTAACCAAAAATGGCTCTCAAAGTGGACTTATTAAGTAAGGACGAATTAATTTATGAACTGTGGTTCAGTGTGAGAACTAGACCAGATGACACTGTAAATAAACTTAGAAAATTATTGAGTAAACTTACTAATTGGCGAGACCGTGGTGAGCTGCATGCAGGCATTTCGGCACGTCCACTACAGGAAGTCTACATGGATGTATTTGGACCTGTGCCTAGATCTTCAAGGTGGGATGAATTCATCCTAATCATGGTGGACGACTTCACAAGGTGCAATTGGGTCGTTTCTCTCAGGAAAGTTGATTCAGGTATGGTGTTGTAAACTTTAGAGAGTAATATTTGTTTTAAACTTTGGTTTACCGGAAGCTATTGTAAGCGACAACGCTACTTACTTCACCAGCGCGGAATTAAGGGCAAATCTTTTCAAATGGGGTGTGAAATTGATCACTACAATCCCGTACAACCCCCAGTGTAACAAATCTGAAAAATATTTATGAAATTTAAATTCAATTTTGACATGCTTGTATAGTGATTGCAAAAGAACTGGGACTCGTGTGTAAATGACAGTACCGGGTATAGCGCATATTCTTTTATGTTTAATTTTAAACCTAACAATAAGTTGGATTTAAAGTGGAACTTGAAATCAATTTTTGAATAATAATAATATTGTCACGATAATGGCCAAGTAAGTCGAAGATGTAAGGAAAGTACAAAGAAGTTAAATTCTAAATTAGAAGACACTAGATTAGTTCCAATGTTCCAGGAAGCTAACCGGGAGCCTAGAGTAATAAGGAACTCTAGCAATTTATGACGATTTAAATATAAAACACTTATAAGAATATTATATGGGGGACTGGAGGAGGTTAGGTATTTTCAAAACGTCTTGTATTATCGATTTTAAACCTTTTACATATAAAGGTATTCATACATTTTGAAAATAACTGTTTGTGGGCCATTGAAGAATTATTTATTAGGATTTTTTTTGGCCTGGCATTGAGTCTCATACGACTTGGATTCTTACATTTAGTCGTGTTTAAAGAAATTGTTATATACCAAGAATATAGATCTAACTTTCTTTTGTAATGCAAGACGGAAACTCAAGTATTTTATTACGATTTAAATTGGCAACATGTACAAGGATGGTATTAATTTTCTTATAGAGGTAATAAACAGTTCTTATAAAGAAATTCGAGGAGATAAGGCATTTTTAAATATCTTATATTATTGATTATAAACCTCATATTTGCTTGAATTGAACAATAATATTATTTGTGTTATAGTAATAAATATAAAAATAATTTATTAATGTCAACCTTATATTCACGGACTTATCAATTAACTTACATATACAATATAGTATCTAATATTTAGATAAATTAATATAAATATGTGAGTTAAACCCGATAGCTATTATCTCAGTTAATGTTTTAATTTGATTAGTGTATATGGAATAGAGAAGGGAGGGGCGAGCAGCTGTAATGTGTTTTGCTCTCTACCTTTTCCTCCCTTCCACTTCCATGAAAGGAAAAGTTACCTTGACTTTTCGTCTTATATGTGTAGTTCAAACGTACGCCTTAACTTAGGTCTGTCAGTTAATTTAAACGAAATTTATTGGAATTGGAACGATTTGTAAAATATGTGATTACACGTAATATACATATCTTATTTATTATATAAATACGAAAATATGTGATGAAATATGAGTGGATGTTTAAATATTTTTTCGGGTGTTTATAATATGTTTTATACCCAATTAAAAATGTGTTGTGGACATATTTAAACAATATTTGGCATGGATAAAACTTAGACATCATAATGATACATAGACATGTTTCAATCCCAAATTATTACTCATTAAAAAATAATTATTCTAGAGTTTTGTATTTGCCTGAACAAGTACCACCTTCCCAAATTCCATTTTGCTACAAATAATAACGGAAAAAATATTACCTGACTTCTAAGATTAGCAGTGATGTATTCTAACTATTCAATTTATTATCATTTTGAATACTCTAAATTAGTCTTAATCTTGAACATCACAGTCAAACACAATTTATACGAGTTGTATCTCCTTATGTCATTGGCTCTTTTAGTTTCACCGCACAGTTTTACTTTCCTCGGTTCATCCACAGTCTGAGGGAAATCCAGAAAATGTGATGCCTATGAAATCTTAATAATAACTCTCGAAAGCCTTATTACGAAACTTTGTTTCTATCACACGAATAAATACAATAATAAATGGTTTTATTGCCACTGTAGATCTAGGTGATCAACTTATTTTCCTTTTCTTGGAACTCATCCTCACTTCCACTTACACCTTATTAATTTAACTACCAGCTAAACTAAAAATGAATAATAAATTTAACCGTTTCAAACTTTAATAAAATTAAGGTTATACTTTCTATTTACTATGTGTTTTCTTTCATCACCTGTTTTGAGTTATTGACAATGCCGTCATATAAAGATAGACGTATGGAATAGCTCACTTAAATAGATTCGTAGTTAAATAAAAAGTTCTTCTGTACTAAAATCAAACTTATGTCTGTGCATGCTCAAAAATCAATGTATACGCGTAACTTTAAAATGATGTTTTTCTCATTAAAATACATATATATATATATATATATATATATATATATATATAATCATTTACGTGTCTATGTTTATTTAATATTTGTAGCTTTCTTATCAAGAAACATGTAAAAAATAATTTTAAAAAAATACTTGTTTTTAATCTCAATAATTCTTTCGTTAGCGTTCAGTGGGACAGCTTCAGTAAAAGACAAAATTATTCCCCGTAAGAACAAATTGAAACTCTCCTATTTGTGGTTATATAATTATGAGAAATGTCTCATTTAAAGATATGATAAATATGTATCTAAACATTGTTCTTCTAAGGCTAAAATCAAGATGGCCACCAGTATAACCAACTCCTAAACTACGAGGACAAAATCAAACAAACATTTGCAGTTTATTTGAGGGATGTGCTTAATGGTAACATTTACGTAATTATCACAAACACAACACACAATACATTCATGGTTTATTGTTGTATAAATTAGAGGTTATTTGTGGTTAAAGATAAAATGTATTAAGAATGTATTACGGAAAATGTAAAAGTAATAAATTTAATAACGGATTACTTGAATAACCTTCGAATTCGTCAAATTTTTTATAATAAAAATGAATTTTTAGCACATTTAGTTGATTTTTCAGTCAATTTGTACGATTTTATAAGAGACTCGCATACTGTGAACTAATAATTTTCAACATTCTAGAAACCACAAGTTATAAACTATTAGTTGCTGTAATTTTAACATATCAGTATGATTATAATGTTATTTATTTAGATATAAAGATAGTTTTAAACCATTTTCGTGTGTGAAACTTAATTATTTAAAGTTTTAATTTAATGTGCTTTAAAGGTTTAACTATCCATTGTAGAGTTAAATTTGATTTTTACTTTTAACAAGCCATTAACTGTTTTTTTTAACCCTAGAACTGGCGGTCATTTCATCCTGTAGTGTCGGGCTGTTTTGGAGCTTCGCGCAAGGTTTTTTTTTAAAAATTATTAAAAATATAAAATAAAAGCAATATAAATAAGAGTATATATTTTTGTGTTCAGAATTAAACGTAGAATTGCACTATATTGTAAAATTAACCATAAAAAATTTTATAATAATTCTTTTTTTAATCAAATATAAAATTTACGAAAAATATTTCTTAAATTTGGGGGGGACCATACCTAGCAAATGAAGTTATAGTGAGAAATATTTATAAGTGAGATAGCCATTCTGTGTCAAATTTTATCTAGTTTCAGAAAAACATAAACATTATACACATTTATGAAAGCATCATAAAGCTATAGAACAAAAAAACAGCGATGCGTATAAATTCTGAAAATCGGGTGTACACGTAAGACTTTGGTAAAACAAGTTTTGCTAATACATTTATCTATGAATACATGTTATTTTGCATATTTTATTATTAGAATAAAATAGAATATACAGTAGTAATGAAATAATTACCATAAATTATTTTTTGAAAAGTAAAAAAAAAAGTTAAATTTTGCTATTATTCAAAAATTTTGCGAAAAATTTTCATTCAGCAAAATATAAAATCTTTTCTAAAGCTTGTACTATATCAAAATTTATAAATTTATGGTTTATATAAGTAATAGGAAATATTATGTAGTTAGAAAACTATAAATATAACTAAATATATTGAAAAAATATAGAATAACCCAAACAGTTATTATATATAACCAAAGAAATTAGAGGAAATATATATTTTATTGTGAAAACTATCTATTTACCAAAAATAAATAGTTACTTCAGAGCTAAAAGAGTGCTATAAATAACGTTTAGTAAGTGAAAACAATAACAAACTATGTGAAATGAATTTTAGCCAAGTCATTTTGCCATAGCCTACACAAAGCCGGTAATTTCTCAAACATATTTCAGTAAATAGAAATTGATTTATTCTAAAAATATATATGTTTACACACTACTACGACATCAAACAACACACTACACATTAAATACGACACTAAAACACGCGTAAAACTATTAAAACTTACAAATATCCACAGCTCGGCACGAAAGTGATACAGAACGGCAGCGGCAATATGGCGGTCACAACAAACGGCGTCGCATTTTCTTTTACGTTCAAAATAACAAGCTTGCTACGTCATAACCATAATACAAAGAGGAATAAAACTCATCTGTTCCTTAGCACTTTTTCTTCCCGAATCCAATGGTGCATGAATTATATCGATACGTTACCTGAGTATATTGTAAAAAGTAATTATACAAGGAAATGTTTGACCGACAAAATTTTGACGGTTAACACTACAGAAGCGGCATTAACCGACATAATTATGTCGATTAACAGTTCTAGGGTTAAGAAACATTTTTGTTTTCAATAATTTGATTTATTTTGCAGATATCCTGCATACTAACATTTTTATATTCTACAGATAGACATAGAGAAGTTTTGCCATAAGAGACGAGCTTTGTGAGTGATAAGGCTTCAATGACGCTCAGAAAAATATCAGGGAAAGATTTACACAATCTTGCAAAGTAATCTCTCCTACGTATAAATAAATATTCGTTCAAAATTTAAAACGAAAGTTTTAGATATCCTTTTGATAGGTTACGCTAACGCTCACACAAGCTCCATTGAGTCTAGACACATTTCAGTCTATATGTCAATTAATCCTCGAGATATTGTACGGACTGACTGACAGACAGAAGGATACGTCCACAAATAAAAATGTTCTGTAACACAACCTGCATGTACCGTACCATTGGAGCACAGTGTTCCAGAGTTCAAATATTTCATATCCAAAGAGGCCTTTATTGGCTAACCACTCAATGGTAAACACATTTACGTTCTTCACGACAATATTTCATGGACACTTCTAACTGACAAACAATGGCTGTCTGGTTTGATTCATGGTGTAATATACCATCTCGGCAGTGGATGAGGTATTGACAGTGGCAAAATGTAGTTTACCGCTTTCAGTCAACCCTTTGTTCACTAAATAAAAATATATATTTAAATATTGATTATTTGCATGGGTTTATTTTATATTTGAAAATGTAATAAACATCAAAGAAAGGAACAACCGTTCATCAAATATTGCTTAATATACTTTCTTAATAATTGTTTTCATCACTGATCTTCAACTGCCGCACGTACAGCTAGTGTAGAAAATTTTAAAAGTGTATAAAGTTAAAATAAATTAAAATAAATAAATCTCACTTAATCGTGAAATGCACTGTGAGACTGTAGATTGGGTGTCCGAGGCAGGAGTTATATTATTTTGGTAAAAAAAGACAGGACTGACTGAAGAGTACAATAACGCAGTTGTTTGGAACAAGACGAAGCATCCACCTTTAGGGAAAATGCAACCCCCGTCACAGTGTAGATTTTCAAATAGAGGACAAGTAAAACTTAAATAAAAATTTTATGGAAATCAGTGCTGTATGGGATTAATACACAGTATACATTTTTACTGTTATTGACTGAACAAAGAAGCAATATGTTGAAAATTTAAATAATGTAATATTTAGCATAGTATTACTCATGTGTTAATTGTAACGGGATACGTTTATTATCAGCTGTTCCAAGATTTGTTTCTTACATTAAATTTTTGTTCAGCACTACAGAAAAATGTTTATAGTTTTACTTCTGTTTGATAGAATCAATCTTTAACTTGCTGTAGATGTAGCTTATATTGGTCACTGTTAAATTACATTAAAAACATAAAACCAATATTTAATACATTTTATTGTTTTGTGAGGCCTTTCGATATCCAAGATATCTTCTTCAGACACATCACAAAAGATTATATTGTGATTATAAGGCCTCACAAAACAATAAAATGTATTCAATATTGGTTTTATGTTTTTAATGTAATTTAATCTTTAACTAGTTATTACTCATTTAATTCTTTGTATAAATTTATTATACACACTTTTGAAAATGGATAAACTTGCTAAACCAAAGTCTGATGTAAGCCATGGAGAAGAACAGTGGATGAATATGTACGAGACATTAACAAACTTTGAAGGAGACCGTTCTACAGAAGAAACATCAGACAAGAATGAAACTACGAATACTAGTAAGTTACATTAGTCCATCTATCTTCAAGTAGATGGTCTACTACTTAATGAAGTCACTATTTGAAAGTCTTGTATTTTAGCTCGAAAAACGAAATTTACTTACAGCTCACCATAGCCGTGAATGTTTAAAGGTTTTATAGGATGATAGGATTTTGGACGTGTTCAATCATATATTCAGTGTTCTATCCTTAGTAAAATAACGATGACGAATGATCGAAATCCTGTTTTCATTTCGTGAAGTTTTTCTAATACGATTGAGCGTCAAGTTGGTTGTAAGCAACGAAATTTATATTGATATTGAAAATGTATAAAGCCCATTTAAAGGTTTTGGTTGTTTTTTAAAAAACTTCAAAATACAGTTAAATCTGGCAAGTTAAACCTCTTCTTTGTACTTTTTCTTTTAATAGAATAGTTATTATTTTTTTCCTAAACCAATCAGTCCTGCTTGCCTTAAATATTACATGTTAATTGTTCAGTGAGACTTAAACATTGTTATAGTTATGTAAAGAATGCTAAAACTTCTTAAAACTTATTCAAGACAAACCCAATATCAAGAACAACAAATTTTTAACTGGAACACATTTGTTTGTATTTATATGTTAGGGAAAATTACTAAAAATTTTAAACCAAATTACGAATATATTATAACTTTATGGCACAGCTTGTGTGTAAATTTCGACAATGTTTACTCCAATAAAACAAACTGGAAACCAGTGAATACAGTCCATTTTCCAAGAACAGATAAAATTGGCCAATAGGGCGCAATGGAAGGTCTTTGAGCCAACCGTTCTTGCGACTCACACGGGAACCACGACATTTCTTGTCGATACTTTCAGCGACAGATGATAATGGTGAACGTTACGTACATTTATAGTCTATATTTCCATTTGATAAGGTTTATTTATTGTATTTGAATCATTACTTTATTCGCATTAAACATTATATTAACTCCTTGATTCACTTACTGTGTAGGTCATTTGGTTAATGTGGAACTGAAAATAATCCAGTAGGTTTAAATTTATTCAATGATTATAAAATGTAACTATTATACTACCAATACGTACTATTTAAAATTATCATCTAAGTAATTGTAAATTCATGCAATAAAAGAATTAACTCTAACATAAGTGTCTCTCGCGTACTGACTGAAGGAGTACAAAGATCACGTTTAATATTCTATTAACTCTTTTTTACTCTTTGTAGTCAGAGGAAACTACTCGTTCAGTTCATGTAAATGAAGCTTTTATTTGCAAATCATTTTATTTTCAAAAAGTCTTTGTGTATAGCTTAGACGAAACTAGGGATCAAGAATCATTCTAAATTCAGAATAAATTAGTTTCGATTAGACTTATCGAGCAAGAGCTATATACATATAATGTGAAGTACAACTTGAAATTCTAAGACGGTATTTTATAAAATAAAAAGAATACTGTTTAAGCCACGTTTCAAAATTTGTTTGTCAATCTAGAACCAATGTTAAATATGTAATTAAAATATTAACTCAAATATAAATTTCCATCATCATTTCCAAGTTCATTGTCAGAAACCTCTCAAGAGACAAGCTCAGCTAATAATAATAAGCAGTTACTGGGAGATAGAGAAATTTAAAGTAATCAGATAAATGAGGAACAACATATCCTTCAAAAGCTTCAAACACATTACTCACAAAAACATAGCATTATTCAGCGTAAGTGAGGACAAATACAGAAGTTCGTGTGACTTTTCTGCATGGAAGTATCAATTATTATCTGGCACTGTTTGATCTTGTAACAATTTAATTTTACAACAATCAGTGAATATTATTAGCAAAGCGCATAATAACTATCACGTGTATTAATATTGATATTAAGCTATTGATAGTATAGGTTAGCTTGTTAAGTTTATAAAGCCCTGATTTTACTCCCATAATGTAATGCTCCTTACACTTCCTCATTATTATGGAGGATTTGAAAAACAGTCTTTAACTACACTATACTTTGTATGATTCTGTACAACTTTTCTATTAGAATTTGCAATATTTCAAGTTATACAGTAGTGTGACCGATGTAATAAGCCTTCACTAGAGAAGTAAGGTTTGAATCGACTCGATGAGGTTTCATTTCTGACTGACTTATAGTTTTTACCAGTAAGTACAGTAAAAGACCGATGTGTCACTTACATCTTGTAAGACCCATGGAAGTTCGGGAGTGGCACATCACAAACCGCAAATGTTGGGCTAAAATGGTTGATCGAGAGGTATAGTCTACTGCGAGGATGACTGTTGGAATGGATGGAGTTCAGGCTCTTACTACTGTAGACATGAGGGAGTACATTCGCCTGTCTGCTTTCACTAGAAGAGACCGGAACAGAGCGAGCCTCCACATCTTCTATGGTGCCATGACTGATATATAGAACTCGCTATCCCTCGTCATTGGTTTCCTCAACAGGAAATGAATCATACTACATGCTAAACATTCTTTCAGTCCAGATGCAAAGGTCCTTTAGAAGAAAGTGTAAAGAGAAATTTCGACCTTAGAGGACAAAAATGAGGTTTCAATCAAGATTGTACTTTGTCTTTGTTGGGCCTTCGAGTGTATCGTTTACACTCTGTTTACTACATTGAATGGGTTTACTTTGTATTTTATATAATAAACAAATATTTCTTTACCAATTGATTAGGATATGGTTATGCATATTGATAATGTGCAACGTTCTTCACAGCAACCAAGTAACTTTGGAAGTTATCACTTACGTTGCTTACTGTTTCATTTTAATTTATCTGCGGAGTAGTTACGTACAAAAAAAGTTATGTATCTATTTAATCATGTTGTATCTAATGTAAAAAGGGTTTCTAAACAGAATCTAACTTCCAAAATATAAAGAAGAAGAGCTTTAAAATAATAAATAAACAATGAGATTACATGAAACAGTTCAGTTTTAAGTAGAAGAAGCTTTAAAAAAAACTGTCGCAATAAAATTTCGTGACGTAGTGCATCGGTGAAGTAGCGCAGTGAGTGGAGGTTAACTCGGCAGCTTGTTTGGTGAGTTATCTCGCACCGTTGTACTTTAACTGAGTTGTGAATTTTACATTAAAACTCACCATGATATTATTTTTACTAGCTTAAAACATTTATATCAATGTAGATCTTATTAAAAACTTTTAATATAACATTAGACGATAGGTTTGGTGTTTTCATTCAGTAAGGCATAACCTAATAACAACAATTGTTTCCTAATATGCTGAACAAAGTAGGAGTGCGCTAGAAGCACGTACCGCATAACCGACTTTGCTGAAGTTGCATGCACAATGTAAAGTATATAGTTCATTTTATGCTCGATATATCCTGCGGCCAGACACTACGACAGAAAAGTAAGCTTTACAGTTTCCAGACATACAGAAGAGTCATTTTTCCAGCTTCATTGACGTACAGCCGAATCCCATAGATAGACACACACCTTCGAACTTATTCTTGTCTATGTGGATATAAAAAGACATTAAAAATGTAAAGATGCAATCTTTCTTAATATATATTGCGTATAGTTAGACCACGTATATGCTAATCCAAGTCCCAAAAGGTATCATGCTCATTAACAAACATAACGTTGCCTATATATATATATATATAAATGAAGTAACATGCGCAATTTCAAATATGCTTCAATTCATGCTCAAGAATATCACCCTGAGTTATAGGCTACACTAATCCTCAGCCACATTGCATGGAGCTACAAATACGATCATCGAACTCGAAGTTCTGTATGTAACATGGGTGCAAATGAAGCTTCATGCAGAATTTCAAGTCTATAAGTTAGTTAGTTCGTTCTCAAGATATCGTTCTTATAGAGTAAAAGAAATGAAATTTTTCCAATCCATCAAGGGATAGGCAACTCCAACTAACTATATAACCGTACATTTTGGTTATATATATAAATATGTAAAGCTGTATAATCTAAACTCGCCTTCGGCTCGCTGGGGGCTACGCCCCCAAGGCCCCCAAAGTAAACGCTTGCAAATTCGGGGGATAAGCGGAATTCGGTGACTGGTTAAGTCCGGACATTAAGTAAATGACAAGGGATTTAAAAATTGACCTTTTTCATAGATTTTTTTCCGGATTCGTAAAAACTTTTGACTTTGAGGGCATTTTGCGGTTAAACCGTTAGAGATACGACAAAAAGTGACTGGACCTTTCTTGTCGGAAATTTAATTTTGTCTTTCGATTGTGCCCTCAGATCTGATCTACGACCTATGGTTTAGCCAGAAATGAGCTCGGGAGAAAAGTCTGCACGGGTCAGCTATCTTGAATTGTTTAGTATAAACATAATAAAAACCGACCTCAAGGCAGTATTTTAAGTCGAACAGGGGGTTTAATATCACCAGGAGACTATCTAGTCAAGGCGAGAAATTCCCTGGGTGGGTGATTAATGTTAAGGAGGTTAAGACAAGAGGGGGTTTAATTTCGTCAGGATATTGTCTGGTCATATGAACAAATTCCCAGGGGGGGTTAACGTTTACCGGGGGATAAGTCTCCAGGGGGTTATCTGGTCATACCAGGATCTTCCCAGGGGGGGGTTAAGAGATTTGGTGACTGGTAAAATTCGGACATGAGGTCATGGCAGGAAATTCCCTGGGGGGGTTTAATGTTACCAGGGGGGTTAACACATCAGGGGGTTGAATGTACAGGAGGTTATCAGGTCATACCAGGAAATCCCGGGGGGGGGGGTTAATATTACCGGGGGTTAATGACACACTTGGGCCTTTTTTAGAGGGTATTGTGTCTGTGAACATAATAAATATTCCTCTGTCCCTATCTACTATTGACGCTTAGCTAACGCTCAGCCAACTCCCGAAGTCACTGAACCTTTTCTGTAGATCACGTGATTTCCTAAATCCCGTTTAAAATTTGTTTTGAGTTACGACCAACCGTTTAGCCGCTATCAAGCCCGGAATGTAAATTTTTAGGCGAAAATGTCCAATATTTTCACTTAATCGCGTTTTGCGGTCAAACTAAGGGAAATATAGTAAAAAGTCACTGGACCTTTTTTGTAGGTCATCTTATTTCCTAAATAAAACGTTAGTCTTATTTTGACCTCCGACCAATGGTTTCGCCGCTATCGACCCCAAAAACAAAAGTTTCGCGTAAAAGTTACAACAAAATTGTACATAATCACGTTTTTCGGCCAAACCAATCGAGATAGGGCAAAAGATTACTGGACCTTTTCTGTAGATCGCGCAATTTGCTAATTTGATGGGTCAATCAGATTTGAGCTACGACCAACGGTTCGGCCGCTATCGGGCTTGAAACATTATTTTTATCGAAAAAATCTCTGGAATTTCAAATGTTTTGTCGCTTAACCATGGAAGATAGAGCAAAAAGTCATTAGACCTTTTTTGTAGTTCACTTCATTCCTGACCATGAATTTTCCGTCAGATCCGAGCTAGCTCCAACGGTTCGCCCGCTATCGGGCTTACAAAAAATGCCTGCAGGGGTGAAGAATGCGCGATTTTTTGGGAATTTTTTTGAGGGGTTGAAAATGAAAAATTCTCACTTTTCGGGATTTTCCTGGTGGTTACACGTGGAAAGCTATCTGTGTACCTAATTTCAAGTCTCTAACTCATCTGGAAGTAGGTTAGAATTAGTATACGTGAGTGAGTGAGTCAGTCAGTCAGTCAGTTACACATGCGGTTGTATATATATTAGATAAATCCATGTAAAACCAAGCAATTTTAGGCTGTCTCCAAGTACTTCTAAATGCTTACAAAAAGTCCTCAGTTCAATTTTCATCTATAAAAACTAAATTGTAGTTTGAATCATGTTTCATAGAATTCCAATTAGCAGTAAGCTTCAGTACCTTGAAGGGTTTATCTGGGGAGAGACGGATTTTGTTAGTTCCCATCTACACGTCATAACTTTTCTAACCACTCAGCTCTGCAGACACATGTATTGGGCACCTTCAAACTATACAGGTACTCGGGCCTCGAAAATTTAGGTTTAGTGCATTGACATAAATTTTGAGATGGGGATCTATTCTAATAGTATACTATGGCATTCTAGTGCCCAGACAAACGACGACATTCTTGATTAAATTTAAAGACATCTCAGTGAGATAGAGATACATTGTTTACATGGAGATTTTCACTATGACCATTACTGAAAGAGATATTTGTGTATATTGAACGGTCTAGACGATAATATCCGATAAATTTTTTGTTTAGTCCTAAAACTTAAAATGAACTAAAACTTATTTATTCACCTTTTACTAATTTCTAGCATTATTTTAACCTATACATGAGTCAGGATCTTCTAGAAACCAAGTAGAATAAACTTCTAAAAATGGTTTAAAAAAAACAAAATAAAGTAATGAGGGTATGAAATATTCAAATGAGTAAACTACCAGTGATGAATTGAATTATTTGCTGAGCGTTAGCGAATTTAAATCATAACTCAAGGGACTGTAAAATTCTGTTTGTGAAATTTTGTCCATTCGATATCTTAAGAACAAATTGCTTGAAATTGTTTATAGTCTTATTTCTATATAAGCAACATTGAATTCGACGAGCGTTTCTCTTTGCATAATATTTTTACACTGGTATTATAAGTAACCATGATGGCAACGAGACATTCACAGGTTCATAAATTTGTAAACAAACTGAGTAATTATATAACAGTATATCATGCAACATTGTAACACACGTCATATAGCCTATTGAAATGAGCTATGGAATATTGAAATGAATGATTTATTATTGAAATGACTACCTCAAGGAATCCTGTTACACATCGCGTGGCATACTCCCTGCATTGCTATGAACTTTGATACAGTTGGTGTTCTAAAACTAAGGATAATACAATTTTATAAATATTAATCTCTTAGCAACTTTTATTGCAAAGCATTTATTGTAACAATTAATAATCAAAAATTCTCCAGTAACATTGCTGCAACGAGAAAAAGGAGACGAACTTGAAAGCTGCATCAGTCGTCTCTTTTTATTTTGGCAAACTACTGGTTTCAAAATTGATTTCCTATAGAGCAAGCCCCCTTCTTTCTTTATCTGTTAACAATTGTTTTCTTCTTAAAGTATTGTACAATCCATATTTTATAATAAATTAAGTATTATTTACAAATAATGTAGATTACTTTAGTTTTATATTACGATAATAGCATTTTAAACAGTTTACATTCATCAAAATATGCTAAACACGCACTTTTTATTCTTAAAATAGTAGGTTATTATTACAATTTTTAAGATGAAAAGTATAAAAAAGAAAGAAAACTCTGTATGTAAAGTTAATATAATTTATCTTATGCATATTTTTTACAATATTATTTTACGTTATTTTTTACATTTGATTTGCATTCTTTATACTCGCTTTTTATGATCACTGAAAACAATTAATGTATTTGGTTTTATTTAGTTGTTAATTTAAAAGGATCTCTGTTACATATTACCTACTACTTAAACATGTATTTTCAATACTGCATTTTTCCTGGGTACTGAGTGACCTTTCTATTTTTATTGAAAATGTGTTTACTAATAATGTAATAGCCTATTTTATGTAATGTGACTAGTTATCTATGCAGTGTATGGAGTATCAATTTTTATATTGTGGCAACAAGTAACAATCGTATTATTTCTTAACTCTTTAGAATTGTTTCTATATTTATCATCATTTTATCAGCCCATTTTAAAATTAGGTTACTTAAGGTGTGTAAATCAAGTAATTACTTTATATTAAAGGGAAAAATAAAAAAAACCTTTTCGACTAAAGAGACTCTCTTCGAAGAATCTAAATTCACTATTGAAAGAGAGTTAGTATACAACCACTAGCAGTTATTAAACATATTTTCAAAATATCGAACTGAAATTAAAAAAGTTAAAAATGTTATTGATAGCAGTTTTGAATGGAAATGCACACAGCTACGTTTTACGATGGCGTTGAATTGAAAACCATGATCTCACTCACCTGAAACAAGGAAATTGTAAAGCAGGTGCAAACACACTATTTTCTTTTCTTGTAAAATTTTAAATTGTTATTTTTTATAAGAAAAGAACACTAAGTTACGAGAGTTGGAATTTGCTCTCTTCATCAGATATTAAAAAATCAAACTTAAATCAACGTACGACGATGGACTTACCAATATTATATTAACGCCAGTATGCATGTTATGTGTTATTTATTTAGAAGTCGTATGGCTTGTTTCACACAGCTATGACTAGGTACATGCTTCAATTTTAACGTCAACTTGCTCTGTTATCAAAGTGTTTTGATGTTTGCATATGCATGGCCGTACGGTTTTGACACTTGAAGAAGAGGATAGATATCTACACTCGAAACGTAATGATCATGTGACGATTCAAAATGTCTGTAACCCTCTTCTCCTTTCAAATAAACAATCGTCAGTAATACATTTTATGCAAAGAATATTTATAGTAGTTGTATTTTAGCTTAACTGCGAAGATTGTATGAGTGATAGTGTGTATTAATAAGATAAAATCATCTCCAATGTTTATTACAGTTGTAGTCAGTTGAATAAAAGATTATCTCAACTTTAGTCATATTGAATTCAATCCACAAGAGAGATTGAAGACGTGGTTAGCCAAGCAATCAATTCGCTTATCTAGGCTACGTCGAAGGAGCGGTTATCCAAACAATTAACTTTGGAAGTAAATTCATGAGATAAAGATGGCTTACTGGAACTAAAGTATATGAGAATTGAAAATATATCATTGATCATGTTATTGTTTTTTTTAATATTACTGCTAAACTATTTCACTATTATATATCACCGATTGGGTTACATTTCTGTATGCGTAACATTCAGTGGGACAAATATTGAACCAAGCTTACCAAAGTCTATTTGTCAGCTCGTTTACCTAGATATGCTGACTCTGTGTACAAGTTTAGTTTGTGCATGTTCAATGGTAGTTCTGGCCAGGATTTTTAATAACTATAGCAAAGTTTTAGTATAGGCTCCTCTTACTCCTCTTACAATTATGTATGCGTAAGTATTTTTTTTCTATTAATTCCATTTTGCTAGAGTGATCACAATGTTTATAAAAAATGAATCATTTAGTAACATTGAGTAAAATGCATGCATATTCATAAAATAAACAGTTATACTCATTTATATTTATTGGGTGAACAGTATTATACGTATATTAATAACAAAAAACACAGAAAAAGGATTTTGAAAGAATTTGTGACAAAAACCGTTTTTGAAAAAAAGACCAAACGGCGTGTATACTTGAACTTTTTATAAAACTTGTTACCTGACCTATTAGAAGATTGATTTGATTGTATATACATATTGTTCTACAGGAAAGGAATTCAATATGGTTTATGAAGAATGGTGGTCCTGCAAATTTTAGATTAGATGTTAGACTACACTTATGATGTATTTTAAGAATCAGATGGATAGCCCATGGTCCTATAGTGTGGCCTATCAGCTCTTCTGTTCCAAAACCCCTTGACTGTCTTCTTTGAGGTTACCTTAAACTTTTGGTATACCAAACCACTATTGAACACATTTGAATGTTAAGGGAGAGAATAGTATATATATGCAATATGTTAAAAAAGATAATGGATGAATTTGGATGAAGGGGTTGAAAATGTAATTGAACTATTCATTTTGGTCGACACATTGCACATACTATAAGATCAATAGTACTTTTCATTAACCTTACAAAATGTTTTAATTGTTGCATCTTTTAGTTATAAGAAAAAACACAAGGTCAGCCATACCACACATGGATGTTACTACTGTACCTACTTTTTAGTAAATAAATTCGATTTCCTCAAATTTAAATTTCTTATTAATAATGAGCAAGTTTTTATATGATAAAAATTTCAGTTTTCAGTTAAGAGTTTTCTGATCTTAAAAATCTGTATACTCTAATTTGTAGATTTAAATTGTTCAAAAATTGTGTCTTTAACAAGTTCTTACTTACATGTAACGTATTTGATATATTTTATCTTAAAATCTTATAATGTCCGCCATTTTAAACATTAATGTTAATAAACATAAAACTTTTGAGGAGTACGTTAACTACCAAGTTTCATGAGTTTTCCCTTTCTACCTTCCGAAATACAGTACTTAGCTTGTTGTAAATATCACATACGAATCATAAGGCGGAAAACGAAACGAGATATACCCTATTATGTACAGGTGACATATTTTTGTTTTGTTTTTTCATCTTTAGAATAACATCATGAAATTCGGAGGCCTACATACGCGATACTCTGTATATACAATAAATACAAAACTACTTATACTTACAGACCAAGTATGAGGTTAATCTGTGACAGTCCTTGATGTATCCAACAACTGCACATGTTTGTGGGAGAAACAACGATATCCGATATTACACTCATTGGGTCTTCTTTGTTTCACCAAACCATGTGTTTTTTATGTCTTGTCATACAGCTTTGAGAGTTATTGCATGTCCCAGATACGCCACACACTCATGACATATTAATACAGCAAGACATATTTGTGTTATAGATAGATCACAATATTTTCTTTGTTTGACAATAACATAATCCGTTGAGTTATAAAAACTACACAAGGCTTACTTTGAAAGTGTTGTTTTTCTCAATAATAGTTTAAATGTTTTAATAAAAATGTCATACATTATCAAAACATTTTTACGGCAAAATAAATCTGTATCAGGAAGTATCGAAAAAGACACCGAATGTAAAGAAAGTCTTTACTAAACTAGCTGTGACGTTTTTTCGGATTTGTGACGTTGCCGGACGTTTTTGCAGGAACTTAATTTTGACACAAAAATCAAGATTTGTTCCTTGGAATACATTGCAAATTTCAAGCCTCTAAGAAATTTCTACTCGCATCAAGATTTAGAACACAGACGGACTGAGTAACGCACGGTTTCAAGAGAGACCTGTCAGAAATTGTTATGATAGGGGTTGTTACAGTTCAACATTATAAGAACTAAGAACGGTATGGAATAATTCCAAAATATTTAACGACTATCGGTTGTTATTATTTGCAACTCTGTTACTATTAATAAATAAATTATTTAGTCGAGTTTTTACTTTCAGTAAAAAGTTAAATAGCTGGTTATTTTTCAAAACACTTATAACTGTCAAAGCTTATTATGGTGATGGACTATAATTGAGCTTTATGATTCCACATGTTTTTTGAGTTAACACCATGGCGTCAAATATTTATTTAATGTATATTTCTAATTTAAATGCGTATACTATGAATAATTAATTTCTATGTTTCTATGATTACTATATATGTCAAAATACACATGAGTACAATTTTGGTCTATATATCTTATAATGTGATGTTGGCTAACATGCTACTGAGTTGCATAACTTACAACACTACTCTGTGCTGTAGAACTCACTTCCTTTACTCTGTCTTCATCCGGTTGTCAAGTTTGCCCTTTCAAGTAAATAAACTCCACGTTTACACAAGCAGTTACATTAGAGCGTAATTCAAACAATTAGTTACTTTTGGCTATATTATTAATATAGTTGATATACTTAATTGACTGATTTACTGTAAATAATGCATATAATAATATCCTGAATAAATTATCAATAATTAAAATTGAACATCGGACATGGATTATACACGTATAATTGTAATTTTCACATTTTTCTGTGCGGCTATTTCACTATACATTACAATTCAGGAAATTGTTGAAGAAATATTTTTTAAATCAGAGATGAACACTATGAATGAGTCAACTTGAGTCATCCAAAGATCTTTAGGGATAAGAACTTGATACCGGAAAATTAGTTCTGAACAATTCTAACAAAAATGAAACCCATTTACAACTTTTAATAGATATGAGATAATTATTAACATAAGCATATGTCAAGTAGCATACTATACAATAATACGTATTACTAAATATTATTGGTATTGAAAACTATTTTAAAGGTTGTTAACATGTGGAACCCAATACATTGTTTTGGTTCTGTTCGAACTTATTGTCTCTCTCGATTTGCTCCAGAAAACTCACCCTTAGAATAAAATAACTAGAATATTGCTGGAACTCAGTCAAGTTGCATTGGTATTAGCGCAAAGAATAGAGCCGAAAATTCGGAATGTTTTATAGATCTACAAAATGATCAATAACTTGAGGTATAAAAGATATCTTTTTAACATCATTTTATATTATTTTAATATATTAGCTGGATACATATTATGGTTTTTCTCACTATGGATTATATATTCCTTAAAGAATAGTAATTATGCCAATAATTTTATTAAAGTAATACATTTTTTTATAATAAAAGATACATACATTATGTTGCATCATTTTTACATGGTATCTTTATCTACAAAGTTTAACAATAATGTTCACGCTTAATTGCTCCTGTTTAGTGATAGAAAAATTAGAAAGACACTTTAAGTTTGCAATTCCGTAAACAAAAAAGTTTTTTTTACAAATATGCTCGTAGCGAAGGAAACACGAATGTAGGATATATTGTCCAGTGGTCTTTTTCGACAGAAATATTTCGACGAAATAACGTCCAGGCCGTCATTTGGAAAATATGGTTAGACGATATATCGTTTATTGGTCCTCAAAGGGATAAACTGTTCAACTGTTATCATTATAAAAATAAAGTGTGTTTCATAAGCCGTACAAAAATTGTATTACACCCAGAAGGTCCACCAAGCGCAGGCAACAATTTTAAAGAATGTGCATATTGTTTGAAAAAAAGGCAAAACAAAAGGCTTATTCATAAATTAAATTTAAATTCTTAATTGGGATTTACATGTTACTACCTTCCACCACTAACAATGACAAATATATTACTGAAAAGGTGCTATTATATTTAGCTTTGAAAATGTTTAACGCTATCTATACCTTTCTAACGTAATTGTATGAAATGCACTACATTTAAATTTTGCAGAAGATATTAGCACAAGTACATATTGTCTTCAACATAATCGTAGATCTATCATTACCGCTCAACCCAGTTAGATGCTGAATGATGAAACAATCGATCTCCTGTATTGTCTGAGCCATGCACATTACAGACAAGCTGCCGCCGGAGAGCTCCCTGAGGACCGATCCATTTAAGACCAGGCGAGAAGAGAAGTATAATGGAGGGTTGTGAGAGCCAAGAGCGACAGAGTTGTCTCTGTAAGTGCTGTGCTCTACTGCTCAAGGACGTATTGGTCCCTATTTACTATTATTTTATTGTCTTATTTTGGCACTATCCACCTAGGATTTAATCTGCTAAATAAATACATCCAAGACTCGTTGTAATGTAATACAAAATATATTCTAAATAACATTTTATTTAGATAATAAAATCCTTAATAAATATCCTGTGCCCCAAGGAGAGTATCTTTAATTTATAAAGAGTAGTACTGACACTCCATTACAGGTTTACAAAATAAACTGTGCGTTAGAAGACTTTAGTATACTACTTCTATATCTGTAATGTGTCAAACATTTAGTAAAAAACTAATTATAAATGTTAATTAGTATTGAAGGTCCCTTTTAAGTCTATTTTATATTTGATTATTAATATATAAATTATTTATTTCCCTTAATTAACAACTAAATGAAATATATATATATGTATTGTAGGAATCGTACGCAGTACTGAGGTCACGCAGAAAAATAATGAATAAATCTTTGTACGGAATATTATACTTTACCTAATAGATATATGTAGTTTGGAACTCTCTTCTTGAGAAAGCTGACTGGACATTTTTTGTTTAAGAACTCCGGCACCAGTTCAGGAAACATTCTCATTTTTTTAAATTATTTTAATTACTATTTAAATAACTGCTGCCTCAAAAAACTAAAAAAATAAAAGAAGCTTGTGATTGGATCACAAGAGTAATTCTTGTTTCTAGAGACAAACTACAACGTTTCTCAGAAGTAAGCTAAACATCTACAAATGCACAGTTTACGTTTTTCTAAGGAAGAAAATTACGTTGCACATAGAACAACCACCAAGGTTATGTATCTGCAGTATTAGTTCATGTACTTTCTCATTATCTTAACACTTCTTATTAATAAAATATTCTCCGTTCATTTGTGTACAATATATTCTACCTAGATGTATTCTTATGAAAACTGATAAAGAATCAGTTTTACATATCATCTACAGTTTTCTAGTACTAAGTAAACTATATTAAAATTTGTAGTTTCAATTAAATTCCGCAACTTCGAGTAAAAATAAGGTTAAAAATATTGCCTATACTATTTATATATTAAAATGATTAATATTTCCAATGAAGAGAATGTTTATAATGTATAGTAGATTAAATATGATAAAATGTTATACACCAGTTTTATAGACTTTAAAAAAATGACGATGTAAAAAACTCTTCATAATCAAGTTTTGTGTTGATGGGATTACAGAAGGACGTGAGGAGGAACGGAAGGAGGAGATAAGCGGCCACGTGACCAGACTACATCACGTGACTGTATTGTGGTATTGAGTCTCTAGGAGATTTACTACTACAGCTTCCTGTTGAGATATTTCTTGAATAGTAATTGAAATTGCATATTATTACGTAATATGTGCAATTATACTCCAAGAAAACGTATTTTTACAACAATAACTGGCATATTATGTATTTAAAATACACATAAATAATGAGATTTTATACATAAAAAAACGAACATAGTAAAATTTTTAGGAATCAATAGGAGTGATTTAGCTAACAATTAAACAATAAGTAGTAATCTATATTTTCTAAATTAGCAATACGTTTTTAGCCATTATTTTCAGAATCAGATAGTTGAAAGAAGTATTAATTAAATATAATTGTTACTTTTAATCACAAGCTATTATTTATACCTGAACAAAGGGAGAATTCAAATCTAAACCATTATTATATTAAAACATTGTTTTGATTACATATTTTAATTGTATGGAAAAGGCATTAAGCGTAATGTTACAAAATACTCAAAATAAATTATAAAAATTAAATATTACAATTAAACAACAAAATGACTTACAACTCAGAGCAAAGCATTTATCTGTAATTGTTAGAGCATTCCGCACCAAGATAGTCCGATGGTTTCTGAGGCGGCGTTGCCAAATTGATGTAACCACCAACTTTTTTCAATATATTGTGGTCATGAACTGTATGATTAACATGTATGTAAAACATATGAATTAAATCAAACATAAGAGTATTTCTTTACGGTAATAGGTGTTCATTGTAACAGATTATGAGACGGATCAGTAATTTCCTAACCGCGCAAAACCGTCAATAATATTGTGTGTAACAACTCTCATCGGAATATGTTCCTGCGGGCTGCTGTAGTATTTTGCTCCTAGTCAGTAAACCATAAAGAAAGTAAAAAGGTGCTAAATACTTGACTTTGTATTTAGGTATCTTTAACGCGTCACTGATCGTTACTTGCATCCCAGATCCAAGGATTCTAGTGCAAGTTACTGGATCTCGAGATTAGAATTTAGCACAACGGAAGTCCACACTTTAATATTTTAGGTTTAATTTCTACGGCGCTGTACTGTAGAAATTAAAGACAAATTCAATCATACGGTTACTGTCCATTCTGGCACTGAGTTAACAATTTGTTTTTACGTCTTTCACTGTCACTGTGTATAAGTCGTAAATGATTCACGTCGTACTCAACCCAACGTTAAGTGATAACATACAGTAGTATATATATATATATATATATATATATATATATATATATATCATATAGCAAGCCCTGCTAGAGTTGAAAATTACTCAGCCTTCAGTTACTTTCAAAATGTACTCAACATTTAGGTCCCATCTTCAATTCACCGGATGAAACGTAATGATAATGTCTTGTAAATATCAATATATTCTGGGAAATTAACATTCATGTATTGTTGTAATGAAAGTTTATTCTCATAGCTAGAGATAAGAGAATAAACTGCATCGTTGTATATTGTTTATAGTGTTGAATTTGTGGTAAGTTTCGAGTTACAATGGTAAAGGCGATGTTAAGAGTAGAACACAGCAAAGTCACGCTAATAATGGGGATAAAATGTCCCCGCTGGCCGGCTTGTAAGAGAGTGACGGCGAGAAGCGGAGGTTGCTGTAATTATACGATCTCCAGCCTTGCAGCACTTTATCGGCTATTTCCTGCTTTATTAAAACATCAATGTTGACGTGTTCCTTTAATGATGTTTATGAATGAAATATGAGATAACGGTGGCTAATTTCATAATACAATGTAATACGCAATATTATAATGGAATGTATATTTACAAAAAGCAACAGCCAAGTCATAAAGTATAAAAAAACATCTAGCTACAAGATCTGGACATGTAAAATGGTCTTGAAATCTATAAAAAGACATTAAAAGACCAACGTTATCCACCTCCCTAACACCCTCCCTGCTCTAATTCTTCCTCTTTGATTTCAGTTTAAAGAGAACTACCTATCTTGAGTTTTGCGTGTTCAGGTAACTGTTTCTATACATATTTGTGTGTGTGTGTGTGTGTGTGTGTGTGTGTGTGTGTGTGTGTGTGTGTGTGTGTCAAAAATTCCAATAAGCAGAACCTTTCTATCGCATCGTTTTGCTGAGCGACCAAAGGGATTAGTTAACACTACTAAGTAACATTTAACTACTACTATTGACATCTAAGTTACACTATAAAATTTTATTTGGATCATATCAGTTACTAAAATCATGTTATATGATTAAATTGTGACAGCTCAAATAGGTTTATTTCTCAAACATTTGTGGTTCACTTCATTTCACTTATACAAATAATGAACATGAGAGGTCTCAGTTATAACACTCAGCGACCCTAATTGTCAGTTCTAAAACGTCACTAATATAATCAACTATTTTTGCAACTTTACTAATATTTTATCAAAATAAATGTATTTATATACACAACTACAATACATATTGCGGTAACAGATAAAACAAGAAAAGAAGAATAAGAGCATAACGCGTGGAGACTAAAATGATTAGATGAAATAGAGAAAGTTTAAGTAGAAAGGAACTTTGGGAATATTAGCGGAAACCAATTTCCTGTGTAAACGTAGCGCACCGGTGGGGGCGCGGCGGAAGAGTAGTTTAACTCAGCAGCTTGTTTGGCGTGTTATCTCGCAGCTTCCTTCTGTAACTGAGTTATGTCATTCACGTTTGTCTGGAAGTGTTTAATTACAGTGATAATGAGAACCACCACCAGATATTAAAACCACAAGGATAAAGCTATTACAAATACAGCCCTGTATACTTGAAAAGTAAAGGTAACATTTATGTAATAAACTTTACTGTATAATTAATTTAGAGCTTTGCCATCATTTGCTCTGAGGCTATTACTTATTGCAATGTTATTTTAAATTAAATCACTATTTACGTACTTAAACCCGATAATCTGCACCCAGTACATTAAATATTGATTTAAAATTGCATTTACCTAAAAAGGCTTAAAGCGAATAATCACTCAGCAACTGTACTATACCACAAGAGAGAGCACTTTATACATAATTTGACCTCTTCTATTGTAAAACTTTGCTCCAACAACACCTAGAGAGCTACTACTGTAACTCATTACTTCAATCATTTATGCTAAAATAAAACAGAACAAAAGACTATAATACGTTTGACTGTGTTGTATTGCATTCGCATCCCTATCTTATCCTGTTACATATGATTCTCGCACAGGCCGGTGGACCATAAGAATGTGCAAGGTAAAGTTAAAAAAAAAACAATACCTGTATTTCTTGTGTACAAGATACTATGACTTTACAAACAATACAGATTTTAATAAAGAAATATAGACATATATGAAATATAGAAAGTTATTATACAAACCTCGATTCATAAAGTAGGTATGGTGTTAATAGTTGATTTAATATGAATTTTGGGGTTAGCTTGTAATGAAACTAAGAAAACCTTTTTACAAACTAAGGCTTTAATCAAAAAAATTCAACTAGATAACCTTAGATATTCAATCAGAATTTATAAACAATTACTTAATATCTTCTTTAAAAATAACAGATGATCTAGTTATGTTTACATGGAGTAAATTATATAACATTCCTCCCCCACCGAATTTAGGAGGTAGTCATTGAAACGTTCAGGGATCCTTCTTATTCTTGATCCTCTTCGAGGAGAAACTATTTTATTTTCTTGATTGAACTGTTCAGATTCAACTTCAGTGTCTTTTGAAGAATCTTCCTTATTTCCTTGTGATGCATCTTCATGTTCATCCTCCACCTCCTGTTCTTCCGACCAATTGGATAAGTCTGTCACCGTTAGACTTTTATCACCTCGGGGAGCTAAGTGTTTTAGTGAAACAGTAGATTCTCTTCCATTGGGGTAACGAATTAGTGCGCACTATATTGTGGGATTTGCTTCTACTAATTAAATTTCATCAACTAGTGGTTCGTATTTGCTGCTTCTTACATTTCGCCTGGTTAGTACTGGACCAGGTTGCAGTAACCATGCTGGTAGTGAAGTACCTTTAGTTGATCGGCGTGGATGTATGAACATTCTCTCGTGTGGAGTACAGTTTGTTGCTGTGCATAGTAAAGTGCGTATCGAATGTAGAGACTCTGGAAGTACAGACTCCCAGTATCGTTGGTCCAGTCCTTTGGATTTTAGTGACAGTGTAACGATCTTCCATATAATTCCATTATACCTCTCAATTTGTCCATTTCCTGCAGGATTGTATGGACTGGTTAAACTTGTAGCAATCCCTTTTTGATGAAGATATGTCCTTATTTCATCAGACAAAAATGATTTGCCTCTATCAGAATGGATGTAATTTGGTATCCCATAAACAGAGAACAAGTTTTCCAAACATTCTATCACAGTACTCGAAGTCATCTCTTTGCAGGGGTAAGAGAATGGGAAGCGAGAGTACTCGTCAACAATATTTAACATATAACGATTTCTACTTGACGATGGTAGTGGTCCTTTAAAATCAATATTGAGTCTTTCAAAAGGTGAAGTGGCCTTTATCAATGTGTTGGTTTGTTTGTGGAATCTAGGTTTGACCTCTGAACAAATAGGACAAGATAAAGTCATTGATTTGATCTCATTCAAAGAATATGGCAAATTCTTGCTGCGTACCCAGTGATAGAAACGCGTTATTCCTGGATGACAAAGAGCCTGGTGCATTTCAAAAAGTTTGTTGTCAGTCGTAGAGGCATTACAAATCCGAGAGAGTGCGTCTGCAGAAACGTTTTCTTTACCAGGTCGATATTGAATATCGTACGAGAAAGGAGAAAGCTCTAGTCGCCAGCGCATGATTTTGTCGTTTTTAATTCTGCTAGAATGTTTTTGGTCAAAAATAAATGACAAAGCTTTTTGATCAGTTAAGAGAATAAATTGTCTCCCTAACAAAAAATGTCTCCATTTCTTAATAGATTCTACGATGGCCTGTGCTTCTCTTTCTACTGTTGAGTGTTGTTTTTCACTTCCAGTCAAAGTCCTAGAAAAGAAGGCAACAGGACGTCCATTTTGGCTCAGTGTAGCAGCTATTGCAACTCCTGAAGCATCAGTTTCGACTATCAATTGATTTTCCGGTTCAACAGTCACAAAAATGCTCTTTCTATATCCTTCTTAATGTTTTGAAAATCACTAGCGGCAATGGAGGTTGGTTCAATAGGAAAATTCTTACAGCTTACTAAACTTCTAATCTTGTCAGAAAACCTTGGTATCCATTTGGAGTAGTATGATAACAATCCAAGTGTTCGTTTAAGAGAAGCAGCATCATGAGGCAGAGGCATGTCCAAAAGTGGTTGTAATCTCTCTGGGTCGGGACGTATAGTTCTATTTCTGATTTGATAACCAAGGATAGATATAGTATCTTGAGCAAATTTACATTTCTTCAGGTTAAATGTTAGATTGTATTTCTTAGCCACAGCCATAAACTTTTCTAAATTTTTATCATGATTTTGTTTACCCATTCCTCCTATTGTAACATCATCAATATATGCGAAAGTACCTTCGAGTCCTTCTTCTGAAATAATCTTATTTATAGTCCTTTGGAAAGCGGACACGCCGTTGGTTACTCCAAAAGGAATGCGTTTGAACTGATACAACTGCCCATTAGCTTCAAAAGCGGTAAGTTGTTTTTCATGCTCTGGAATTGGTATCTGATGATAAGCACTAGACAAATCCAATGAACTGAAAGTATCAAATTTAGCAATTTTTAACACAAGTGATTTGATATCTGGCAAAGGATAAGCATCCAATAATGTAAATTTATTTACTGTCTGAGAATAGTCTATTACAAGTCGTTTCTTGTGGTTTTCATTTTTGGTAATGAGCACTTGAGCTCGCCATGGAGAAAAACTTTCCTCGATAACACCATCTTTCAGAAGAGACTGTATTTCACATTGTATAAATTTTTCATCTTCCCCAAAAAACCGCCTTGTCTTAGTCACAACAGGTCGACAATCTTTAGTCATGTGCTGAAATAATGATGGTGGTTCCACATTAGCACAGGCAACGTTACAAACTGAGAAAGATGATCTTGGTCCCCAAAGTCTACAGTAACATTTGTACGTAGTTTCATGATATCATGTCCTATCAGTACATCAGTACATAACCTTTCAATTACAAGCATTTTGATTTGTTTGTAAGCATTGTATTGTACATACAGATCTACCCTAACATACCCTTTAATTGGTGAAACGAGTGACGTAGATGCCATCGACACCTGTTTGACTTCTGGAAATGTTTTAAGGTTGTTAGCCTTTACAAAACTACTATCAATAAAACTATCAGAACTTCCAGTATTAACTAAAAACTTAGCAGAAATTCCGTTTAAATTTCCGGATACATCTGCTTTAGATAATACTTTGGGTGTTACTGCTGAAGTTATTACGGGACATGTTGTTAAAGAGGCTGAATTTATCTTACCTTTTTTAAGATTCTTAGATAAACAAACTCTGAGAAAATGACCAGTTTTCGAGCAATCTTTACAAATAGCATCTTTTGCAGTGCAGTCATCTCTTGAAATATGTCTTGCTCTTCCACAAAAATAACATTTCTGTCGGAGTCCATGTGCTGATACAGCAGCAGCAGTAGAATTGTCTTCCTGAGTTTTTAGTTTGTCTGAAGGAATCTTTAAATTACTACTCGTATCAACGTTGTGACAATATGATTGAGGTACACCGGAAGTCATGGAATAAGCGTCCGCATGTTTCTGAGCTGACTCTAAGGAACGAGCTATTTCTTCAACTTTTTCCAAGGTTAAAACGTTATGTTCCAGAATACGTTGCTGATTTGAGAAGAATTTAAACCACTAATAAAGGCATCTCTGATAGACTCATCACTATAGGTTTTAGCATCGACATTTACGAAATCACACTCCTTGCTAAGAGATTTAAGCGTTTGCAAATAGTGATTTATTGATTCTCCTTCTTGTTGTTTATGATTAGCAAGCAAGTGTCTAGCAAAAAGTACATTTTTCTTAGGTATGAATAATGTTTCTAAAGTTTGTATAGCATTGTTGTAATCTTTACACTCACTGATAAATTCATAGTTTTCATAGGTTAGAAAGTTCACTAGTACTCCACGTTTCTTATCTTCTTTAACTTCAGCATTTTCTATGAATGTATTGAACGTTTGAAACCAATGTTTCCATTGTTTAGAAGCATTGTTGTTTCAGGGCTGCATGCAAATTTCTCAGGTTTCCGTAGTTTTTCCATTACAGAGTATTTGAAGTTAGTATAGCAAAATTGTTGATTAAATTGTAATGAAACTAAGAAAACCTTTTTACAAACTAAGGCTTTAATCAACAAAATTCAACTAGATAACCTTAGATATTCAATCAGAATGTATAAACAATTACTTAATATCTTCTTTAAAAATAACAGATGATCTAGTTATGTTTACATGGAGTAAATTATATAACATAGCTCAACGACAAAATACTGGTATTAAAAAGTCTCGCGTCGATATGATATAAACTGTTTGCTTAGTGCAACTTCTTAGTATACTTTCTTTTATCTCTTAAGAAGAACGTTACTCCAGATTATAGGAGTCAAATCTGTGACAGTGTTTGATTTTAGAGGCTGCACTAAGAGGAGGGTAAAATGGAGCTAAACATTCAAATTTTGATTCTTTTGACATCAATTTATGTGTTTCTCACTTGATTACATGTGTTTCAGAGATATGCATTTGACACACACAAATCATAAATATTTATCGTTATAGGTAATTCGGAAGGAGAGTCATAGGCTGGAAAGGAATAAAAGCCATTTAAAATGTTTTCACGACAGTAACAAGATAAAATTTACTTCTACTTCTCAAAAATAACGAGTTCATTATCAGATCAGAAAATGTTACGTCCCTCAAACGAGCAAGATTTTAATTCACATTTCAAGACTCTTGTGGCTGTTTTTATTCAATAAGTTATCGAAATGAAAACTCACTCAAGCATTCCGCCTCTTTATTGCTTCAGTTTGGTTCCTACTATAATTTATAAAGTAATTGTATGTAATTTTTGAAGGATACTTTTCCTACGTGCATATCAAGTAGGATATTTAAAAAGTGAAATAAGGTTTGATACATTTATAAGAGATCCCTTCAAGGCACGATATATTTGCAAGTTTAGTCGAAGTTCACCCCGATAACACATTGCAGACGTGTGAATGCAGTCAATTGCCCGAGAAGGGAGGAAATTGGCCAATTGGCCGCGAACAATGGCAAGTCGATGAGCCAGACAGTCTGCGACAAACACAGGAAACCCGAGTTTTCTCGTCGATACGTTTCGTGGGAGGAAATAACATATTAACGAAATCGATGGATTTCAATCAAAACTACTGCGTGTTTTGTTTTTTTTTATATACAATAGATTTTTAATAATATTAATATTATTGCTTAGTTGATTTGAAAGTGTAACCAACTAAAATATCTGGTTTGGTTACTAACGGAGATATATTTTTTTATATTAAAACATCTATTAAATTGTAAAAGTATAATTCATGTTTCTTAGTTTGACAACCAAATATTGAAGAGTGTAAATGATGATTCGAGCTTTTAGAGACAGAATGTGATACATAGTGGGATTTTATTTACTTTAGCTTCTCAGTTTTGAATTTTACCCAAAAATGTTCACAAACGAGTAATATTTTGAAAAACGGCCCTGCTCCCACCAATTGTATTGTCAGTTAAGGAGAGACTAAAATTTAAAAATAAATAAATCACTAACTTTTCATTCGTACAAAAAACATACCAGTTTCTTAGGTTCTACATTAAAAACTGTTAACAGTTTTAAATTATCCAGTACCAAAATAAGAAGGATTATACAACGATATCACGACTGAAAAACATTGTGAAATACAAAGACACACAGAATAATCTGTACTTTTAAAATCTAACCATTTGTCGGTAATCCAGGGTAAAACTTTAGCAGGGGTTTGAGCTATTGAGTAAAATGAATTCGAATTGCAGCTATTCAAATTATTAATAAATAAAGCTTTTATAGAACACACAAGTTATCTCAAAAGGTTGCCTCTTTCATTCGACATTGCGGAATATCTGGATTAGTGATAAATAAGGTATTTACTCCATTTAATTGCTTGTATTGATATTGAAATATGAACGGAAATAACATTACTTTATTCTTGAACTTTTTCTGTCATTTCTTCCTGGTTTCGTTTTGTATCAGTAACTACTTATCAATCATAAATATTTATTTAAAACTATATGACACGTTTCCCCGTTTAAGAATCTCTATAAAACTGTTGAAATAGAACGATCATAGGACATCAATTCAGACAATAATATTATTACATCACAAACATTGCAACATACTGAACAAATCACAGGTTTAGCTGTGAAGTGCTTGTGATGTAAAGCCAAACAAGGATTAGCCTAGTTTTTACTCCACAATACAAATTGCTACGGAGTAGTTCTTTCTAGAATTGGACTCTTGTTACATCTATTTATACATCATAGGATACATGTTCACAAAATAATTTATTTCCTACTTACTATTCAAGTAAAGGTAAACCGTTGCAATAAAGGTTTAAAATTTCTCATCCTGGGTAAAGAAGTACAAATATCGTGTTTAATATTTTATCGCGTCTTTGTCGCCAGAGTAACATTTTTGCAAGACTTGATTTGCTTGGTTCGTTAAAGGAAGCTTTCGATTGAAGCCACCTCTATTTACACAAAGTTATGTGAAATATGTGTAGACATCTGAAATGACCTTGAGTTGTATCCTGACACGAATAATACACACACGAAGTTTTTTTTCTTTTAGAGTGTATGCTTTTTTAGTATACAGTAAAGTAAAAGAATGTTTAAATCCTAAATAGTATCGGGATGCATTACGAGTACATCTAAAATGAAAGTTCTATCAAACTTTTTCCGACCCATAAGAGCGTTAGTGTTTAGGTTTAGCATTGCTCTTATAGGAATAAAAACTGGTAGTACAGCCAGCTTTTAATATTAGGGCTTATGGCTAAACTTCTGTTAGTCATAAGCAGTGTCCCGTCTGTTTTTATACTTCCAAACATTAAGTCCAGTTTTGGATGTTTAGTAATATTATGAAACACTTTCTGTTCATGTCCTAGGCGATTCATCCTATTTAGATGATGAGAGCGGATAGCCTGTATAGATGGTAGTTTTTATAAATCACACATACAATTTGTAGAAGTTATTTTATTGAATGAAAAAGTCAATGATGTTTTTACATAGGTTGATTGCTTGATCAATGGGGCACCAGTAGAGGTCGTCCCATCGTTCTGGGACTTGTCGCAGAAGGAGCAGGAGGAACATCTCCATTCTGAGTCGAGAAGTAGACCCTTGTTGTGAAGTTCTAGGAGATGTTCTGGCTGAAGCTTCGATGTGTCGAAACGAAAAAGGCTCTCCTGTTGGCTGTTATGTACTTGCCAAGAAACTTATTTCTCCTTTTCGTAAGGCACTTGAAAACGTGCTCTAAATCCTTCGGTGTCTTCTAGATTGAATCAAAGGCACTTTCTTGTTTTGTGTTTCTAAATTCTGCTAAATCTCTTCGCAGAAATATCTTACAACTCACAGCTGCCAAGTATCAGCTAAAATACAATCGTATCCTTGGATATAAATTTAAAGGCAACAAATATTTTATAACTAATCTTCATTAGTTTTCCATGAATTTAGGCTGTTTGTAGAGTGAAGGCACAAAATTTGGAGTCCACATGAAATTGATAAAAGACCTAATAATGTTATAACGCTATTGTAAATTTTTAAGATCACTGCTTGAATAATTGACATATTAAGAGAGTTCAGAACAACGAGAAAGAATACCAGTGAAGTGTTAAACTTGCATTTCCTTTGTTTTTGTTATAAACGAGGATGGATACACTGTTTTGCCTGGCTGTGCTACGTACTACTAACATTTAGTTTTTAATGAAACAAAAAAAAAACGCCCTCCCACCGAAACTACAATTCTGCCTACCCGCCATTCTCTATAAATCCCCCCATCATAATTAAGTTATTTGTACGATATATGTTTAATTTTGGAATAGAAATCCGCTCCATAACGGTCACACCAAGCTGTCTAACAGATAATTAAGTTTTAGTATAATAGGTACGAATACACTCTCCACTTGATATATTGTATGGAAAGTTTGAGAGGAAGGTTGAAGTAAGGGCCCGAGAAAACTGGCTTTCAAATTAAATCAAAACCAATCATATTCACCGGAAAGTGTTCAATGGTCGACACATTTAAATATTACCTCCCACACGTTTGTATTAATGTAAATATGGTACAAACTGTTTAACTGGGGAATAGAATAGTTTCTTGAATGTGTCTAGTTATACACCGAAATATAACAAACCACGCCCTTCTGACATTACAGTGCTGTACCAAATTACTAGACATAAGATTGTTTTAAAAGCATTCTTTTAATGATCTTACATATTTAAACGCATTATTGTAATACATGAAATAATAATCTAATATTTAGTATGCCATTACCTTGTTTTTGATTAGCATTTAAAAAAAATAAGCCTGTTTGGCATACTTTTCACAAGGTTTACACGCACAGCCACACGTTTTATTTCTTCATCGTGATGCCACACTCGAATGAGCTCCTCGATCAGTTGCTGCTTCGTTGTTATGTTTGTTTTCTAGAGTCGTCGCTTGACAATAACCCATGAGTTTTCAATTGAGTTCATGTCAGGGCTGTTTCCAGGCCTAGGGTAAGACTCTGCATAATCTCTTCTTTTAACCTCAAGAACTCCTTGATGCTATTAATAGCCTGGTGGCATGGAGCTCCATCATGCATGAAGATGAACTTTCCGCTCGGGTACCAGACCTGTGAACTTGTGGTAGCAGCCTATTTTTACCACATTCAGATACTGATCCTGTCTCATGGTTTTTTATCTACAATGTACAGCCTATCCAGAACCATGTGCCGACATAACACTCCATAACCATAATGATGTAAGGTTTTCACAGTTTGCTTTAATGCAATCTGGGGAGGAATGCCTCATCGGGCTTCATTTCTGCGTACGAATTGCGAGCTTCGTCCCATATTTGGAATATCGACTCCCCCGTCAGAAAAGCAAACCCAGCAAAAAAACAACTTAATTTAGGTATAATCCTAGCTTAATTGAAGGTTTAAAGGCCCTACTGTCAGTTGAATGATGATTAAGACCATATGAGTAAACTTTATTAAACTGTGATGAGGTAAATTTTTGGATTAATTCTAAGGATATTACAGTAAAATGTAGGTAGTCTAACATACACGATGCAGTATGTATTTAAAGCCTAATATCTATACAAACAACTCATATTTACCTTGTTCCAATCATCCATCAATGAACTTAATCCCCTGGCCCATTCCAATCTCTTCTAGCCATTGCCGGTGTTAGATTTTGTATTTTTTTGTAGGCCTGCATGCGCGAAGACCTTGTTCATTCAGGTTCTTCTGATGGGTCCTGGCGAAACATTTGTGCCATAAATCTCTAACTGGTCACTAAGAACCTTGCTTGTCATTTTTATATTGGCTAGTGTCATGTGTTTTTTAACTTTCTCTTTCTGGCCATCCTTGGACTTAACGCTTTCTTTCCGGCCACATTTCCCGAGATACGGCTGGGTATATAAATACCATTGATATCAAGTGTTCTTCTTGATCCAACTAACTGACTTATGTGAAATATTTAGTCTGTGTGCTAATTTCAGTTTGTGTGTAATGTTGTTTTTCCGAAAGAACCTGGCCACAGCACATTTCCCTTGGTCCGCCTTTTTACCCCACATTTTATTATGACAACAATAAATGTGGGTATTCACATTTATTATAAAGTAAGATGTTAAACGTTTATAATTTTATTCGTCATACCAAATAACAAAGACATACCTAAGTAAATGTTAAAGCCTCCTCCATTATGTTCTATACACATGTAACACCTTTTAAGCAAAGAAGCACATATGGTATCAGTGATGGATTTGATAGATAATTATACATATAATTAATACAGATTCAATACGTTCTCTTGATTGTTTCAGATCCCTTGGTTTCTCTGAATACACTTTGTCTTTTACAATTCTCCAAATTGAAAAGTTCATTGGGGTGATATCGGATGAACGCGAAGGCCATTCAGTTGTACCTCGTCTTCCTATCCATTCTGCAAAAGTCTCATTCAAGAAATCTCTCACATTGTTCCCGTAGTGAGGAGATGCACCATCTTGCTGCAAAATTAATTTTTCACGAATAGTTTGTAGTTGTTCGAATGCAGGACTGTTTTCCAATTCAACCGTTACCTCATGTAACATATTCATTGTAATTAATTAACAGCATTAACCGTTTTTTTTTTAAAAAGATTGGTCCAATAAGTCCACCAGCAAAGATACAAGCCCACACACATACATCAGGAGCATTTAATTCAGTCTGTATAACTAAATTTGGGTTTTTAGAATCCCAGTACACGCAGTTATGTCTGTTCACTCGACCATTAAGTTTCAATGTTGCCTCATCGCTTTCCAAAAAATGGATTTATAAAATGTATTGTCAGCTTCTTGTCATGTATTACGTAACATTCACAAAATTCCATTTGCTTGTCATAATCATCTTCATTCAAACCTTGCAGTAAATTAAGCCGGTAGGTTTTAACCCTACCGTTCTTAACATTCTTCTAATGCTAGTTCTAGATATATATCAAGCTCACTGGACGCTCTTCGGTTGATTTTGATGGCTATTGGACAAAACTTTGCGCTACAGTCATGACGTTTTCTTCTGTTGTAACAGATTAAGACCTATCTGATCGTGGAAGATCAGCAACAGACACAGTCACTTCAAAACTTTTATTTAGGTTATGAATGGCTTGTCGTTATAATGGTCTACTGTTTGGAAATTGATTCACAAATGACTCTACTACGTCATTGTAATTATGATCATGTAACCACTAATGCTGAAGAATAAAAACACATTCACTTATTGGGAGCTTATTATTCATGATTAACTTAAATATTTAGAAAACTTGATCTACCAAAACCATTTCTAACAAGATGCTAACTTCGACATAACTCAAATATAATCTAATACTGTTGTTTTGTTGTAACAGCTGACAGGTTACAACTATAGTTAAATTGATATTCAGTGACGGGTAGTGTGAAGTCAAGTGACTTATGGCCCACCCTGTATAAAACAATACAATCTAATTAAAATAACCAACGTACATATTAAACATAAATATTAACGCTTGCCAGGATATAGAGGGCTACCGAACGTTCTACGAATGTGATGCCAATTTGGCACTGGCTGTGAGATGTTAAGTAATTTTCTTTCTCAATGCGCGTGGGACGCTGTACCCTCCCACTGTTTCTACTGTTATTCTTATATTTTTATTAAATTATTTTGAGAGTGTCAATACCTATAGATTTACAAGTGGCAAGTACGATTTCTAAATTATTTTGAAAATAACTTAACAATATAAAGTAAGACTTTGAACATGATTATATCGGTTAGACTAAAATGATGATTACGACTGAGATAAAATCCAAAATAATGTGTAGGATAAGTACGGTTGCTGAACTTTGTAGATATCTCTGTGACAGACGGTATGTAAAATTTATTACTCTGAAACCACTTATTTACATTTTTTACTTTTTCTAGACTTAATATACTATTCGAAATACTAAGAAACTTGACGGAAACCCGGAAGGCTGTCGTACTTAGAGCCCAAATCTAACCAACAACCCACCAAGTGTACATTGCGGGAGAGTTTCTCGTTAGCGTGTGTATGTTCTCTAAGCTCGTTAGCTTTCATCGCATCCACGGAATACAGAGAGACAGAGAAAGAAATTCACTCAAAACCAGGAAGAGAAGCGTTAGCTGGTGCCGTCAAGTCAGACAACCTTATTCAGGAGTGCTGCAATAACTAATAACTAATGTGTTTCACTATTTCTATGACAACTGTAGATTGCATAATATATTCGATCATGCTTTGTATTTGGTTTTGTTAGTAATTTTTAAGCATACTTCTACATATTACTGTTAAATTAATAGCGTATACTTAGTATAGACTAAATACAGTAAACTATAAAAGGATTATATCATATTTTTACAGGGTTTATCTTAATTTTTTATACTTTTTAGATCGTTTACCATCGTACACATGTAATATAGCAAAACTGAAAGAATACCGTTTATTCATATGTTTGTAACGGCACATAAAATAAAAATACATTTAAATATTAAAAAGGTAAATGTTCAAGGAAAATGTCCAGTGAAAAGCTGTATTACGACTTGAATTTTGATAGTAATTAACAACTGATTACTGATATTAAAAGTACAAAATATAAATTCAGTTACAAAATGAATGATGACCCACAACATTCTAAATTTTACGTAAATTTAGGATTACCTGATAATATAATTGAAGTTTGTACAGCTTTTTCGAAAATTTTCTACTGGAACCACAGTTACGTTCACACAAAGTGTTATTTAAAAAAAAATCTCCTTGCTTAATTCTTTTATTCGTACAAATTTACGAATTTTAACACAATAGACAATGGTGAACTCCTCTAACTTGTTATGTTTTAGTTTAAAATTGGTAAGTACATTATTCATAACTCCTCTCTCGTTGTTAGCTGGTAACTCTCCATAATAAGCTGTCTAGACTTTATGACTTAATAGACTTTTGAATTTTGTCTTTCATTTACTTAATCACTAAGGGGTTAAAAATTAAAGGGTTGGATTAGGTATTGATCATTTAAACATACTGCAGATTAATGATGTGCCGGGATGAAAGCCAGTTTGATGGTCATACTCGAATTATAAGGTAATATCATGCTTTTAAACTCGGTATGCAACAAATACAGAAATAATTTCTAACACTTTTTCAATGAATGAAGCAAAAGGACGTAGATTTTCCGTACTTTAATTCAGATCGCCAACATTTTTTCCTATTAATATCCCTTGGTTTTTAATAGGTAATGTCTTGTTCTCAGTTGTATGTTCGTTTGGTAAGTATCTCCAGAAAGTCCCTCTTTTATGATTTCTGCTCTGTGGGCAATGACTTTATCATGACCATCATCTTTATTTCTAAATGTATTTCCTTTTACAATGCTAAAAGCGTTACTGCTAAGAAACAAAGACTTGATTCTTTTTATAACAGCTGTTATTCATGGTTGGGAATAAAACATTCCAAGACCTCTTGACAGGTTACATCGAACTGATAAAACGTCACCTTTTGGGTCCGAATACAGTCCTTGTAAAGTTACTAATTGAGATAAACCAAACAACTTGAAATGTTAACAGCTTTTTAACAATAGTTTTCATGATAAAACTACGTAGTACAGCTTGTTTAAAGCCGTATCTTGTTCTTTGTGTGAATACTAAATACACGTGTTAAATTGCTCTGATGGTTTGGTATTCTAAAGTTTAAAATGTCAAAAGCCGTAATTTACAATTTGAACAAAATCTCCTACATTTGACTCTTCTGGAGAAACATTTTGTGTTACTTCTGTTATTCTTTCTTGAAATTTTGTTTGTAAATTCATGCACTTTTATTCTATCAATCTCAGATCTTCGTCTTTGTTGCACTTTCATTCTCAACTGAAAGATAATTTTCCGTCACAACGTTTAGCTATTTCATCTAAAGCTCGGCTTTTAACTTAAAAATAATTATCGGAAACACGAGCAGTATCTATATTAAAAATATCATTGCGCCGCTTATATGCGTGCATACAAGCATTTTTATCTCTTAGAAAAACAGCTATACATACAGTATTTGATCCAATGTTGATTTCGTATATTCCGTGCACGCATCTATAGCGACGTTGTTCTGATAATTTAATTTAAGTTAACTGAATCTAAAAATTAAAACCTTTAATCCTGCAATCATATTGTTAATGGATATAAATTATCTTTATAACTAAATTTATTCTACATAAAGATAAAGAAACACGCTTGAACAAATATGAACTTGTAATTGTAACACCAGGTCTACAGGATGCAAAATTGTAAATTTTTTTAATCTTAGAGATAATTAATTGTTTGCACTAAATTAATACACAGAGGATGAGATATTTAAAATTCATATCTTATTTATTGCATAATCTCAAAAAAACTATTCATTGATAAAAACGTTAGTGACATTATTTATAACTCATATTTACTATGTTTTTGTATAAAACGGAAGTGCCAAATGAAATTAATTACTTCCTAAGATACGTATAGTTTTTTAAATCTTCAAATGACTCCCACCCTATTTGTAAGTTAAGCAAAATTAAATTTTCTTCTTCACATTGTGTTAGAATTACTTAAATAATAAGCAATAACTGATGACAAACTGATTTGACTGCAGTGCAAATTTTAATTTCTATTTTAACAAAATATTATAATTTTATTAGTGAAGGTACTCAGAAAAAATGTACTTATGTACCCATTATATTGTATAACTGGGCAGCTTAACCATATTTTTTATCATAAATGTTGGTAAAATATAAATTACATAAGTATAATTTATTTTTTGAAATGTTTGCATTCATACACGAAATATATTACCTTACAGGAAAGGGAAAGGAAATAGCGCGATAACTGTATCCGAAACAGTGATTCTACTGTGGCAAGCTTTACAAAGGTAAAACAAGTTGTAACTGTCGCCCCTAACAAACCGTGACAGCGACAAGAAACGCCACAACTTTCTGGCACAAGAAGACTGGCAGGAGATCTGTAAACTATTAAAATGCAAATCTTGACTTTACTACACCACTAGTATACGTCAAGATACTAGTGTCAAGATACTACGTCAAGATACATACGTCAAGGTACTATCTTGAAGCTAATTAATTATATTATTAAATTGTTTTACAAATTCATATACACAAACCAACAGTTCATCACGTGCCTTATATGTTTTACGTAGAAATTCATATATTTCAAAAGTATAAATTTCAGGATACTTCAAAAGTCATCACATTTTTCAAAACTTTTCTTGTATATAATCGTAGTTCTTATACGGTATACACTTGGTGTATGGTATTTTTCGATTGCGGAAAAAAGATATACTGTAGAATATGTGTAATAAATCTTAACTACAAAAACGTCCTCTAGGGCTTCAATAGTTTATGTGCTATATTATGCTATCATAGTTTATTATGCTATCATTACTTACTTAGTAATGATGATTTTGTTTGACAGTAATTTCTAAACATGTTATACATCAAATCGCCGTCTCTGAATTATGAAAAATCCCATCCTTATCTCTGTAAAGTTTAAAAAAAAATTATTTGAGAGAGCCTGTTAAATGTAATCAACTGTTATTTGTAAAAATTGTTTATGACAGCACAACCATACGTTTGATTAGTTTAACCATTATATTCAATTTGTTTAAATTTAAAGCGTGACAGTATAGAGTAAGGTCGATAGAAATAACAATACAACCTTTTCTGCAACCGCTGCTGAGCATAGTGTAAGGATAAATCCGTATAAGGTACTTAAAAGTTTTAATAAAAATATATTGTTAACTGTAAATTTTTAGCGAATGTTATATGTTTATTTTAGTAAATAAAACCAATCTTACTTGTCTTTTAAAAGAGGTGGTCTAAAATTTTGTATGTATATATACTTTATTGTTCGAAAAGCAAGGAAAAATAAGCAAGGAACAAAAAAGACCTGAGTAAATTACTACAATATACACTTATATACATTTTAACCATACAATAACCTACCATAAATATACAATATTTCAGAGATTTTCCTGAACGTGCCAAACAGGTAAACTCAATATTGTCGTCGGAAATATAATTTACTCAACTAGAAGTGTTCATACATGTGCAAGTCTCTTATAATTTAGTTTAAATAGAGTGTTCTTTTCTAAATTTGCATAAAGTATTATTTACCAGAGGATGAGTTTTATCTGTGATGCTCTTTAGTATACAAGAAAGAAATCGAATTAGATACGTATATCACAATTTCCCTAATCCCTCAAGACCTATTCAAAAATAGATAACGTACGTTCATTAATCCCCTTGATTAGACTACTTGTTTATTGCAACTAGGTAATTAAGACCAGCAGTGCTTATGGACCCATTTCTTAAAATCAGTTTATTTTAAATTACAACACTATGAAACTAAAAACAAAATAGATCCTTTTTGCTCTAAATCACAAATCTTGAGATACTGTGATGCAAAGGTGAATAGCTAGGTTTTATGCGGGCATGATTGCTGGAGATGGTGGGGCTTCTAAGTATTAAAGGCAGTTCCTCGCCTAAACAATAGGGCGTGCCACTCCCTGCCCTTCTTTGACTGGACAGGCTGGTACAGAGCTAGCCTCCACTACTTGCAAGGAGACATGAATGAGATTATTGCCCTAAATCCTTCCCAAATAGATCCCGACATAAGGTGACCTCCCATTTTACCCATCGAAAATATCCTCTCATTCCGGAAGCAGCGCAAAGGTACTTTAAGGTGTAAGTCCAATTTCTAAGCTTCTTGTTGGAGGAGTAAAAATACCACCAATCCCCAGCGTGGGTTACTATGCGTGATCACGACACCACGATGAAGCTGAAATACAGTCTCTTATGATGCCACACGAACATTAAGACGCCTTAATCTTTTTGGACAATCCAGTGCTTTCTCCAGGTTCCCGTGTATGCATCACTAGATCTCCCACAACGGCAGCACTAGGTACATTCATCGCATATATACCATACTGTTATATGAACCCTCCTTCGTAACAGTTTAACATTGCTTTGTTTCCTTCATTTCTTAACAATATAATTAATAATTAATTAATATATGTAAACTAGAATGTAGATTTTACTTAAATTGTATGTACTATATTGCTCAATTTAAAATTACAAGACTCCAAAATTAAGAACTTCCTTGTACCTCGTTAGTTTAATTAAATGAGAAGATACATGTGATCGTCAGCTATCTATAATCACATGAATATGGAAAGAATGTCTCTCAGAATAAAAGGGAGAACAATATCTTAAGAAGTGGCAGCAAGAAATGTGATTATATGAACAGTAGGAGTTTAAGGTGAAAACAGCTTTGGGAAAATTGGTGGAAACCAATTTCCTGTTTAAACGTAGCGCATCAGTGACGTGGCGCGGCGGAAAAGGAGTTAAACTCAGCAGCTTGTTTGGTGAGTTATCTCGAACTATTGTTCTCTAACTGAGTTATCTCATTTACGGTGACTGAAAGTTTCAAGTTTATGTGTTAATTAGAACTATCTCCTGTTTCTGGTACATTTGTTTCAGTTAGCATTAGGTATTAGTTTTGATATGTACTTGTAAACATTAAGAGTCTTCTTAAAGTATGTGTCACTGTCTTCTCTATACGAGTATTGATGTAATTTTGAATTTGTGCGTATTAACTAAATGACACAAAAGTGAAGTAAGAAGTCAGTTCAGTAAGAGCGTTGAAATAAGTAATTTCTCAACAATGATCAACATACTTCTTGCATTTAAACAAACTAAAAATTTTCAATTCCTCAAAAATTAGAAGTTATCACTCATAAGAATTACAGTTGATGAAGTTTGGTTTTAAAGTTTCTTTTCAAACAGTTTTCCCTGTGTTTCCCACGTATACTGAGGGGTAGCAAACTGATCAATTTGGCTCCGACCTCACGGGGTAGATCTTCACAAGCTCGGAGCCTGTGCTGTGCTGCCCTTAACACATCCCTCCCCTAGTGTTATACCCGAGAACGTCTCTGCCACGTGTGGTTTTATTTTGTACCGACTGTACAAGGCAGCCTCGTAAATGTAGAGGGGTGGAAGTGACAGCTATTCGGGCTTTCTAAAACTCTCCTATGTTTGTGGCAACTAAATAGATTTTGAACTTTTAGATGTTCTTATTCCACCACGCGTTGGCGTTGTACCCGGGCTTGACCACTGCGACATAACTTGACGACGTAACTGCGCTGAAAACGTACATTGACATTGACATTGATGTATTTGTTATAGTCATTTATGTGTAAGATTTGTTGCTTTTTATGATCGCGTGAATTCGAAATTTGAAAATTAGAATTTACAGTCCAGATTGGAATATGGTAAATGATTTAATGTTGAGTTTAGCTAAGTTTAACCTTCCACCCTTACTGCATCATCTGAAACCCAACACTCTCACAGACCTGGCTTCTGGAATTTGAAGTCCACTTCCGTCTGAAGAGACCCAAAAACATTAGGAAAAGGGGTATGTATACTTCCCAGCAGCCAGCGAGTGAAATTCAGATGAAGTGGTGTTCTTTTTTACCAGGTGCACAATAGATTTCTTTACGATTTTAGACACAATTCTAAAACACGGTGGAACAACCAAATTTTCTTCTCCTGCTCGACACGCTAGACGTCCTCTGCTATCTAAAAATTGAATGTAATGCGTTTTTATTTATCATATTTCTCTTCACTATTAGCTTTTATCAAACTTTACTATCAAATTTGAAGTAGGCATCACTACGCACGAAATTATAAACACAATGGCATCAAATTTCATAGTAATAATTGGTATTTTTAATGCAATAAAGCACCGTGGTGTACAAAATACTCCTCCTAAAGTGCCAAGGATTGAGCTGAGCAAATCCTGCCGTCCTGGAATTTGGAGCTCTTACACACTTCTCCCATTCATCCCTTCCATCATGTTAAGCTTACACCTTCACGAATAGAAGTCTACACTCTGTCCACAGGTTTTACTACGCTTTTTCCTGTAATTCCATCGTCCAGCAAACTGTGTAGACTAGCTGAATTTTATACATGGAAACCTCTGTAGAGCGAGTGTGTAGATTATGGTAGAATACAATGTCCTTGTTTAGGCCTAGATAAGTTGCATTTATATAGTGTCCTATTTAATCACTTTGTTCCGATACACAATGCTAACTATGCTAACTTAGCTAACTCCTATTTGAGACCGAAAAGCAATAAAACGAGAGAGTGTGGAGAGCTAGAGTAGATAGTAAACTCAGAATCAGTAATGACCGACTGCATTGTGAATTTTCTCTTTCATTTTCTGGAAACAGTGGATTTATATTTCTTTTAAAAACAATATATATGAAATTATTATTTAATAATTTATTTTAACTTGTCACACACTTAAGATGGCATGATTTGAAATTTCAAAGTATTAAACTACAATATAACTAGAGCCAGTAATCGTCACAAATTCGACATTAGGTTTCTGTACAGAACCAGTAAGGCCTTTAGTGTAATTTTTATATGAACAGGCAGTAAGGTATAACAAGGCAATTGAAAGAGTAATAACGCCGCCTTCCAGAGGATTTCCAGTAACCATATTTAATTAAAAGCAAAACATTTTAATTTCTTTTTCCTTCATTTTATCATACACTTTTAAAAGAGCTTTTAAATGCTTTAATATTCTAAATAGATGTTAAATTTCCCACACTAAAGAAGCTCTGGGATCATGTTTAGTATTCTATTAACTTCCTTCCGCTCTTCGTCTTTTGGGAAAAGTATCTCAAAAGTCTTTCGCTCCCCACAGGTCGTTAAACGAAGATTTTCAATTGCAAATGACCTTAATTACAAAAGTCCTTAAGAACGGTTTATAAGAGGCTAAGAATCTTTATGTCCACAATATCTTAACTTCGTTAGAAATGCCATGTAGTTTGCTACAGTAATTAAGTAAACATTAGGGCCTACTCTCGTACTTTGACTTAAATAATATAGAAATTAATTTTTCATAAATATTGGAGCGTTATGGGCGATATTGTTTTGTTAACAATAGAAACGCAGAGGACTCACTTCAAAGTTTGATGGCATTGTTTTTTTTTTTCTGAAACCAAATTGCTTCTTGAGATTTATTGAGAATTTTTTTTGTTTTGTAGGCAGTATAAAACAAAAGATTTTTAAATATTTGTCCTGTACTGGATATATAGAATAATGTATACAACTTGTAGAACACTGATAGATGGTTAGTGTTAACGATCGAAATCAATGTAAGTTTAAATAAAGAATAGAATATTGTAAGGTTTTGGTGTACTTGTTAGCAATTCTTTCACACTGAAAATTTAGCACCTCTAGTGAAATGATTATTGTAAATGAACGCATGTTGAAATAACATTTATTTTTTAGCATACATATTTTTAGACTTTAGTGAGCTATCTCTCAGTAAATATTTTGATTTTTCTTATAATAAATTTATATCCAGTGTACATTTTCCTATAAGAAAGTCTATAAAAATATAATCAATTAGTACTATAAGATAAATTTTTACAATTCCTTAGCATTTAAACGCTAGAATATAAGGTCTGACGTGAAACCTTAATGGTTTTAAGATGATTTCCTATTCAAAATGCAGTTTTAACTTTAGGCCTTAGCTTAGCCTTAGATGCGCGACCGATAGCGAACTAGCGTACGCGCTTAAATAATGGTTGAGGGTATTTTAGAAAGGTTACATCTGATTTCAGCGCTTAAAAGTACCTACTACCGTACATTATATAACCACTGACACTGTTCAGCTGTTAAAAGCGAATATAATTGCAGCATGCTCACTCGTTACTACACTAGTGAGGTTATGTTGGTCACTACGTGACCGATACAATGTAAGGTTACAAAGGTTTAGAATTTGAAATTAGTTAAATTATTAAAGTATCACACCATGTTTCGACCTTCAAAATATCTGCAACCATTAACCGTATACGTTTTTTAAAGACATTATACTATTTATAATTTCATTAATTTACAAACGCCTGAGAGTATTGAGTGAACTAGTCGATTTTAATGATATAAGATTGGTTCAACTAATGACTTGCCAAGTATACGACTAGCTCTCGTTAGTGTTATGTCCAGTATAAGATTGTTCTCTCGTTAGCTATCCTTGTGTCAATGCAATTTTAAAACTTACATTTGAATCCTTTACTTGACTGCTTCACTTTTTAGTCTAAAGAAAATACGTACATTTGGATTGTGTACACTATCCAAACGAGAATTTATGGGTAAAAATGTTTTTGTAAAAAAACCGATGGCCAATATCCGAAGCACTGATTGCCTTCGCCATTAGTATAGACACGCGGTGAAGGGAGGGGGTGGACAGCTGTGACATGTTTGGTAACATTCCCTCTTTCCTCACCCCATTACCCCCTATGATTACGATGCCTGGACATTTTCTTTGGTTTTCCTGACCAGCACATTTTTGTTGTACGATTAGCTTTTTTTAATGTATAGAAACATGGTCACGATTTGTATTCAAGAACAGCTTTATACGAAAGGTAGCAGTTTTTTTAAGTTATATTATTTTCTTATAAAGATTTTCTTTAAATACGTGTTTAAAAAATCGTACATGTAATCGAAAGACTAAATTATAGTGAAGCAACGACTACTATCTTCTAATAATGAGCATAGTAGCCAATGCCGTACTTATGTTCAATGAAGGTTGATGTACAAAAATCACTTGACCCATTTTTATATTCGAGTTCTCTCACTAACATATTAAAATAACTTGATAGGTTTTTTAATAATCTGATTAGATATTATTTTGTTCATTAAAAAAATAAAGAGTTGAACTGATTAACACATCGATTAATTTCGCATTATTGATTATTTCTCTGTACAACACAATGAGAGACAAATAGTCACCTTTTTACAAATAACCCAGCTTATCATACGTACTTAGATAAAACTATTCTATACTTAATGATTACCTGTAACACAGATCATTATAAGAAATATAAACGCGTTAACTATATTAATTTATCGAAAACCGAAGTTGAATTACTCATTATGCAGAGTAATTAAAGTAAGCAAACACCAATGTTCTTACTAGTAAAAGTTTAATTTGGTGCAGTGCTATTACACTTTTTACCGTTGCTACGAAATTTGTTTATATAATTCTATTATATACTACGACAGTTTATTGTATAAATTAATAGCTATTCTCAGGCTTTTATCACTATTAAAATATACTGTTGTAGTATGTGAGTACGTATTCATAATGGATTTTTCTTTTCCAATTTCATTTTATTGTGTGCCATTCGTTTTAAAATATTACCAATGCCCTCGTTTATGTAATTAATTGTTTCACTCAAACAACCACAATTTCTTTCAGTATACAGGGTGTACATAAAGTCCTGCACAGGTATAATATTTTCTGAACGATAACAGATAAATCAACAAGATTTGGTAAATCTACACTACACCCAAAAATCTACTTTTTGAAGGAACTATCAGTTTTCTGTATCATCATGGGGACGTCCCGTAAGGAGTCAGAAGGAAATCTTAAATTGGAGCATAGGTCAATATGCACATCATTTTAAAGGGCATATCTAGCAGAGTTTAATGCCGCAAACCGCACTCAAAAAGATTGATCCAATACAAAAATGGCGGCTGTTCAAAGGTTTTACTTGGTTATATATTATTAGTAGCCATAACCCCCGTAAAGCAAAACTGCAACCAAACGAATACTACAGCTAAATACTACATTATGCTTGTCAGTTGTACAGAAGTGACTTATGACGTTAGTTTATCCTCAAGGGTTACAAATTTGGTCCTAATATATTGATAACGGGGAAAACCTGATAACAGTAACGATTAGGAATCTCTTATCTTTGGGTCACAATTTGGACTTTCCTATTAGCCAGTCTATTTATAGTAGGCTATAATAAATAGTGCTGTCCAACCTTTCTTTCAGTGCGCGATTCCTCGTGTGATCGTCTGTTGTTTTCCCAACCAACCATAATAAGAAGTGTTATACGTTCACGTTCGTCAAAGCGACATAGTGTAGTTGGAGAACTACAAGCAATACGATAAACTCTTTTGTACTAAAGCGCACTGATAGAAAGGTTGGACAGCACTACTAAAACAAGAAAACTATTATAGCCTACTATAGCCTACTAATAATATGTAACCAAGTAAAACTTTTGAACAGCCGCCATTTTGTACTGGATCAATCTTTTTGAGTGCGGTTTGCGGCATTAAACTCTCCTAGATAAGCCCTTTAAAATGATGTGCATATTGACCTATGCTCTTATTTAAGATTTCCTTCTGACTCCTTGCGGGACGTCCCCATGATGATACAGAAAACTGATAGTTCCTTCAAAAAGTAGATTTTTGGGTGTAGTGTAGATGTACCAAATCTTGTTGATTTATCTGTTATCGTTCAGAAAATATTATATATGTGCAGACTTTATGTACACCCTGTATAATTTGTTGGTCGTCATAATGGGTGAATTTTAGCATATATCAGTATGTTGGATATGTTTTTCTTACAGAAGGAAAGGCCAAGATACATTAAAATTAATATTATTATAAAAATTAATTTTAATTCTAAAACACACCACAAGCTATAACTTTCAAATCACATAATCTTTTTTTAATGCAAACACACTGCTTTATAAAACATAGATAAGACCTCATCCAAGGCAAAGATGACCAGATGCTTTTATTTGGTAACTAACAAAATATATGCAACTGGTTCAATATAAAAACTATAAAAGACCAAAACTGTGTAATATACTCATAATTTGATAGGGTAGTCAGAGCCGTTATTACCATCCCCACTATGTCTCATTTGAGACTTTCAAACTTTCACGGCTGTACGCTGTGGTGACCACGCAAGTTCCTCCTAAAATACAGTTATCTGAGTATATTAATCCGCACAAAATGACACATAACCCAACGAAAAGAAGAGAGAAGAATTTGAGATTATACCTTTCCTATACAAATTTACATTACGAGTATAGTTGATCCAGAAATATAAGTGATTAACGTACGCAGCCAAGCAAACTAAACTAACATTTCGAGCTATTTGAACGCGTAAAACAATGTCATAACCATATTACGTCAGTAAATTTGGATTTTTACAGATAGTGAGTTGCAAATCCCCGGAAATAGATTAGTTATTTTTATTAAAGGAGATGTCTCATATAATGATTTGGGGGAAATGCTGGTTTCCCCGATTTGACCGACCGTAGGACTGTCAAAGACGTCGGACTTTGGATCTAAGTTAGAGACATTACAAATTCTAATTCTGAACGTGGCCGTACCACCGTTTATGAGCACGATTTACTGAAGTTTCCAAATATAATAAATAGTTGTAATCTTGGAATATTAACTATTTTGTTCCAGGAGTCATCTGTTTTAAGTTTGTAAAAAAAATCAAAAGCCAAATACTCGTCAAATATATCATCTAATGGTTCTTTTTTATAATAAACCGTTTTTAGTGTTGTGACTTACATTTCCACACTTAAGAGTGTTATATATAATTGTTATCAAAATAAATAAACTTACGAATACGACGTAATAAAAAATAGTTTACATTACGACATTACATTACAATTCAAGGCTATAAACTGAAATTGCACTCGTTAAACCCAGACTTTAGAGTAACAGTCTCAAAAATTCCGTGTAATAGAGTAACATGAGAGTATGAGCTGTATCGTCAACACAGTATTACACTTAGGCTTACATATTTAATATGTAATTAACATTCACACCTCGACACTCGCTGGCAAATTAATAACCTTCGCTGAATGAGGCACAGAGTCAGCGATGCGGGAAGCTGAAACACGAAAGCCTAATTAAAATCTGTATGGATGCCGAGGGAAGGTAGCAACTTAATGTTATGCGGATTGCTGATTTACTGTTAAATTTTGGATGACTTTAAAGTTTGTTAGTTTATTATTTCCTTATGCCTTAAATTTAACTTTATTTATAACTAAAATTCACAAGTTCAAACTAAAAAATGGATTATAAATTATCGGAAACTATTTATTAACTAGAGATATCAGTTTGTTGGATGACTAATTCTATGATAGGACGATAAAATGTATAACGATAACACATTTGACGACTACAGATCCTAAATTAATACGAGTTAAGAACCTGTGGTAAGTGATCGTGTAGTAACACGTAACATCATATAACTAAACACATCACTCCACTTTCGATGTTCAGCTCGTTTCGTGTGATGTGTCAACTTTCATCTACGCATCTCTCTTTAAATACTTTTATTGTGTGTAAATAATAAACACGAAACACCGCTCATAGATTCCTAAGTATATAGTTCTTGCTTTGGATAAAGCGAATCTAGAACTATCACGTCACAGACACAAATAAACATGTCACAAATATGTATATAATACTTTTACACTCAGACCCAACATCGTACTAAGTTTAATATTTTCATGTATTATTTATTCTTGGTCAAAAGACAAATTAAAAAATATATAAAAACTTCAGTCAAAACTTAATAGTTACCCAAACGTTCACAATTGAGTAATTTTCACTTATTCATTTTCAATTTTACAACGGATTGCTGTAATAAAATAAAATAAAGTAAATAGCTTTATAGCCTAGGACAAAATTATAGTAAACATTTTTAACACTTACAATGAATTATTTTCAAATTGGTGGCATTTCAAAATTTGTATTTATACATGTATGTAATGGTTATTACTTAAGAGAAAAAAGTCAACAATATCAACAGTATTTATGCGATAGCACTTCTTTGAGTCATATCAATCAGATTTTGGTGAACTGTGGTTATAATAACCTTAATCATTGCACGATTTTGGTTTCTTCGAAAAATCATAAAATGAAATAAAAAATATAACATTCATCATACTGCATGCGTCTTAATTATTTCCAGAAAAGCTAAATGACGGTTCAAGAAAGTTATATATGTGTCCGAAGCTTCTATATAATATATGTCTATGCAGCAGAACCTCAATTAGGTACAGTAAATCTTAGAATATCACGTTTATCTACACAATTCATCGGTCACAGAAGTCTTATTTTACCAGGGTGCCATTAATTAGAGAACAAACTGATTTCTCATCTATCGCAGAACGATCACTCGCACGACAATGTGTTCAGTATAAATTATCTCAGTTGCTAGTATCTTGTTGCAATTTCAAAATTTCTAAACCACACTTCCAAGCAGAAACATATATTTACATGTGGGACTGAAAACCTAGATTCCATAGCAGTTTATGCCGAATCACTCGCTATTAGTAGTAAAACGCGTCATAAAATCCACCTCTGCCATAAACACCGTCATAAAGGGAGTCGCTTTCTGTTGGTCATACATTAACTGAATATCTTTTGAAAATACAATTACAGTTAACCAAATTTGGTCAGAAATGTAATGATTATAAAACATGTTCCATATTACTTGTTGTTACTAACCTTTGCTCAGACAGTTAGGTTTTTATAATTATCACGATGACTTCGAGAATATATCATAGTAAAAAAGAAGATATGCAACATTTACATTTCAAAACAATTGCAAGGATATAGCATGTAACATGTGCCATATTATAAATTACCTATTAACAGTACTCATGTTTACTGTGCAACTATTATATTGCTAAGTATTTCTTACGTTTTTATTTAATTATTAATTTACATGCATTCCTTATGTAAGTTTATTGCCAAAATGAGGAGCATTTTACATTATATCTCTTTGGATTTTTGTTTATCACTGCCTAAAAAATAGATATAAACAAGAAATGTTTCTTTGTAAATGCTTATTATAAATTTATTCCACCTTCCGCTTAGAGCAGCGTCTCAACTTTGACACAGACTAGAATTTGGAGTCCACATCCGTTTGAAAAGAAAAAAAAAAACGGTGATAAAAACGTTTAACCCAAACTATTTGCATCAATTCATCATCAGAGGTGAATTCAGTGCACTAAGTGGAAAGTGTAATAGAGCTAAACTCAGCATTGGAATCTATTTAGTCATTTCTACAATAGCTTTATTGTGGTATAGTGTTAACATCTTGAAAAATAGATGTCTTATGTAAATTTTTTAGTTTATAATTATATTTAAGCATTAATTGTATAGAAACTTTTATTAAAGATATTTTTGAAAAGTCTATACACCATTTAAAACGTTAGTAGAAGAGAATGATTTCCTCTTTAGGTGTTAAAATCGGGCAGGTATTAACTGCCATAAAAATTTTAAATATTATGAATAAACTGTTCTAAATTGGTAAAGCCTGACTTTGTAAGGGATAAGTTATAAAATATTATATTTTTAAATATTATATGTAATGTTTAAGTATACTACTGTAATTTGAATTTTTTTAATAATGGAAATATCAAATATCTGTAGGGTAAAAAGAGTAATTAACAATCAATTTCGATACCTGAATCGACAAAGTAGACTATAAACAAAATCCAAAACCAATATCCGTTTGGACAGATTGGCTTCATTAGTGGAGCGGACATCAACAGTGCTGCAACTGTGACGAATAATAATATCGGTCAAACCACCCCCTATTCGTGATCTAGCTAACCATGTCTGGTTCTATATATGTTCAATTACTGCCTTTGCATAATTTAATCACCACAATGTGTCAGAATCTGATTGTGGAAATACGTTATTTTATCTTAATATTACGATTTGACACTCAAGAAAAAGTTTTCTCTATAAATAAAACTAGTTTAAACGTTATTTTTATGTTTAAAATTCAAACAATGAAAGCAGCTGTAAAAATATGATATAACTGTAAGAAAATTTGTTGTTATTACATATGTGCTCGTTGGTAACTTATGTTATATTTTGCAAAATTTTTAATCTTATTCTTAATATATATAATATTTTAGATTTTTAATTTTTCAAAAGTATCCTTGGACAAGTTCATTGCAACTGATTAAATTTGGCTATCTCATATTAATTTGTGTTATAGTTTACGCACTCGTTTTTTTTTTATTTTGAATATCGGATTATTTTTAACGCATACTGCATTTTCCTACTTCTTTGTCAATACATTCGAAACGCTAGTGGCGTCAAACCATAGTTTTGAAATTAGATTTGTATTCAACGATATACATTAAACAACAATTAAATAACTCGTACTTCCGCTTTAAAGTACGCAAAGAGAGTAATGCCTTTTTGAAGCTTTAGCTGACTTTTATAAAATATTAGTTTACTTAATTATAAAATGTTTACACTGAAGTAAAATAATAAATTTCTGAAATAACTTAGATTTCAAAATATGGTAATTTTTACTTTTGTATTTTTATATGACTTAAACAATAAAAGTTTTCTACAAGTTACGCAATAATCATAAGAGTTTTTATTTTACGATAAAGCATTAAATTATATTTACCATATTATAATATGTAAAAGGAATCCTGAAGTAAAAGAGTAATGGAGACACTCTTGTATTAAGAAGAATATTACAAAACATTGATTCCCTAAACATAGAAGTACCGGGGATTGTGTCAAAATAAGTAGCGTGGTATTAAATCCGTAGCAACTAATTATTGCAATATTATTTTAGAACATATTTGAAGGTCACCTTTACTGATCTGTATTTTTAAAGACCATTTATTGTTTCTCTCTAGCGAAAATCCTATTTGTGTCATAAACCCAAATTAAAACTGTCCTTACTAAATAACAAAAAGAGCGCCGGTTTTGATATATCAAATTAAGAGATTTATTTTAATGAAAATCTGAAATCAAATACAAAAATATGTTCATCTAACTAACTTTCTGATTTCATTCATGAAAAATAATGTCATGCATGTGTCCTCCTCTGCTACGCTGGCACGTTACAACTCTGTCCATGAAATTAGCCATGACTGCACAAGTTTCCACTTCAATTTGGCCGACAACCCGTCGAATTTCCTCCTTCAACTCAGTGATGGTTCGGGGTTTATTGGCATAAACTAATAACTTTAGATAACCCCAAAGATGAAGTCACAAGGGGTTAAGTCACACGACCTTGGTGGCCATTAATGGTCGGAATTATGAGAAATGATGTGATCCTGAAAGCGGTCACGGAGCAACACAATTGTTTCACGGGCAGCGTGGCAGGTGGCACCATCCTGCTGAAACCACAACTGGTCAATGTCTATGTTATCCAAATGAGGCCAAAAAAACTCCCTAATCATCTTATGGTATCGGTCTCCATCCACTGTCACAGCTTGCCCTTCCTGATCTTCAAAAAAATAAGAGCCGATGACGCCGCCCGACCAAAAGCCGCACCAAACTGTCACTCGTTGTGGATAAATTTCCCTTTCGTTAATCATGCGAGGGTTTTCTGAACCCCAGATACGGCAGTTCTGTTTATTAACAAATCCTTTCAATTTGAAGTGCGCTTCATCACTGAAGATGATATTCATTGCGAAGTTTTCTTCCTCCTGCGAATTGCTCAATACCCAATCAGCAAACTGTCGTCTCTTCTGGTGATCTGCCACTTTCAATTGTTGCGTCAGCTGAATTTTATAGGGGTGATATTTGAGATCGTACCGAAGAATTTTCCGTACAGAAGAACATCTTAAACCCAATTGTTGAGAACGGCGACGTATTGATTTCGCTGGGCTAACAGCCAGACTGTCACGAACCACCTCAATGTTCTGTTCAGTTCGGGCACAACGACGACGTCCAGAACTTATGAGGTCGACTGTTGAACCTGTTTCTTGAAACTTTATCATGAGTCTGCGAACTGTTAATTCATTCGGTGCTTCATTACGTCCTAGAGTACCGCGAAGTCGCCTAACAGTAGCCGCATAACTCTCTCCACTCTGGTAAAACGTTTACACTATTAACACTCGTTGCGCACAAGTAAACTTCTCCATAGTTAGACACAGAATGCACTAATGAGAGAAATATCAGTTGCGTCAACAATCGGAATGTAGTCAGAAATAGAATCAAGGTCAAACATTGTTGCCAATAAAATAAAATAAAATAAAATTTACCGGTCTTTCAAAAGCGGCGCTCTTTTTGAATCACACATTATTTATGACACGTTGTTATTTACTCTAACATTATTCATAAATTAGTTCTAACGAGTCTTGATCCTAAATCATGATTTTAACATTTCCTAAGAAGGGTTTTCCTTGGGGGATTATGACGAGTAAGTAAGGTTTGCATATTGAACAAGTAATTAAAACTAATACCTCGACACCACAGCTAAAGTAATAACCGAGCTGAACAGAGACGACGACCTGTGGTGCGGTAAACAGCAGTTTCTAATTAAATACTCGGCGAGAACATGAGAGTACCTAAACACAGAACACGTTCAACAGACTGGTCGGCTCACAACAGCTCACTATGGACCGAGATGCTTTCATTCTCCAGCGACGATGATACGTAAAATGTTATTGGGTAATTTTGCATTATTCGATCTCATAAAATTTACTACAAAATAATTTGGCTTATAGTTTGACAAAATAAATGTAATAATAAACCAGCACTACTTTTGATTTTCGTTTTATTTATGTTAATGAAATATTAATAGAATATTAAACAAGATTATAATGCAAGGAATAGAAGTAACCTATATGCAATATACGAATTATCTGTTAATATCATGGGGACACGTCTCCCGGTCAATAAACAAACAAAGGTTATAAAAGGTTTATTTTACCATAGGTCTGCCTGTCTTTATGTGTTTTTATATTTTATTTTTAAATTAAGAAATCAGTAAAGATAAATAGAAACTTAAATTTAGCACAGGTATTCTTTTTTTAGTCTCAATTAAAGACACAATTTGATATTATATTGTAATATCACGTTTCAAAATTGTGATCACTTTATAAAGCTTAATATCCTTTAAGATTTGTAATATTTATTAAGGCACTTTATCAAATTAATATCGGAGAGTTTGTAAAAAATCTTTTTTACCGTCATATTTTCACGAAACAAAATCTTACAAGTAACTATCGTAAAAATCCAGAAGGTTTTTACAGCATTTTCTGTCACCGTATGTTTTTAAATATGGAGGAAACTACAACTGCTCAAAAAGAGTCATCTGAGCATGTTAAGTAAAGTTGTAAATGTGTACTGTCTATTGAATACACAGTTGAAAAATGGTAGGAAAAGTTATGGAGATGGCTGTTTTATCGATACAGTACATGGAAAATGGATGCGTTGAAATGTTAATAAACAATTATCATATCCTTTGTAGAAACTAAAGAACTCTGAGAAAGTTTCCACTCTGCACCACCCAATCAGCGATTGATATAGAAATAAACACTCCAATGACTGAAATGTACAGCTTACGATGACTGTACAGCGCTTATTATAACTGACCAAAGTAGTTTAATTATTTACTTTGTCTTTTTAATCAACTAAAGCTCAGTAGATGCCATTTATTTATATTTGTCAAATTAATAGTTTATCTATACCAATTTAGGTCACACTTTATTGCTTCATAAGATTTTTATAATAATCGTATAGAACACTGTATATGTCATTATATTACGTGTATAAAATGTAATAACAAAATAAAGATTTATTACAGATTTTTATTTAGTGCAAGATTATACAGGGTGAGGCAGACCACCCGTACAGTACGTATAGCGGCCAAACCAAACGAGGTAGATTATTCATAACAACTTAAACCCCCCTATCTCCACCCCAAAGAATTTGGAGGAATTAGTACAAAGAAAAGGGTATTTTTTGGGGGTAGTGGTGGTTTTTGGAAAGTTTTCAAACGTAAAGGCATGTTGAGTTATAACTCAATTTAAAGGTATTTCTTCACTGATTATTTTGATGCAAAAGGTTTGAAAAGAAAAAAAACCCATTTTGCCGCTTATGTACAGGGTACACAAAAACGTTAAAATATCAGGGGTTTGTGGGTAAATTTATTGCAAATACCTGCACAAATGTAGAGAGACGATATTTTTATTCAAAACTAATGATGTGACGGCTTGTCGAAAAATATCATCAAATGCCACCCTACCCCAAAATTTACACATTTTAAAAATACATAGAATTTTGAAATACTTAACAGCCTCAATCTAAAAATATCAAACATCAACCTAGGTTGTGTTGTACAGGGCTTTAAAAAATAAACGTTTTCTACATTTAAAGTTTGTCTCTAATTCCAATGGTTTCAAAACAGTAGTACAAAAATAGATTTTTTAATAATTTTTCTAAGTTAGTTTGTATTAATACCAAAACCCAATAAAACAAATGGAAAACAATATTTTTACAATCCATCTCGTGTTGATATACAAGGCCCAAAATTTTGTTAAACAATGCGCAAATTATTGAGAGGGCGTGAAAATTTACAAAATGCTTTTTTATATGTTTTATAAATATATGATTTTATACATTAAATACGCAATTTGCCATTTAAAAGAACCCTGTACACGAAACTGAATTTGTATAAGACGCCGCATTTTAAACTGTTTGTGCCTGCTCTATATGGAGCGCCTCTCACATGTCAACTCCACCAATACACCCAGTACAAGGATCACATCTCTAATATCAGATTTATTGTGTTATCAAGATAGGAATTTCTCAGACAATCGTTATGTGGAGAGAAGGCTGGAAGGCTTTAAGTAGCATATTTTCCCCCAGTACAGACTACTTCATATCGGAATATGTTGCGATTTACTCTGGTTGATCTCTGAAATAGGATGAAAAACGAACCAATACAAAAGCTATATAGAAATATGTTCAGAACTACCACAGAGGGGTTTGTTAATGAAGTTTGCTGATGAGATATCATGAACCCAGTATTATCAGACAAAGAAGCGACAATCAGTCTGTTATTGACGCAGATAACGAGCGATTTGTAAGCCATGAACATAATGTTGAGATACTAGTAATTGAAGATTGGTCTCTCGAAAGTACAATATTGACATTAATAAAGGAGTATTTAAATTTCGTCACATAATACTAAGTGTTGAATGGTTTGCTATTTTCGAGAGTTATCAACGACATTACTTTCCGAAGCGAGTATTTTTAAGTAGACGAAGAAGACCTCTAGGGCTGCAGTACTTCAGTGTAGGTTTCCCATCCAACTACATTACGTGAAGAAGTGGGCGAATTAAAATGAATCAGTAGTGCCCTTTTATAGGTTATTTTGCTTTTTGACAGATTTCTGTTTAAACAGTTAGAGATGGTGAGACGGGATTGATACGCAATACAAAAACAGTACATTTTCAATATCAATAAAAAGCTGAAATAATGAAAAAATATTTTTATACCCCGTTTGTAATAATTGCTAAAGTTTTAAAACGCATCGAATAATTTCATTGTTCGAGTGAAATAGTATATTTAATTGTACGTCTGCTGAGACAAAAGCTGATAATGTTAATAACAGTGATTATCGGGAATAGAAGCGTCCGATGGATTGTCCGAGTTTTTTGCCGTAAAAGAACTGAACAGTTTTTAAAGAGCATGAATATGAGACACTTTTTACTCTAACACAATGTTTGATAAGTAAGCTTTAACGTTGTGTCTCTCATATTTTTAATCGATGCGTTGGTGTTTTATAATCTAGATATATTATTATTATTATACAACCCTTTGGTGCTAAAAGGTAGGATTTATGGAAGTATTTTATATCTTTCGATGCCTACAAACGAAGAGAACTTTTAAAGTTTCAAGGTTTGATTAAGTATGTACAAATAAATAAATTGAATTACATGTCTAGTACAAACGTACCTCAACTCCTTACGCATAGATATAAAAAAGGTGTTCCCCTCCAGTTGCGTGACTAGCGCAACATTAGGATGATAGTGACTGTACATCGGTTGGCAACTGAATTTTAGCAGTCCCTATTTAGTACCCGCTACCCTTCTGTCTGCGTTCTGTCACCATCATGGTAGGCGGAGGCTTTGCCAACACCCTTACCTTCTCAACCTTAATGTGACAGTGAACTTCCCACGTTAATCTCAGTGATGTATGGAGAGTCTACAGTCAAAACAATTTTGCAAGTAACCCAGTTTCTATGGCAACGTGACACGACCAACCTTTAAAGAGATTGAGAAGATGTTTTGTTTTTCAATAATGACACCAATATACTGATGACGATCTGCATGAATACTGTATTGGGAAGCTCGGATTCACTGAAAAACCAATGTTTATGTTCAGAATAAAAAGGGGGTTGAGTTTATTACTCCTATGCCTTAGGCCGGCATTGAGCATTTACCGTATTTATTGCCAATTCTTCATTCGCCAGTCACATGACTGTGTTACAAATACAACAATTTTTATGTAACATTTATCTGGCAGTAGACGCTGTTACTTGAGGTGCTAATGCTACCATAAAGTGTAGCAACTCCTAGTAACGTTAGCGCTGTACTTATGAGAACATTAAGTTGTAAGTTTAAGTTTACCATGTGCTCTCTCTATGCATGTATTGAATAAATATTATTAGTAATATTCCGTCTGTAGGGTACTGCTTTACTTAGCATAACGCTCTACAGTGTAAGTAAATGTTTCATTCATTAACTAAATCAGATTATAAATATTTACACAATAATAATTTCCAACTTGCATGTTAGTTTTTGGAAAAATCAATGAAAGTATGAACACTTATTCTTATTAACATCAAGATAATCATGAAATATTACAAATTTGCCTCGTAGGAAACCACATGATTTATGTAGAGGGAACTAGAGATATTACAGTAAAAAGAAGCTTGTAATGAGCGAATATACGTTAATTAACACTAGAAAATACTAAATAACAGAGGCTGGATAGGAGAAGGTTACAAAGAGGTAAAATAGTGTTTCCAAATTAGAAATGAAGGACTAAAGCTGGTTATTTTACTAACAGTAATAAACGTTTTCACTCTTACACGGCACAGCGAAGCTCTTTTGTGCCCTCGAACCAGCTCCTGGTAGTCTTGAACATTATAGTCAAACACAGTTTATAAGAATAATATACCCAAATCTCATTGTTCCTTTTACTTCCATTACAGTTCCTCGGTTATTTCATCGCTTCAGGCTTCAGGGAAAGATAGATACAGTGATGCCTATGAAAAACTTAATATACAGGGTGATTCAAAACTAAACGGCAATCTCTCGAGAGCTTATTCTATAGCTAAAAACAAGTAAAAAAGTTCATATAACCATATGCCCGGAAACGCTTCGTTAGCGAGTTACGCCTAGCGAAAGATTTCGCCCGGATTTCAGAACCCTTGGTGAAGTCAGGCCGTATAAAAATGGTAAAGGTAGTTACAAAGATACAAATACGATTGTTTTTTATGTTTTTATATCTGAAAAATTTATTAAAATTCGTCCCAGAGCTGTAAATGCAATACTTTCAGAGATATCTTACGTAAAACACAAGAATTGGTGCAAAGAAATAACACATTTTTGTGTTTAACGTAAGATTACTTCCATAAATGTTAAATAAAGGTCATTTTTTTCTTAAACAGATTTGCAGAACATTTAATTCTGAAAAGATTCATGTGAATTACTTAGGAAAAAAATTAATAATAGGTATTGAAATTTTAGCTTTATTTAAAAATAAAACAGACGCACAAAAATGCATATTCTTATCTGCATAAAATATTAACTAATGTTTAGGTTGTGAGTAACAGCTGATCATTTATTCAACACTTTTTATCGTCATATTTTCTTTGCAAAGGTTGGCAATATCAGCTGATCAACAATTAAGTTCATGAAGTAATATTTGAATAACCTTTATGGAGGTTTTTGTATTGTGGCGTGTGAAGATTGTATTTTGTGAGATCCTGTGATTATTTGGAAATATTTTATACAAGTGTATAAAATATTTCATTAAATATTTATTTTTAAAATATTTTATTAAATATTTTTATAAAAGTGTATGTAATTATCTTAGTAAATAATGGCAGATAATGTAAATGGTATGTATTCGTTTGAAGAGTATACGGACATGATACTGATTTACGGCAAAGTTAACAAGAATGGTTTAGCTGCAGTTCAGGAATATCGTGATACTTTTCCACATCGAAGAACACCTGATCGCAAAACATTTGAAGCTGTGGAGAGACGACTTAGAGAAACTGGTAGCTTTTAAACCGAAGCGAATAGATACTGGTCGTCAACGTAGCGCAAGGAACTATAATAATGAACAAGCAATAATAAATGCTGTAGAATTATCACCAACCACAAGCACCAGACGATTATCACGTCAGTTAAATATTTGCCAGTCAAGCGTATGGTGGACACTTCATGAAGCACAGTTGTACCCATTCCATATAACACGTGTTCAAGACTTATTACCGCAAGATCTTAATAAACGGAAGATGTTCTGCCGCTGGTTAAGAAGAAATTGTTTACGACATCAGTATTTTTTTCGGCGTATTCTCGTTACTGATGAATCCTGTTTTACTAGAAATGGAATTGTAAATTTTCGTAATACCCATACTTGGGCGTACGACAACCCACATGAAACTGCGACGAGGCATTTTCAACATACATTTTCAGTCAATGTATGGCTTGGTGTTCTGGGTGATAATTTGATTGGTCCATTTTTCCTCCCTAATCGACTTAATGGAGTAGCGTACTTAAATTTTTTAAGAACAAACCTGCCTACTCTCTTGGAAGATATTCCTGTTCAAAACAGAATAAATGCATGGTTTATGCACGACGCAGCACCTCCACATTTTTCTAATGATGTGAAAAACTATTTAAATGATACATACGGTAGACAATGGATTGGTCGAAATGGACTAGTAAAATGGCCACCACGTTCTCCTGACCTCACGCCAGCAGACTTTTTCTTATGGGGTTGGATGAAGTCAATTGTTTATTCAAAACGGATTAACACCATAGAGGAGTTACGTAATCGCATTACAGAGGCGGCAGAAACTATCAAGAATGCTCCAAACGTTATGAAACGCGCTAGAAAAGAGTGGATTCGTCGTGCGAAAACGTGCATTGCTAACAACGGAGGACACTTTGAGCAACTATTATAGGTGATTATTACAGTTTTATAAAGGTAAACACATTTTATGTTAATGTTCAGTCTAGAATAAATGATCAGCTGTTACTCACAACCTAAAAATTAGTTAATATTTTATGCAGATAAGAATATGCATTTTTGTGCGTCTGTTTTATTTTTAAATAAAGCTAAAATTTCAATACCTATTATTAATTTTTTTCCTAAGTAATTCACATGAATCTTTTCAGAATTAAATGTTCTACAAATCTGTTTAAGAAAAAAATGACCTTCTTCCCAAATAAAACTTCTTCCCCTCCTGTGCTGCCCTTAAATGTCTTCTCTTCTTTTACTACACTCCTTGTAGGTAGTTTAGTCTCTTCAAGCAAAAGACACAGGCAACGAAGAAAAAGTTGTTGGATTAGATGTTATAAGTCTCCTCTAAATCTTTCTTTGCAAATTAGTAAACTCGATAAGAGAGTCAAGAAGAACTTCCAGCCACAACTTGAATCTTTTAAATAAGACATCTAGTTTCCTAGGAAATCATTAATGTGAAAACTTTTACTTTGATTTTAATGTCTCCATGGATAACAATAGTTAATTGTTATTATTAGATCTTTGAAAATTCTAATACTAAAAATGAAAATAGAGATAAAAAATAAACTATGCTTAGACCAATGTATTATTTTGAACAGAAGAAAAAAGTGAAGTTCTCATGCGTGTGAAGTGAGAAATATTTGTTCTTTTATGGCTACAAGACATTTTCTTATAACATAAAAATGAGCTAAACATTATTATGAACGTACGTTCTAAATAATATATAATAGCTAAAACAATCTATTACCTCGAATCGACATAATTAAATGAACACATAATTTGCATATATGAAATGTTCAGGCTCTCAAACTCTTAATTGGACAGTGTCTTATTGTGTGGGTCTTACCTCACACAAAATAACGAAAAACACGAAAATACGAAAACGCTGAGTGAATGTCAGCGCAACCTTCCTGCATGTCGGTTGGAAAATTGAAGTCTTTATTTGTTGTTTGTCCAGTGTGTAACACATGGTTCAGGACAGATTGATGGAGGTCCTTTACTACTGTTTAAAGTCTCTGTCTCTCTCAGTACCCGGGGAATGTGCTTATTTGGTTTGATTATTGTTGGAAAATTTTTTTTTAAGGTTAAATTTTTAAACACTGTCTACCTTGAAAAGTGAATAGAATTGAACTTAAAAAACCGAATTTCAAAACTAACAGTTAACAAAAGAAGTAGAGTTACAAAACTAACGTGTTGTAGCGTTTTTAAAGCTACATTGGTTTATATTTTTTTTATTAAAACATAAATTACATGACGATTTTGGGATCGAAATATTGGGATTTAATTTTAGATTATATTGTAAAAAGTCAGGTTAAAAACAAACATGTAATCCTTTGGCAAGTTAGTATTGGTAGTTTTAAATTGTTAGGAAGGCAGGTTGACTGCCTTGAATTGATTAGAACTTGTCTTGTTGCGACTATTGTTCTCCTTGTTTGATACAGCTGGACCAATGAGAGAACACCGCGGATGTCCTGCAAAGTTGATTGGAAAGGGAAGTATTTAAGCGCGCGCTCATAATTTTCACCCTTCTTTTGGTTATTTTCGTGATTAAGTTGATTACAGTGCGCCGTGTTTCTTAATTTTTTTTTCCGCGAGGGATTTTGAGGTAAGTACCAAATTTATTGTACGTTTTATTGAAACAGTCTTGCTAATCTGATATTAAATTAATTCTGTTGTCTTTTTTATAGGAAAAAATTAAATTCGTAGAAACTACAGAGCAATCTGAATAACTTATTCTCGAGGAACAATAGAGCATAATAGAATCATACAAGTTACATTTGGTTCATGCTTGCAAGAAAAGTGAATTAAAATTGAACTTTGTAAATAACTTTAATTGAGATTTGGAAAAGTAGTAATTAATTAATATTTATCTGTAACTGTTTTATTGTGAATTATTAATTGGGAAATTGGAAAACATTAATAATTGTTTGCGAAAGTTGTAATCTGAAATGCAGACTCTTGAAAGGTAAGGTTCAACTAGTGTAAAAGAGAAGTTTCAATTGTTATTTTTTGAATTGTGAGTGTACTTAGAAGTGAAAATTTTTATTTTAGTTATTTCCTATTGGTATTTGATTTTTATTTGAAAACCTTATTATTTTATTTAGAAGAGAGCTCTGAAATTTGTTTGATATATTTGATTAATATTTTTTATTTCTTGCCAAAGGAACTTTTAAATTTACTAAAAAGGTTTGTGAAATTCTTTGTGGAAAATAAAGTGATAAAAATTCTGAAACGTTGAACTTATTAATTTGCCAGTTTAAAATAAATCCATTACTTTTTAATTTAGAACTGTAATATTTATTTTAGACAAACCAGATAACATTTAATAGTTAAAAAATTTAGTAATAATTTGGACTGAATATTCACTAGGAGCTTACTAATCAAAAAAATATTTTATATCGTCTTGGATGTCTCATTGATAATTTAAATATTAATACACTGGAATATTAATATCAATAATCCAAGTCGTTATATTGACTGCGCCACTCTGCTGTAAAGTATCCAGTGAATTTTTGATAAACTTATACAAACTGTTATAAACTTTGTGAGAACACTTTGGCAAGAACTTGTGTTATATACAATTAAGTTGTGATAGTTAAATTAAATTTGTGAACTGTGGTTCCGTGTGAGAACTAGTACAGATGACACTGTAAATAAACTTAGAAAATTATTGAGTAAACTTACTAATTGGCGAGACCGTGGTGAGCTTCATGCAGGCATTTCGGCACGTCCACTACAGGAAGTCTACATGGATATATTGGACCTCTGCCTAGATCTTCAAGGCGGGATGAATTCATCCTAATCATGGTGGACGACTTCACCAGGTGCAATTGGGTCGTGCCTCTCATGAAAGTGAATTCAGGTATGGTGTTGTAAACTTTAGACAGTAATATTTTTTTTTACTTTGGTTTACCGGAAGCTATTGTAAGCGACAACGCTACTTACTTCACCAGCGAGGAATTAAGGGCAAATCTTTTCAAATGGGGTGTGAAATTGATCACTACAATCCCGTACAACCCCCAGTGTAACAAATCTGAAATATATTTATGAAATTTAAATTCAATTTTGACGTGCTTGTATAGTGATTGCAAAAAGAACTGGGACCCGTGTGTGAATGACAGTACCGGGTATAGCGCATATTCTTTAATATTTAATTTTAAACCTAACAATGAGTTGGATTAAAAGTGGAACTTGAAATCAATTTTTGAATAATAATAATATTGTCACGATAATGGCCAAGTAAGTCGAAGATGTAAGGAAAGTACCAAGAAGTTAAATGCTAAATTAGATGACACTGGATTAGTTCCAATGTTCCAGGAAGCTAACCGGGAGCCTAGAGTAATAAGGAACTCTAGCAATTTATGACGATTTAAATAGAAAACACTTATAAGAATATTATTAATATTCTTATAGGGGGTGATAATCAGTTCTCATATTGGGGACTGAAGGAGGTTAGGTATTTTAAAAACGTCTTGTATTATCAATTTTAAACCTTTTACATATAAAGGTATTCATACATTTTGAAAATAACTGTTTGTGGGTCCATTGAAGAATTATTTCTTAGGATTTGTTTTGGCCTGGCATTGAGTCTCATAAGACTTGGATTCTTACATTTAGTCTTGTTTAAATAAACTGTTATATAACAAGAATATAGATCTAACTTTCTTTTGTAATGCAAGACGGAAAATCAAGTATTTTATTACGATTTAAATCGGCAACATGTACAAGGATGGTATTACTTTTCTTATAGAGGTAATAAACAGTTCTTATAAGGAAATTGGAGGAGGTCAGGCATTTTTAAATATCTTATATTATTGATTTTAAACCTCATATTTGCTTGAATTAAACAATAATATTATTTGTGTTGTAGTAATAAATATACAAATAATTTATTAATGTCAACCTTATATTCACGGACTTATAAATTAACTTACATATGCAATATAGTATCTAATATTTAGATACATTAATATAAATATGTGAGTTAAACCCGATAGCTATTAGCTCAGTTAATGTTTTAATTTGATTAGTGTATATGGAATAGAGAAGGGAGGGGCGAGCAGCTGTAATGTGATTTGCTCTCTACCTTTTCCTCCCTTCCACTTCCATGAAAGGAAAAGTTACCTTGAGTTTTCGTCTTATATGTGTAGTTCAAACATACGCTTTAACTTAGGTCTGTCAGTTCATTTAAACGAAATTTATTGGAATTGGAACCGATTTGTAAAATATGTGATTACATGTAATATACATATATTATTATTATATAAAATATGTGATGAAATATGTGTGGATGTTTAAATATTTGTTCGGGTGTTTATAATATGTTTGATACCCAATTACAAAATGTGTTGTGGACATATTTAAACAATATTTGGCATGGATAAAGCTTAGACATCAGAATGATACACAGACATGTTTCAATCCCAAATTATTACTCATTAAAAAATAATTATTCTAGAGTTTTGTATTTGCCTGAACAAGTACCACCTTCCCAAATTCCATTTTGCTACAAATAATAACGGCAAAAATATTACCTGACGTCTAAGATTAGCAGTGATGTATTCTAACCATTCAATTTATTATCATTTTGAATACTCTAAATTAGTCTTAATCTTGAACATCACAGTCAAACACAATTTATACGAGTAGTATCTCCATATGTCATTGGCTCTTTTACTTTCACCGCACAGTTTTACTTTCCTCGGTTCATCCACAGTCTCAGGGAAATCCAGAAAATGTGATGCCTATGAAATCTTAATAATAACTCTCGAAAGCCTTATTACGAAACGTTGTTTCTATCACACGAATAAATACAATACTAAATGGTTTTATTGCCACTGTAGGTCTAGGTGATCAACTTATTTTCCTTTTCTTGGAACTCATCCTCACTTCCACTTACACCTTATTAATTTAACTACCACTTTTGCTAATCTAAAAATGAATAATAAATTTAAACCGTCTCAAACTTTAATAAAAATTAGGTTATACTTTCTATTTACTATGTGTTTTCTTTCATCACCTGTTTTTAGTTATTGACAATGCCGTCATATAAAGATAGACGTATGGAATAGCTCACTTAAATGGATTCGTAGTTATATAAAAAGTTCTTCTGTACTAAAATCAAACTTATGTCTGTGCATGCTCAAAAATCAGTGTATACGCGTAACTTTAAAATGATGTTTTTCTCATTAAAATACATATATATATATATATATATAATCATTTACGTGTCTATGTTTATTTAATATTTGTAGCTTTCTTATCAAGAAATACGTAAAAAATAATTTTAAAAAATACTTGTTTTTAATCTCAAAAATTCTTTCGTTAGCGTTTAGTGGGACAGCTTTAGTAAAAGATAAAATTATTCCCCGTAAGAACATATTGAAACTCTCCTATTTGTGGTTATATAATTATGAGAAATGTCTCATTTAAAGATATGATAAATATGTATCTAAACATTGTTCTTCTAAGGCTAAAATCAAGATGGCCACCAGTATAACCAACTCCTAAACTACGAGGACAAAATCAAACAAACATTTTGCAGTTTATTTGAGGGATGTGCTTAATGGTAACATTTACGTAATTATCACAAACACAACACACAATACATTCATGGTTTATTGTTGTATAAATCAGAGGTTATTTGTGGTTAAAGATAAAATGTATTAAGAATGTATTACGGAAAAGGTAAAAGTAATCAATTTAATAACGGATTACTTGAATAACCTTCGAATTCGTCAAATTTTTTATAATAAAAATGGATTTTTTAGCAAATTTAGTTGATTTTTCAGTCAATTTGTACGATTTTATAAGAGACTCGCATACTGTGAACTAATAATTTTCAACATTCTAGAAACCCCAAGTTATAAACTATTAGTTGCTGTAATTTTAACATATCAGTATGATTATAATGTTATTTATTTAGATATAAAGATAGTTTTAAACCATTTTCGTGTGTAAAACTTAATTATTTAAAGTTTTAATTTAATGTGCTTTAAAGGTTTAACTATCCATTGTAGAGTTAAATTTGATTTTTACTTTTAACAAGCCATTAACTGGTTTTTTAAGAAACATTTTTGTTTTCAATAATTTGATTTATTTTGCAGATATCCTTGCATACTAACATTTTTATATTCTACAGATAGACATAAAGAAGTTTTGCCATAAGAGACGAGCTTTGTGAGTGATAAGGCTTCAATGACGCTCAGAAAAATATCAGGGAAAGATTTACACAATCTTGCAAAGTAATCTCTCCTACGTATAAATAAATATTCGTTCAAAATTTAAAACGAAAGGTTTAGATATCCTTTTGATAGATTACGCTAACGCTCACACAAGTCCCATTGAGTCTAGACACATTTCAGTCTATATGTCAATTAATCCTCGAGATATTGTACGGACTGACTGACAGACAGAAGGATACGTCCACAAATAAAAATGTTCTGTAACACAACCTGCATGTACCGTACCATTGGAGCACAGTGTTCCAGAGTTCAAATATTTCATATCCAAAGAGGCCTTTATTGGCTAACCACTCAATGGTAAACACATTTACATTCTTCACGACAATATTTCATGGACACTTGTAACTGACAAACAATGGCTGTCTGGTTTGATTCATGGTGTAATATACCATCTCGGCAGTGGATGAGGTATTGACAGTGGCAAAATGTAGTTTACCGCTTTCAGTCAACCCTTTGTTCACTAAATAAAAATATATATTTAAATATTGATTATTTGCATGGGTTTATTTTATATTTGAAAATGTAATAAACATTAAAGAAAGGAACAACCGTTCATCAAATATTGCTTAATATACTTTCTTAATAATTGTTTTCATCACTGATCTTCAACTGCCGCACGTACAGCTAGTGTAAAAAATTTTAAAAGTGTATAAAGTATTGATTAAAAATAAATAAATCTCACTTAATCGTGAAATGCACAGTGAGACTGTAGATTGGGTGTCTGAGGCAGGAGTTATGTTGGTAAAAAAAGACAGGACTGACTGAAGAGTGCAATAAAGCAGTTGTTTGGAACAAGACGAAGCATCCACCTTTAGGGAAAAAGCAACCCCCGTCACAGTGTAGATTTTGAAATAGAGGACAAGTAAAACTTAAATTAAAATTTTATGAAAATCAGTGCTGTATGGGATTAATACACAGTATACATTTTTTACTGTTATTGACTAAACTAAGAAGCAATATGTTGAAAATTAAAATAATGTAATATTTAGCATAGTATTACTCATGTGTTAATTGTAACGGGATACGTTTATTATCAGCTGTTCCAAGATTTGTTTCTTACATTCAATTTTTGTTCAGCATTACAGAAAAATGTTTATAGTTTTACTTCTGTTTGATAGAATCAATCTTTAACTTGTTATTACTCATTTAATTCTTTGTATAAATTTATTATACACACTTTTGAAAATGGATAAACTTGCTAAACCAAAGTCTGATGTAAGCCATGGAGAAGAACAGTGGATGAATATGTACGAGACATTAACAAACTTTGAAGGAGACTGTTCTACAGAAGAAACACCAGACAAGAATGAAACTACGAATACTAGTAAGTTACATTAGTCCATCTACTTAGTACATATCATAGTCTACTACTTAATGAAGTCAATATTTGAAAGTCTTGTATATTAGCTCAAAAAACTAAATTTACTTACAGCTCACCATATCCGTGAATGTTTGAAGATTTTATAGGATGATAGGATTTTGGACATGTTCAGTCATATATTTAGTGTTCTATCCTTAGTAAAATAACGATGACGAATGACCGAAATCCTGTTTTCATTTCATGTTATTATTTCGTGAAGTTTTTCTAATACGATTGAGCGTCAAGTTGGTTGTAAGCAACGAAATTTATATTGAAAATTTATAACGCCCATTTTAAAGGTTTTGGTTGCTTTTTTAAAAACTTCAAAATACAGTTAAATCTGGCAAGTTAACCCTCTTCTTTGTACTTTTTCTTTTAATAGAATAGTTATTATTTTTTCCTAAAACAATCAGTCCTGCTTGCCTTAAATATTATATGTAAATTGTTCAGTGAGACTTTAACATTGTTATAGTTATGTAAAGAATGCTAAAACTTATTTTTAATATCAGCTTAAAACTTATTCAAGACAAACCCAATATCTAGAACAACAAATTTTTAACTGGAACACATTTGTTTGTATTTATATTGTATCGTTTGACGATAACACATGGGGGTGGTGACTTCTGAGGTCGTAGTAATAAATACTCGAATTGCAAAGTTTACTTATAAGTTCAGTTTTATTATTAAAACTTACAAGCACCACTTTTAGATGGTAAAGGAAAAGTATGTAATGCCACGTTGCTGCCAATTAGAATATAATAACTAAAAAACGTATATCTGCTAGGTGGGCCTAAAATATCCAATGTTCTCTGAAATTATACCTACGATGTTTTACTTTATAAGACATTAAGATTTTACTTCCCTTCGCAATGTGTAGACTCACAACCCGGGTGTCGGCGTCTTGGCACGAGACAATGGCGCTGTAGTCTAAGAAGGGTTATGTCTAGTCGGTGGTTACTAGACGATGAGTAGAAGTTAAGAAACTGGTAGCCATCTACTCAAATAATATGTGCCCTGTGAGCCGTGAGACACGTGGGACACGTAAACTCGCGGACAAAGCGCGCGAGGTCTGCTCGGTCACATAGTTGGGCTGCTACCAAGGGTTAGAAGAAAATCTTCATACGCGTGCCTATTAGGTAGTTACTCCGCCCAATAATTTAGTTCCGGAACATTGGATAAAAATAATATTAAATTATACTGGCTGATTAGGTTACAAAAATTACATTATATGAAATTTAATTAATCAATTAACGGTACAGAATATCCCCCCTGTTTAAGTTCGCAACCTAGTTAGTCACTTTAATTTAAACATATTCTAAATAACAAACTTATTTAAACCTTTTATTCATTACATAAATTCCAATTTTCTATCATAACAATACGGTAGCGCGGGGTTTCGAGAGTTTCCTATGAAATCCGCTAGATCGCATACCAATGCAGTTTTTTTGGCATCTGACTCTTTATCTGCTCTCTTAGGGACCAAAAAGAAAATAGATTTAAGCAAACTATTTCCATTCAGTGCACGTTGCAGCGCTTTAGAATTTGCGGGTCGTTGCGAGAATAAGGGCATTTAAGGCGATTAAATAGTGAAAAAGTGTAGTGTAGTGTTTTGTTATATAGGCGCCACATTCATACTTCTTTTTGCATTCATACCAGTGTTTTGTGTATAGTGTTTTGCCATTAAATACCCTGAGACTTGCGGACAAGTTACCAATATGGATCGAATACTTTGGAATGAAATGTCCCCTCACGAGAAGCTAAGTCTCACATTTATTATTAATATTGCATTACTCTTATATATATATATATATATATATATATATATATATATATATATATATACATACAACATCCTAAACATCTTACATCTACACGAATTATAACACTTTAAATATATATATACAAAATTCAAAACTTCAGTATTTCGACATACATACAAATGACAGACAAAATTTTTATATTTGTTTCCTTTATTACAATCAGTCAGGATCAACTCTGTCTCATTTCTTTATACAAAGTCTACTTACAATTTCGCTTTCTATATTTTATTTCAATTCAAACATACGTTTAGAATTTACCAAACAATTAACTTCCCGGATTTTATTTTATCTTTTAAATTTGGCAGCAAGTGGTTTCTTAAGCTAGGGATGCTATAAAGTTTTTTATACAGAACATGTCTTAATTTAATTTTAAATCTACAATATGAACTTTTTTACATTCAAAACATTTTCAGTGAGTTGTACAATAATAGTTATTTTCTCATTAGGATTGAATTTAAAATAACATGAATCTCCATCAAGATCTAAAATTAATTTGCTATTAGTTATAAATGGGTTTCCTAATACAACGTCCCATTTTAAATTATCCAATACAATGAGTTTTACTTTCCAACAAAATTTAGAAATTTTTATCTTAGCATAACAGTAACCAAAACATTTTATTTCAGTGTCATTTGCAGCAAATATTCTATCATCTGACTTCATTAATTTAAAACATTTTTATTCAACAATAGGCTATCATAAAATTCTTTACTCATTATATCTCTTGTAGCACCAGTATGTAATAAGCAGTTTGTTTTTACATTTTTACCCACTATAGCTTTAATTAAAGGCATATTGTTACACTGTCTAACATTTAGTCTTAAATTAGGTTTTCTATAGTTCAATTTACTCCAATTTTTAATTACCTTACTATAGACTCTCACAAAATAGTGTTTTTCTTTTCTTACTGCATTACTATTTATGAAATTATTATTCTTAGACTTCTGAAACCGGGGAGGGATATTTTTAGGTGTTGTGTGTAATACCACTCCCCTACCAACTAGTTTTTTGGATTCCTAAAAGAATTTTTTGCTAAGCGACCAGGCCTATTACAATTGAAACATAACTTTGGGTTTTTTTACAGTAGGCCTACTTTTTCTAGGTTCAACATGTGGTGGATACATGTTGTTAACATATGTCCTACTTAAATTGTCCCTTAAGTTATCATTAAAAGTTACGTTGTTACTAGCTATACACAATTTTTCCAAATCTGTAAAACAAATGGGATTGTTTTCAAAAATTAATTTATTTCTATCTGTAGGCTTAGTACCTCTTTTTATACAAGTTACCAAAATTACGAAAATTACATTATATGAAATTTAATTAATCAATTAACGGTACAATATGTTAGGGAAAATTATTAAAAATTTGAAACCAGATTACGAATATATCATAACTTTATGGCACAGCATGTGTGTAAATTTTGAAGTTTACTCCAATAAAACAAACTAGAAATCAGTGAATGCAGTCCATTGTCCGAGAACAGATAAAATTAGCCAATAGGGCGCAATGGAAGGTCTTTGAGCCAACCGTTCTTGCTACTCACACGGGAACCACGACATTTCTTGTCGATACTTTCAGTGACAGATGATAATGGTGAACGTTACGTACATTTATAGTCTATATTTCCATTTGATAAGGTTTATTTATTGTATTTGAATCATCACTTTATTCGCATTAAACATTATAGTAACTCCTTGATTCACTTACTGTGTAGGTCATTTGGTTAATGTGGAACTGAAAATAATCTAGTAGGTTTAAAATTTATTCAATGATTATAAAATGAGTTATGTAACTATTATACTAAAAATAGCTGAAAATTCTTAAAATTCAAGGCTACTAAACAAATACGTATTATTTAAAATTATCATCTAAGTAATAGTAAATTCATGCAATAAAAGAATTAACTATAACATAAGTGTCTCTCGCGTACTGACTGAAGGAGTACAAAGATCACGTTTAATATTCTATTAACTCTTTTTTACTCTTTGTAGTCAGAGGAAACTTCTCGTTCAGTTCATGTAAATGAAGCTTTTATTTGCAAATCATTTTATTTTCAAAAGTCTTTGTGTATAGCTTAGACGAAACTAAAGATCAAGAATCGTTCTAAATTCAGAATAAATTAGTTTCGATTAGACTTATCGAGCAAGAGCTATATATATATATATATATATATATATATATATATATATATATATATATATATATATATATAATGTGAAGTACAACTTGAAATTCTAAGACGGTATTTTATAAAATAAAAAGAATACTGTTTAAGCCACGTTTCAAAATTTGTTTGTCAATCTAGAACCAATTTTAAATATGTAATTAAAATATTAACTTAAATATAAATTTCCATCATCATTTCCAAGTTCATTGTCAGAAACCTCTCAAGAGACAAGCTCAGCTAATAATAATAAGCAGTTACTGGGAGACAGAGAAATTTAAAGTAATCAGATAAATGAGGAACAACATATCCTTCAAAAGCTTCAAACACATTACTCACAAAAACATAGCATTATTCAGCGTAAGTGAGGACAAGTACAGAAGTTCGTGTGACTTTTCTGCATGGAAGTATCAATTATTATCTGGCACTGTTTGATCTTGTAACAATTTAATTTTACAACAATCAGTGAATATTATTAGTAAAGCGCATAATAACTATCACGTGTATTAATATTGATATTAAGCTATTGATAGTATAGGTTAGCTTGTTAAGTTTATAAAGCCCTGATTTTACTCCCATAATGTAATGCTCCTTACACTTCCTCATTATTATGGAGGATATGAAAAACAGTCTTTAACTACACAATACTTTGTATGATTCTGTACAACTTTTCTATTAGAATTTGCAATATTTCAAGTTATACAGTAGTGTGACCGATGTAATAAGCCTTCACTAGAGAAGTAAGGTTTGAATCGACTCGAGGAGGTTTCATTTCTGGCTGACTTATAGTTTTTACCAGTAAGTACAGTAAAAGACCGATGTGTCACTTACATCTTGTAAGACCCATGGAAGTTCAGGAGTGGCACATCACAAACCGCAAATGTTGGGCTAAAATGGTTGATCGAGAGGTATAGTCTACTGCGAGGATGACTGTTGGAATGGATGGAGTTCAGGCTCTTACTACTGTAGACATGAGGGAGTACATTCGCCTGTCTGCTTTCACTAGAAGAGACCGGAACAGAGCGAGCCTCCACATCTTCTATGGTGCCATGACTGATATATAGAACTCGCTATCCCTCGTCATTGGTTTCCTCAACAGGAAATGGATCATACGACATGCTAAACATTCTTTCAGTCCAGATGCAAAAGGTCCTTTAGGACAAAGTGTAAAGAGAAAGTTCGCCCTTAGAGGACAAAAATGAGGTTTCAATCAAGATTGTACTTTGTCTTTGTTGGGCCTTCGAGTGTATCGTTTACACTCTGTTTACTACATTGAATGGGTTTACTTTGTATTTTATATAATAAACAAATATTTCTTTACCAATTGATTAGGATATGGTTATGCATATTGATAATGTGCAACGTTCTTCACAGCAACCGAGTAACTTTGGAAGTTATCACTTACGTTGCTTACTGTTTAATTTATCTGCGGAGTAGTTACGTACAAAAAAAGTTATGTATCTATTTAATCATGTTGGATCTAATGTAAAAAGGGTTTCTATACAGAATCTAACTTCCAAAATATAAAGAAGAAGAGCTTTAAAATAATAAATAAACAATGAGATTACATGAAACAGTTCAGTTTTAAGTAGAAGAAGCTTTAAAAAAAAACTGTCGCAATAAAATTTCGTGACGTAGTGCATCGGTGAAGTAGCGCAGTGAGAGGAGGTTAACTCGGCAGCTTGTTTGGTGAGTTATCTCGCACCGTTGTACTTTAACTGAGTTATGAATTTTACATTGTCTGTAAAATATGTCAAAGTAGTTTATTGTTTAAGGTATATTTTACTGATTCAAGGACCATATACCTTTAATAAATGTGATAGCAAAACCTTTAAAGTCTATACAAGTATGATATTACAATATCACATCGTAGAAGTAAAATCTTTGATTGAAATGGATTCAATTTCAAATTGTAAATTTTCAGAGAGCAGCACCCTTTCCAGGTAGAGACATAAGAAAATATGTTTTGTAATATCACCTTTACTCCACTAAAGAGAAAAGAACTTATTAGAAGATACTTAGTTTTTTTAAAACTATACTAAATATCTAGGTATTAAAATATCAAACTATAATAAACTTCGTTCATTATGGAGGAAGTTTTGCACACCGTTGTACACTGGAAGAAAAGTAGAGGCCAGAAATATCCACCAGTTTATTAACTGGCCAGTAGGTGTATGCACAGGACCAAAAATATATCCACTTTTAAATGTTATAAGTGGGAGTCATTGGTGAGTGGAAGAGTAATAACTTTGTTTTCCAAGGCATTATTTAACAGCCGTTTTTGCTAAAATCAAACAATCGATATATTTCCCACTTGTCTTTGTTACAAATATTTTAACCTCTTATTCTGATAATTTATGTGCGGCACTTTCAATTACTTTTCAATTAAACCAAATCAAGTACAATTTCTTCTTTAATAATAACGTTTTACCTTAAACAATTGTCCTCTTGTTATAGCTCCTATAACTATCGTTCGTTTAATTATTTTAATTCTGTTGAAAAGAGCTAGAAAATGTTATCCTTAGGTTCTTACTACATGCTTAATTGTTTTCTATTTCGTTACTTCAGTTATTGAAGGAAATTTTAGATTATATTACAGCTCAATATTCAATTGAAATTGTTCAAGGTTGCACTGGAGTTTGGAATATAAAATACATTTATGGTGCATTATAATAAAAAGATAGACATTAAATACATAGCATTAAACTAAGTTTCATTTATTAATATCAATATAATGAACTAATTAAATTGCATATGTTACTGTATATTAATACAATATAAGTGAGAGTACAGTATGCAAAAATTTTATTGTCTGTATAAGTGGTCAAACTGTATATAAAAATATGCCTCTTTTATGCACTAAATATCCCAAAGGCTTTTTAAGGTATCCAAATTTCGTTAAAATATGCAGTTCTGCCACTAAAGTAAAATGTAATATTTTCACACTGCTGAGCACGATGAAATAAAAAATTACTTATTTTAATAGCTACAAGATTCAAGTAATAGTGTATGGTTAAAAACATTGTGTAATTACAATACCCTCTTATAAGTTAGATTAGGACTTTCAACTAAAGCTTTAGCCAAATACCAAGTTCTGAATACAATGTACAGGAAGCAAATAATTATTGTAACCCTTTGTGGAATAAAATGCTACCATAACCTCGTTATGATAGCTTAAACTGTTGAATACCACAGCTTTATTCGGCGTTTCATGTTGTATCTGAAATAATGTGTCGGATAATTAGTGTGAGTCTGTGGGTTTTGTTGCGTTCAAGTGTCACTTTCAAATAAATTAAAAGAGATAATGGGGTTGAATGGCAAATATATTTACTCCATAAAATACTCCAAAACAAGAAGATAGGAAGTGTTCGATGTGTGTGTGTGTGTGTGTGTGTGTGTGTGTGTGTGTGTGTTGTGTGTGTGTGTGTGTGTGTGTGTGTGTGTGTGTGTGTGTGTGTGTGTGTGTGTGTGTGTGTGTGTGTGTGTGTGTGTGTGGAAAAGATTTTTGTGGAATATGCTACTACCTTAACCATTTTATGATAGCTTAATTTAGAATACCAGATTATTATTTGGTTTAATTTTTTATGTGAAATAATGTCGAATAATTATTTTCTTAAAAATATCAAAGTCTGTGAGATTTTGTTGTGTTTAATGTGTTATTTAAAATAAATTAAAAAGATCATGAGGTTGAATTGCCAATATATTTTTTATATAAATTATAAACAGATTTACATTCATGAAATACTCCAATCCAAGAAGAAGATAGGAAGTGTTCGGTGGGTGTGTGTGAGTGTGTTGTGGGGGAGTGTGACCTCCCCCTGTGTAAGCCGCTCCGACCAACGCGACTTACTGTAGCGGTCAGCCTCTCGCAAATTCAGCACCGCTCCCAGGATTCGTTAGAGAAGTCCACCACCCATAATTCTTCTACCAGGAACAATAATGAAGATAATTTTTGACGGTAGCAGACAGGTGTGATTATATTCTTCTTCGAAGTCTGTAGACTTTATGGGCCTGGAACACAACCTCTGTTCAGCTGTTGTATTAGGGAACGTTTAGGTAGTGGAACAGTCATCCTAAAGCAAATGCTGACGCCTTCCCTTTATTTCCTTTCGTTTCCGAGTTGGCGATGATGAAAGCCTGTTGATCCGTTGATCATCGGTGCTGTATTTGCTTCGGCTTTTGGTTTTATATCAATTCGGGTCTGAGCTGAACTTGGAAACTACCTCTCCCTCTCGAACCCTGGATTTTACCCTTCTCGACTGTTCTATCCGGTGTCTTAGGGTTATATATTTTTATATATTTATATTATATATTTTGTTCTATCCCTGACCCGATTAAACGTTATAATGTATATACATCAGATTTACTTATTTAATCATACACTATACATAATTTTACCGTATATTTATTTATAATTTACCAAATCAAATGTAAACGCATTTTTTGTAATAAAAGTTATTGCCTGGAGAAAATAGATTTTATAAAGAATTTAAATAAATAGCTCAGGATAACATGAAATTTGAAATAACTTAAAGTTTTAATTTCAAAAATAATGAGTGATTAAATTTATGTGATTGTAAATTATTTTTAACTCATCTTGTCTGCTTGCTTGAGACATTAAAGTATACTGAGAGAGATGTGAAACCAAGTATTTGCCTGAACAAAATTGTACATTCTTCAGATTTACCAGCTGCAACAATGTAACGTCAGATCTACACACGCAAAGCCGCAGGCTCAGGATACGATATTGGCTGCCAACAACTTGACAGACCAAGACATCTGCATTCACACAAAACGAAAATTTTAAAACATTTTACAGATCATATCGAAGGATCTATAGAAAAGTCATTCAAGCTGCTAAAGCTCATGACGTCAATAGAGCCCTGAGAAATTGTGAATACTTTTCTAAAACTGCATGGAAAATAATCAATGAATCGGCACAAAAATCAAACTTGGACCGAAACCTTGAGTCTATATCAATCAAAATTAATGAACGCGTAATTGATGATCAGTTGCAGGTTGCCAACGAATTTAATAATTATTTTTCTTCTGTAGCCTCAACTGATTCGTTAATTTCAGAACCTCGGTATCATGAAATTGGTGTTAGGGAACCGGTTGCATCCATGGCTCTGGCCCCTGTGTGTGTGGAGGAGTTAGCCCGTGTCGTACAGGGGTTGAATTCAAAGAAATCGTGTGATGCTAACGGGATGTCAGTTTGGTTACTCAAACGTTGCTTTAGGTACATTTTGAGGCCACTCACAAAATTGATAAATTTTTCATTTGAATCTGCAACTTTTCCATGTCTACTGAAAACAGCTAAAGTTATACCGATTTGAAAAAAAGGCGATTCTTGCAAAACCAGCGATTATCGTCCAATTTCAATTCTTCCAGTTTTCAGCAAAATTTTTGAAAAGGTTTTCTGTGAAAGACTTGAAAGCTTTCTAGAAAGCAATGAAATTCTAAATCCTGAACAATTTGGCTTCAGGAAAAAAAGATCAACAATTGACGCTGTAAACAGTCTTTTGAACAATGTTGTTGATGGCTTGGAAAGGCGAGAACAAGTGCTCAGCATATTTCTTGACCTATCCAAAGCATTTGACTGTGTGCATCATGAGACACTGTTGCACCAGTTAAAAAAATGTGGCGTTCGGGGTCTACCAAACGCGTGGCTTGCTTCTTATCTTAAGAATCGAGATCAATGCGTGCAGATTTCGAATGTCATCTCTAGTAAAATTAAAATATCCCACGGTGTCCCTCAGGGTTCTATTCTTGGTCCTATTCTTTTTTTAGTTTACGTCTGTAGACTTAACTCAGTGATCCAGCATGGTGATCTGATTCAGTATGCCGACGACACGACTCTTTGCTTCAAAGGAAAAACTACACAAGATTTGGAAATCACATCATTTGTGGAACTGACTTCATGCATTCCGTATTTTACTGACAGGATTGTGAAAACGAACCAATCAAAATCAAATGTCATCAATTTCTGCCTAAGACCAAGGGAATTTGCAAGGCAACCTGCTGTATTTGTGGACGATGTCCTTTTAGAGGAAACTGGATCCACGAAATTCCTGGGGATGTACATTGATCAAGGTCTGACCTGGGACGACCACGTTAACAATATATGTGCTAGAATTACTTCTGACATATTTGCCTTGCGAAGCCTAGCTAAATACTGTTCCTCTGAAGTCTTAATGACGGCATATTTCGGTCTCATATATCCGCACTTTGCGTATGGCTTGAGACTGTGGGGGGGCTGTGCCAAACACAAGATGGAACGCGTTTTCAGGCTTCAAAAAAAGGCAATTAGAATTATTGCAAAGTTGAATTACAGAGAGTCGTGTAGGGACTCTTTTAGGGAGCTAGGTTTGCTGACATTGCCCTGTCTCTATATGTTTCATGTGATCCTGTACTGTCAATCGAAGTGCACTTTAGTCCGGGGCAGGGACTTTCATCAGTATGAGACTAGAGCCAGGGACAACTTTAGAGTCCATATTCATAGACTGGCGGTATCTCAGCATTTACCGCATCAGGTTGGCGTCGGCTTAATCAACAAGCTCCCTGAAAGTGTAAAAATGCGACTAATCAAAACCAATTCAAAACTCGTCTCAAATGCCTGTTGGTGTCAAAAACATTTTATTCGCTAGAGGAGTTTATGATGAGTCGCTGGGATATCTAAAAATATCTTAAATTACTAAAATTTAAAATCTGGATCCAAAGATAGTGTGAATTAGTGTGAATGAGTGAAATGTAAGTCTGACTGTGTGTGAGTGTGTAGAGTATTTGCTGTTTGAATATATGACGACTGCTATACAATGTTATATATTGTCTAAAAGCAATAAAGAAATGATTTGATTTGGTTTGATATGATTTGATTCAAACCCTTTCTTAAATATGTTTAAGTATAAGTTTACGTGTTGGTAAAATTTTATTTCTATAAGTTTCTGAAATAATTATTTTTATTCAACCTGTGTTCACTTTTTCACGTAAGTTTAAAGCAATTTTGGATTTCTAATAATAGATGATTATTGAATATATATATATATATATATATATACATGTATGTCTATATATATATATATATATATATATATAATAATATATATACGTTTATTCTTTTATTATATAAAATATCCATATTTTCTGTATTAATTAATGCATTTTTAAGACACTTAGGAGTCATCTAAATTAAAGGTACAGTAAGCAAATTTCAATAACATCTTATCAGAGTTGTACGATATATCACGTATCAGATATAAAACCATCTGAATATTGAGAAATTCTGAACTCCAAGTTTTGAAACAAGACTTGTGTGCATTAGATGTATTATGTTAAGACACAGATAAATGTAAGGCCAATTGCCAATTTCATATTTTCATTTTAAAACTCTCCATGATATTATTTTTACTAGCTTAAAACATTTATATCAATGTAGATCTTATTAAAAACTTTTAATATAACATTAGACGATAGGTTTGGTGTTTTCATTCAGTAAGGCATAGCCTAATAACAACAATTGTTTCCTAATATGCTGAACAAAGTTGGAGTGCGCTAGAAGCACGTACCGCATAACCGACTTTGCTGAAGTTGCATGCACAATGTAAAGTATATAGTTCATTTCATGCTCGATATATCCTGCGGCCAGACACTAAGACAGAAAAGTAAGCTTTACAGTTTCCAGACAGACAGAAGAGTCATTTTTCCAGCTTCATTGACGCACAGCCGAATCCCATAGATAGACACACACCTTCGAACTTATTTTTGTCTATGTGGATATAAAAAGACATTAAAAATGTAAAGATGCAATCTTTCTTGATATATATTGCGTATAGTTAGACCACGTATATGCTAAACCAAGTCCCAAAAGGTATCATGCTCGTTAACAAACATAACGTTGCCTATATATAAATGAAGTAACATGCGCAATTTCAAATATGCTTCAATTCATTCTCAAGAATATGACCCTGAATTATAGGCTACACTAATCCTCAGCCACATTGCATGGAGCTACAAATACGATCATCGAACTCGAATTTCTTTATGTAACATGGGTGCAAATGAAGCTTCATGCAGAATTTCAAGTCTATAAGTTAGTTAGTTCGTTCTCAAGATATCGTTCTTATAGAGTAAAAGAAATGAAATGTTTCCAATCCATCAAGGGATAGACAACTCCAACTAACTATATAACCGTACATTTTGGTTATATATATAAATATGTAAAGCTGTATAATCTAAATAAATCCATGTAATACCAAGCAATTTTAGGCTGTCTCCAAGTACTTCTAAATGCTTACAAACAGTCCTCAATTCAATTTTCATCCATAAAAACTAAATTGTAGTTTGAATCATGTTCCATAGAATTCTAATTAGCAGTAAGCTTCAGTACCTTGAAGGGTTTATCTGGGAGTAAATAAATGACCGACCGAAGTAGCATTGCCTCAAAAGCCGATGTAGACAGTTCAATCACGTTACTTGGAAAATATATTTCTCCCGCTTATCCTCCACACGCTCTTTTGGGAAGGTATCTTACCAGGTTTCTCTCAGACGGTTCATGACGGTCCATCATAATTAATACGAAATATTGTTTGAAGGAAATAAAATATAACTCCAAACTGATTAAAAGTACGATTAGTATTGACATGAAATTATTCCTTGGTATTGTTCTTTTATTTATCTTTGGTAGTATTACACAGATATCAATACCTCTTATTCCTTCTTTGACTTTATGCTCAAATAAGTAGGAATCAACTGATTCATATTTACATGGATAAAACCTTGACATGGATTAGTTTAGATTACTTTAAATATATTTATAATTAAGATGGTAATCGTTAAGTAAGCGATAATTTATTAATATACAGTGATAAATAATAAAAAAGGAATTCGTGTGTATAGTCATCATTTGGATTACAAAATACGATTATACAACCGTTCCTTTCTTAAGAGACTGATTTTGTTAGTTACCATCTACACGTCATAACTTTTCTAACCACTCAGCTCTGCAGACACATGTATTGGGCAACTTCAAACTATACAGATACTCGGGCCTCGAAAATTTAGGTTTAGTACATTGACATAAATTTGGAGATGGGGGATCTATTCTAATAGGTATACTATGGCATTCTAGTGCCCAGACAAACGATGATATTCTTGATTAAATTTAAAGACATCTCAGTGAGATAGAGATAAATTGTTTAGATGGAGATTTTCACTATGACCATTACTGAAAGAGATATTTGTGGATATTGAACGGTCTAGACGATAATATCCGATCAATTTTTTGTTTAGTCCTAAAACTTAAAATGGACTAAAACTTATTTATTCACCTTTTACTAATTTCTACCATTATTTTAACCTATACATGAGTCAGGATCTTCTAGAAACCAAGTAGAATAAACTTCTAAAACTTGTTAAAAAACAAAATAAAGTAATGAGGGTATGAAATATTCAAATGAGTAAACTACCAGTGATGAATTGAATTATTTGCTGAGCGTTAGCGAATTTAAATCATAACTCAAGGGACTGTAAAATTCTGTTTGTGAAATTTTGTCCGTACGATATCTTAAGAAAAAATTGCTTGAAATTGTTTATAGTCTTATTTCTATATAAGCAACATTGAATTCGACGAGCGTATCTCTTTGCATAATATTTTTACACTGGTATTATAAGTAACCATGATTGCAACGAGACATTCACAGGTTCATAAATTTGTAAACAAACTGAGTAATTATATAACAGTATATCATGCAACATAGTAACACACGACATATTGCCTATTGAAATGAGCTATAGAATATTGAAATGAATGATTTATTATTGAAATGACTACCTCAAGGAATCCTGTTACACATCGCGTGGCATACTCCCTGCATTGCTATGAACTTTGATACAGTTGGCATTCTAAAACTAAGGATAATACAATTTTATAAATATTAATCTCTTAGCAACTTTTATTGCAGAGCATTTATTGTAACAATTAATAATCAAAAATTCTCCAGTAACATTGCTGCAAAGAGAAAAAAGGAAACGAACTTGAAAGCTGCATCAGTCGTCTCTTTTTATTTTGGCAAACTACTGGTTTCAAAATTGTTTTCCTATAGAGCAAGCCTCCTTCTTTCTTTATCTGCTAACAATTGTTTTCTTCTTAAAGTATTGTACCATCCATATTTTATAATAAATTAAGTATTATTTACAAATAATGTAGATTACTTTAGTTTTATATTACGATAATAGCATTTTAAACAGTTTACATTCATCAAAATATGCTAAACACGCACTTTTTATTCTTAAAATAGTAGGTTGTTATTACAATTTTTAAGCTGAAAAGTATAAAAAAAGAAAGAAAACTCTGTATGTAAAGTTAATATAATTTATTTTATGCATATTTTTTACAATATTATTTTACGTTATTTTTTCTACATTCCATTTGCATTCTTTATACTCGCTTTTTATGATCACTGAAAACAATTAATAGTATTTGGTTTTATTTAGTTGTTAATTTAAAAGGATCTCTGTTACATATTACCTACTACTTAAACATGTATTTTCAATAATGCATTTTTCCTGGGTACTGAGTGACCTTTCTATTTTTATTGAAAATGTGTTTACTAATAATGTAATAGCCTATTTTATGTAATGTGACTAGTTATCTATGCAGTGTATGAAGTATCAATTTTTTATATTGTGGCAAGTAACAATCGTATTATTTCTTAACTCTTTAGAATTGTTTCTATATTTATCATCATTTTATCAGCCCATTTTAAAATTAGGTTACTTAAGGTGTGTAAATCAAGTAATTACTTTATATTAAAGGGAAAAATAAAAAAAAAACCTTTTCGACTAAAGAGACTCTCTTCGAAGAATCAAAATTCACTATTGAAAGAGAGTTAGTATACAACCACTAGCAGTTATTAAACATATTTTCAAAATATCGAACTGAAATTAAAAAAGTTAAAAATGTTATTGATAGCAGTTTTGAATGGAAATGCACACAGCTACGTTTTACGATGGCGTAGAATTGAAAACCATGATCTCACTCACCTGAAACAAGGAAATTGTAAAGCAGGTGCAAACACACTATTTTCTTTTCTTGTAAAATTTTAAATTGTTATTTTTTATAAGAAAAGAACACTAAGTTACGAGAGTTGGAATTTGCTCTCTTCATCAGATATTAAAAAATCAAACTTAAATCAACGTACGACGATGGACTTACCAATATTATATTAACGCCAGTATGCATGTTATGTGTTATTTATTTAGAAGTCGTATGGCTTGTTTCACACAGCTATGACTAGGTACATGCTTCAATTTTAACGTCAACTTGCTCTGTTATCAAAGTGTTTTGACGTTTGCATATGCATGGCCGTACGGTTTTGACACTTGAAGAAGAGGATAGATATCTACACTCGAAACGTAATGATCATGTGACGATTCAAAATGTCTGTAACCCTCTTCTCCTTTCAAATAAACAATCGTCAGTAATACATTTTATGCAAAGAATATTTATAGTAGTTGTATTTTAGCTTAACTGCGAAGATTGTATGAGTGATAGTGTGTATTAATAAGATAAAATCATCTCCAATGTTTATTACAGTTGTAGTCAGTTGAATAAAAGATTATCTCAACTTTAGTCATACTGAATTCAATCCACAAGAGAGATTGAAGACGTGGTTAGCCAAGCAATCAATTCGCTTATCTAGGCTACGTCGAAGGAGCGGTTATCCAAACAATTAACTTTGGAAGTAAATTCATGAGATAAAGATGGCTTACTGGAACTAAAGTATATGAGAATTGAAAATATATAATTGATCATGTTATTGTTTTTTTAATATTACTGCTAAACTATTTCACTATTATATAACACCGATTGGGTTACATTTCTGTATGCGTAACATTCAATGGGACAAATATTGAACCAAGCTTACCAAAGTCTATTTGTCAGCTCGTTTACCTAGATATGCTGACTCTGTGTACAAGTTTAGTTTGTGCATGTTCAATGGTAGTTCTGGCCAGGATTTTTAATAACTATAGCAAAGTTTTAGTATAGGCTCCTCTTACTCCTCTTACAATTATGTATGCGTAAGTATTTTTTTTCTATTAATTCCATTTTGCTAGAGTGATCACAATGTTTATACCAAATGAATCATTTAGTAACATTGAGTAAAATGCATGCATATTCATAAAATAAACAGTTATACTCATTTATATTTATTGGTGTGAACAGTATTATACGTATATTAATAACAAAAAACACAGAAAAAGGATTTTGAAAGAATTTGTGACAAAAAACAGTTTTTGAAAAAAAGAACAAACGGCGTGTATATTTGAACTTTTTATAAAACTTGTTACCTGACCTATTAGAAGATTGATTTGATTGTATATACATATTGTTCTACAGGAAAGGAATTCAATATGGTTTATGAAGAATGGTGGTCCTGCAAATTTTAGATTAGATGTTAGACTACACTTATGATGTATTTTAAGAATCAGATGGATAGCCCATGGTCCTATAGTGTGGCCTATCAGCTCTTCTGTTCCAAAACCCCTTGACTGTCTTCTTTGAGGTTACCTTAAACTTTTGGTATACCAAACCACTATTGAACACATTTGAATGTTAAGGGAGAGAATAGTATATATATGCAATATGTTAAGAAAGATAATGGATGAATTTGGATGAAGGGGTTGAAAAGTAATTGAACTATTCATTTTGGTCGACACATTGCACATACTATAAGATCAATAGTACTTTTCATTAACCTTACAAAATGTTTTAATTGTTGCATCTTTTAGTTATAAGAAAAAACACAAGGTCAGCCATACCACACATGGATGTTACTACTGTACCTACTTTTTAGTAAATAAATTCGATTTCCTCAAATTTAAATTTCTTATTAATAATGAGCAAGTTTTTATATGATAAAAATTTCAGTTTTCAGTTAAGAGTTTTCTGATCTTAAAAATCTGTATACTCTAATTTGTAGATTTAAATTGTTCAAAAATTGTGTCTTTAACAAGTTCTTACTTACATGTAACGTATTTGATATATTTTATCTTAAAATCTTATAATGTCCGCCATTTTAAACATTAATGTTAATAAACATAAAACTTTTGAGGAGTACGTTAACTACCAAGTTTCATGAGTTTTCCCTTTCTACCTTCCGAAATACAGTTACTTAGCTTGTTGTAAATATCACATACGAATCATAAGGCGGAAAACGAAACGAGATATACCCTATTATGTACAGGTGACATATTTTTGTTTTGTTTTTTCATCTTTAGAATAACATCATGAAATTCGGAGGCCTACATACGCGATACTCTGTATATACAATAAATACAAAACTACTTATACTTACAGACCAAGTATGAGGTTAATCTGTGACAGTCCTTGATGTATCCAACAACTGCACATGTTTGTGGGAGAAAGAAACAACGATATCCGATATTACACTCATTGGGTCTTCTTTGTTTCACCAAACATGTGTTTTTTATGTCTTGTCATACAGCTTTAGAGTTATTGCATGTCCCAAGTTATTTGTGTTATAGATAGATCACAATATTTTCTTTGTTTGACAATAACATAATCCGTTGAGTTATAAAAACTACACAAGGCTTACTTTGAAAGTGTTGTTTTTCTCAATAATAGTTTAAATGTTTTAATAAAAATGTCATACATTATCAAAACATTTTTACGGCAAAATAAATCTGTATCAGGAAGTATCGAAAAAGGCACCGAATGTAAAGAAAGTCTTTACTAAACTACCTGTGAGGTTTTTTCGGATTTGTGACGTTGCCGGACGTTTTTGCAGGAACTTAATTTTGACACAAAAATCAAGATTTGTTCCTTGGAATACATTGCAAATTTCAAGCCTCTAAGAAATTTCTACTCGCATCAAGATTTAGAACACAGACGGACTGAGTAACGCACGGTTTCAAGAGAGACCTGTCAGAAATTGTTATGATAGGGGTTGTTACAGTTCAACATTATAAGAACTAAGAACGGTATGGAATAATTCCAAAATATTTAACGACTATCGGTTGTTATTATTTGCCACTCTGTTACTATTAGTAAATAATTATTTAGTCGATTTTTTACTTTCAGTAAAAAGTTAAATAGCTGGTTATTTTTTCAAAAACTTATAACTGTCAAAGCTTATTATGGTGATGGACTATAATTGAGCTTTATGATTCCACATGTTTTTTTGAGTTAACACCATGGCGTCAAATATTTATTTAATGTATATTTCTAATTTAAACGCGTATACTATGAATAATTAATTTCTATGTTTCTATGATTACTATATATGTCAAAATACACATGAGTACAATTTTGGTCTATATATCTTATAATGTGATGTCGGCTAACATGCTACTGAGTTGCATAACTTACAACACTACTCTGTGCTGTAGAACTCACTTCCTTTACTTTGTCTTCATCCGGTTGTCAAGTTTGCCCTTTCAAGTAAATAAACTCCACGTTTACACAAGCAGTTACATTAGAGCGTAATTCAAACAATTAGTTACTTTTGGCTATATTATTAATATAGCGGATATACTTAATTGACTGATTTACTGTAAATAATGCATATAATAATATCCTGAATAAATTATCAATAATTAAAATTGAACATCGGACATGGATTATACACGTATAATTGTAATTTTCACATTTTTCTGTGCGGCTATTTCACTATACATTACAATTCAGGAAATTGTTGAAGAAATATTTTTTAAATCAGAGATAAACACTATGAATGAGTCAACTTGAGTCATCCAAAGATCTTGAGGGATAAGAACTTGATAACGGAAAATTATTTCTGAACAATTCTAACAAAAATGAAACCCATTTACAACTTTGAATGGTATATGAGATAATTATTAACATAAGCATATGTCAAGTAGCATACTATACAATAATACGTATTACTAAATATTATTGGTATTGAAAACTATTTTAAAGGCTGTTGTAAGGTTTTGTAGTTTGGTTTAGTTTAAGATTAAAGTTGTGACATATTTTTGAGCAAGGGTTTGCTGTGAGAGGATTTAATAATAGGTTAGATTGGCAGTACAAATAGGCCCTACCTCAAATGAACCAACACATTTATTTGTGACAACATTTCATTAAATTGATTAATTGATTGCGTCAATCGACATATTAAGCACAAAACTTAATGTCTTAATACTTTGAAAGACATATTTAATATTAAATTATTCATTACAATTTATTTTGAATTTAATTCATTATAACATTTACTAGTAATTTTGTAGTGTTGCAATAAATAATGAGTTCATGGACTAACATGAGAAACTTTCTTTAAAATAGCTAAACATTTACATGAATTTATATTTTCTAAATTGTGAACATTTAAATAGATATGGAATTGAAAATGATTAATGAACCCTAAAATTATACTAAGTTCTTAAAATTACTTACATTTTATTTCACATCACACTTATTACGCCTAGAGATATTTTCCGCACACGAACACAAAACACTCCCGAACTTCACTTTTCGAATTCCCGGCCTCCACTTCCCCCTCTCCTCCTTGTTCTTCAGTTTTGATGTTCTTCTCCCAGCCAGCTCATTGACCACGCCTCTGCCAAATCTCTCCATCATAATTGGTGAGTAACAATTTTCCATATCAGCATGGCTGTCCCTTACATTGTCGCACGGTTTTTTACAAATAAGCATTTCCTGTTTGTTTCACCATCGGCGTATGGGCGGATGTGCGTATCTACTTACATCCGGGAGGATGTTTGTCTCGAATTGCAATACGAGACTTCCTTTCCAGCAACTATCTGTACATCTATTCTATGAATTTTATTTTTACTAATAATACATATGTCTTACATTCCCCTGGCTTAATGACGATTCTACCTACGAATCGTACTTATAGTCTAATTAAGGTTATCCATTGGGTAGTCACGTTGATGTACTGTAGGCTTCAGAAATTTTATTTTGATGTTATTAATGTGGATGAAGTAGAGGGCTATAAAAAAGAAGTAGTGTTATTATAGAAGTCCAGGCTATAATAAAATGTACAAAATGAGTTCCATGTTGTTTACTATGTTTTTGTCGTCGTGCTTTAGCTGGAGAGTGGTGTTGTCTTTGTAGATTGTGAACAAAAGCAGGTGAATGCGCAGGTAGCTCGGAGAGTAGGTAGCGTTGTTGTGTTGAGAATGCTGTGTAGACATCTTCCTTGTTGTCTGCCAAGTCATGTATTTGGTGTTATGTCGCAATGTCACAACACCATTCGAAGAAATCTCCGACGAACGTGAGCGATCTTCTGTTTCTATCAGGTTGTTGTCTTTGGATGAATGGGAGGTGTTCTGCTACCATTTGTTGATGTATGAGGGTTTGTAATGTGGAAAGGTTATTCTGTATCTTGCAATAGGTTTGTGAGTTGTTGAGGTTTTTAGGGCAGAAATTTAAAGAGGGTTCGTTTTTAGGTAAATTTTGCTGTGTGTTGAAAGGAATTTTGTATAATATAGGGATGGAACTGGTATAAGGTAGTGTCTGAGACATTGGAGTGAAGTACGCTCCTTTGAAGATTTGTACTAGAGGCTTATTGGGTTTCTTCTGTGTTGTGGGTTGATGTGCTGGCAAAGGTGGTCGAAAGAGGCATGGCAAGTGTGCTGTGAGTAGTAGTACGAAGTGCTGTGAAGACTTCATTTGTCTCGTGGGTGGTCGGGAACGGTTAGAGTGCTGTAGACTGGTGTCTTGTAGATTGGTGTCTTGTAGACTGGTGTCTCAGAGGTTTTAGTTGGCTTTTGTGTGTCGTAATTCTAAAACTAAATATCTACAGGTTACATATACATTTTAGTTTAATATTTTATAATTAATACCATATTTATGTCTAAGGTTTTTATTTACAGAAATCTTTTAATGACCTCTCGATGGTGTGTCCGTATTTCCTAGCTCTATGTAATAATGTTTTTACTAAGCATCTTAATCTCTAGTGTTCTTATATAAGGTTCGAAATTATGTTATTTTATCATATTACAAAACGATACTACGCAACCTTTGTTTCTGAGGAATATGTAATATCCTTCTTTGTGCTTATTGTCCATAGTCATTATTATGATCATAATATAATGTTGCCTAATCAAGGCTGTATGGTTTGTTAATGAACAATAGTGCTGTGCTAATACATACTATGTTAAATATATGTTACTTTCCTTCAATGTTAGATTAGCTATGTAATAATTAAACATGTTATATAAGTCATTTACATGTCATATATTGAAGTATTTGTTTATCCTAGGATTATATAATATAGAACATGTATGTCTCTTTCTTTGAGATGCATCTCAGGAAAATTGAGTCCTTGTAGGGTATATTATGTTAACACTGCTATCTACTAACTTAAATAAATATGATATATGTAGTACACTTTATCATATTTATATTCCTTATTACTAGGGCTATGTATACACGTATCCCTCAGGTAAGTATAAATATGTACGTTGTTGTCAAGTTAGAGTACGCTATGTTATTGTAGTAAACGAGTACGTGGGAAACATTACTTGCATTACTAAGCTGTCTGAACCACCAGGGCCCTTGGCGACCCAGACCGCTGGTACAAGGCAATGCCCCTAGTCATAGTCACAACATAGTCGGTGTAGTATAGCGTGGGAAGTTAGTTGAGTTAGCAGAAAACTTATCTGCCTGGGAGACATACCAGAGTCACGGTCAAGTCTTTACTAGCCAGTCTAAGTACGGTTACCGTGGGTTACAGGCTCTGCTCGTTGTCGTGTCGTGTGTGCTGTGTTAGTGTCCTGTGTATTGGGATTATCTATACCAATATCTTTGGTACGTGTAACCTATCACTTAATCACTAAATTACAGTAAACCTCACATTAAAAATACAAAGTTAGGCGTTTTAATTTTCTAAAACTTTTATGTCTTTATTCTCTATCGTTTTCCGACACAACATCGAGATTTTAATATACATTTTTATTTCTGTTAGACTTACTTCAGTGACTCTCAAGGTTATATAACGTTATAATGAATCATTCAAACCGTAATCAAGTTAACCGGTTCTCTCAACTCCTGGAGTATAATATACCTATTCTTTAAAAGCGATTCTTGCGTGACTATGTGGTAGCTTTTTAACCTCATATATTATGAAAGTATTGCGAAGATACTTTTCACTCTCTTCAAAATTTTTCTACAAGGCAGTGAGTGCATAGTGATGTTCATGAGAAATATTGCATATATTATTCTTGAATATTTTATTATTGCTCAAGTCCCTTCATATTTGTTTTATATTCTCTTATAGAATAATTTCATTCTAGCAAACAATGTATTGGTTGTTCTGTTAACCTTCCCCTGTGGTAAATTTCTACTGCATATGTCACTTCGTTAATTTTTTTCTTGACAACGAAAGGACCTCTAAATGGTGTTTGAAATTTACTATATTTTTTTGTGTGGTCTTTCGGGAAATGGACCAAGACTTCATCGCCGGGGTTTAAATCCAAATGAGTTTTGTCACGGTCAAAGTATTTCTTTTGCGCTTCCTGGGCTTTTTTCATGATTTTCGGCATATCTTTGCGTATTTGCTCTAAAATTTCTATATTTTCCAACACCATTTTTTCGGGATTAACCTGTAAATATATACAATCAGACGGTAAGTTAGCTTCGTAACCAAACATGAGGTAGTGCGGTGTGTAGCCTGTTGAAATGTTTACAGACGTGTTGTAGGCAAATGTAACTATTTGTACATATTTTGACCAAGTTTGGGGTTTTTTTCCACAACGTAATGAGATATTGCCTTTATTAGCGTGTGGTTGTATTTTTTCAACCGCACCTTGTACTTGTGACATATAAGCAGCGCCTGGCCTTTGTTCAATCCGAGTGCATTTAGTAACTGTGAAATTACAGAATTCATAAAGTGTGTTCCTCTGTCATGGTTAATAATTCTAGGAAATCCAAATGTGCAGAATAGATTTAATAATTTTTGCGCTACTGTGTTCGCATCTGCATTTCTACAAGGGGTTGCAAATGCCATTCTAGTGCAGGCATCGGTTGCAACTAGGATATATTTGTAACCATTACTTTGTGTAATATTACCTACAAAGTCTATTGTTATTCTGTCAAAGGGTTTTTTATGGAGGGTGGAATAGGTTGTAGTAGGCCGTAATTTTTGTTCGTTTTTGGCATACGTAGTTGACATTCTTCACAAGATTTTGTATATTGGAGGATATCACGGTACATATTCGGCCAGTGATATCGTAATTTTATTTTTGAAGCTGTTTTGTAATGTGATAAGTGTCCACCCGTGTAGGGGTTGTCATGGAATATTTTTAATATTTTCTTGTGTTTTGTTTTTGGGGTATAGCCAATAAGTTTCTAGTTTCTTGTCCGTTGAAAGTTTTGAAATATAACAATCCATCTATTTCTTCGTAATGTCTTGAAGCACCGTGTGATTTTTTTATTTACCGCCTCAGGTGAGGTCATCGCAAGGCGTATTTGTTTTAAATAACTGTCTTGAGCTTGTAGTAGGGTAGATTTGTCTGTATTAAAGTATTGACAGTTAAACACACGTCCGTAAATTCTTCATCCAAAGGTTGTTCTAAAGGATTTCTGCTTAAGGCGTCTGCTAACACGTTTGTAGCGCCACGTTTATGTTTTACTACAATGTCGTAGTCTGTTAATGACAGTGCTAATCTGTTTAATCTAGTGGAAGTGTGCTTAAAATTTTTATAAAACTGTAATGCGGCACAGTCCGTATAAACTGTTGTTTGTCTACCAAGCGTGAATTCTCTGAAGTAGTTCACAGCATAGGTTAGCGCTAGCATTTCACGTTCAGCATTGCTGTAACGCATTTGGGTATTTGAATATTTTTTTGACATGTAATAAATTGGGTACATTCTATTATTATTTTTCTTCATCTAACTGTACTAACGCTGCTCCGCATCCAATCAAACTGCTTATCTACATAAATGTGTGCTTCCCTGTTGTCCTTCCAATGTGATAGTAATGGTGGGTTTGTCAAAATTTGTTTGATTTTTATAAAAGCCTGTTCACATAGATCCGTCCATTTAAATGCAATGTTTTTATTTGAATCTTTTATTATCTCAGTAAGGGGTTGTGCTATTTTGGCATAATTTTGGATGAATCTGCGGAAGAAATCCTGAGCATCCTAAAAATTGTCTCACTTGCCTTACACAAGTTGGTCTTTTAAATTCGGTGATAGCTTCTACTGACTGTTTTTGGGGGTAAAATGCCTTCTCCAGATACCTCGTGTCCTAAAATGTTTACACTTTTGTAGAGAAATTTACACTTTTTTGTATTTGGTTTCAAATTAGCTTTTTCTAGTTCCTCTAATATAGTTTCTAGATTATGTAAGTCAATTTTCAAATGAGTCACCATAACAAATTAGGTCATCATCTACGTAACAGATGGCTTTATTATAAAAGGTGACGGTTTAATATCGCATTCAAGGCTTTACTAAATAATGTGGTTGAAGTTGAAAGTCCCATCGGCAGTCGGCAAAAACTGTAGAAGTCTATCCGGAGTTTTTATGGCTAGGATATGCCTATCTTCTTTCCTAACCTCCATGGAATATAAAATGCATTTTTAAGGTCTAATTTTGTAAATGTGTGCGCTTTGTTCAAAGAGCTTAAAAACCAGGTTTACTGAAGGAATGGGTTGTGGGCATCTGTTTTCAACTGTGCATTAACCTTCCTGAGATCAGCTACCATTCTGTCGCTTCCATCTTTATTTTTTCACTAAAAATACTGGGCTTGCATATTCTGTGTAATCCTGACATTCCTCTAATATTTTTGCTTTGTACTAAATCGTCCAATAATTTGTTTAATTTTTCCCTTTCTGTTTTACTCTGCCTATACGGTGGTGAGTTTACAGGTTTCGTATTCGGTTTTAATTCAAGTTTAACAGGAGGTATGTTTGCAGGAGTTAAATCGATTACCTTTGTTGTAAATATGTGTCTGTATTTTTTGTAAAACGTCAAGGACTTTTTGTGTTCTTGTAGGGTTAAATGTGGTGAGATATCAAATACTATGCCGTCCTTATCTGTCAATATTGTTTTTCCTGTGTCACTTTTAGTGGGATGGTGGTTTCCAGGGTAGGCTGTGCTTCAAGAGTTGGGTAATGTATATGTCCTATCGTAGTATGTGCGGGTATCCTTTTTGGGAAATTTGATGCATTATAAATATTTACAATTGTATCTGTACCATCTTCCCCTTCTGAAAGATATGCATGAAATTTCTTTTTTATTCTTAGATTCCTATCTGTTTCGATGGCTGTTCGAGACTCGATACCTTTTAAGGAGGCTAATCCTAATATGCTGATGTGGTGCTATAATTATGTCTTGTGGGGCTGTTACATCTGTTATTTGCTGTACTTCCTAACTCCTGTGTGTTTTTAAAATTCTTGATGTCTAACTGCCACTGTTCATTCATAGGTATTATATGTTCAATTTGATATTTGGTAATTTTTATTGTTTTATTTTTATAGTTTAACTCCACGCAGTTCTGAAATAGGAATATGTTTCCTACCAATATTGGGCTGTTTAGATCAGGTGTCACATAAAACGTGTCTTCAAGTATTACTTTGCCAATTTTTATGGCAATTTTTGTCGAACCCAAAACTGTTAATGGTATACCGTAGCCGATATCAACGAGGGTATGTTGCTAGTATTTAATTTTGTTGCACAAACTAGGTCTGCTCTAATAATGTTTATGTTACATCCTGTATCTATAATGCAGGGTACTGGATGTCGAGGGTTTGTGGTCAAGGCTACGTCTATTGTTAGGACAGGTATCTTCTTCGTAGTTTTATTTTCGCAATTTAAATATGAGTTCATAAATATCCTCTAATAATAATGTTTTATTTTTCCTCGGTCTGTGTATCCTGTCTTGCGTTATTTCTTGCAAGTTAGTACAATCTATCATATTCTGTTTCTTTCTGTTGCTCTATGTGATTTAAAATCTGTATAGTGTCTATCTCAATGGTTTCTTCCAATCCAGTATGTATGTTTACCTCCCCCATACTACAATCTGGGTCCTGTTTTACGTGCGCTACTACCTTTAATACGCTAGGTTTTATCTGTCCTGTGAAATTTTCTGAGACTGCAAGGTTTCTTGTAAAACTGGGTTTATTTATATTTGTTGTCCCCGAGGGGTTTCGTTCACTTAGGGTTGGGGTTGGATTGAACGCAGATTGAAGTTTCATGGTGTGTATAGGCTTCTGCATAATAGGTTGTTCAATTTCTTGCATCGTCTTTAAGGGTGGGAATTCTTGATTATAATCTATGGCTTTAAATATCACTTCTGAACTGGTCTTTCCAGGGGTTGTGATAGTGGTAGTACTTTGGGGTTAGTTGGAGTAAATGTCATAGACTTTATACATTTGTAAGTTTGTCGATCCTTTGGTTAAGATCTATGGTGTTATTTGTTTTCGCTTTTGATAAGGGGGAAGTTCGGTAAGGGTTAGTGTGACCTCCCCCTATTTCCCGTTTTTTTTGATGATTTTGTTATAATAATTAGACTTGTAACATGATTCGATATTGTGGTTTGTTCGCTTGCAGTACCTACAGAACAGCTCTTGTGTATTGTTGGTTTTAGGTGCCAAGCAGTTACTTTGGGTTTTGAGAAGTTAATGAACGTTGCTTGAACCAGCATTGTTCAGTATTATGGTTGTTTTTACGGCAAATAGTGCAATACCTATTTTGTCTATCAGGTTGTATTTGGGAATGGTTTTGTCTTCTCCTATCACTGAAAGTAAAACGTGTTTAATCATAGGTGGCCTTTGGGTTTGTTTGGGGTAGTTTGAGCTTTCCATATATCTATTCTGGTGAGGACTAGGTGTTCTATCATATCTTGGCTTATATTTTGAGTTTTCATACGGGGATGGAGACCTTTCGTACCTGTGGTTATGATTTGAAATTTGTTTTGTAGTTAGGGTAGCTACTAAATTGGTTAGGGTGTTAACTTCTGTTTGTAGTTTATGGATGATGTTTTGTTCATATAAGGGTGTACTATAGGGTCTGTTTGCTGCAACCCTATTGTACCTTTCTTTGTTTTTCATTTGTGTTTAGAACTAGCTGTTCTGTAATTTTTAAATTATTCTCTAGATCACTTAAGGTGTCGTTTTTCAGGCCTATAACTCGTTCACAGATTTCTGGTTTTAGTCCCTGTATGATAAAATGTATAATTTGCTTTGTCCTGTATTGTGGGGTCATATCTTCGGCATGTTGTTAATATATCTAAAAAAATAGGTTAGTGTTGGCTCGTTCTCTCCCTGTATTTTGTGTTCTAAAATAATTTGTAGACTCTGGGTTTGTGCTAATGGAGTGAAAGCCTCTATGAAACTTTTAGCAAGTTGATCCCATTGTATGGCTTCCCCTAGTTGTTTTTGCTTATAATATTTGAACCAAGTTAGTGCTGTGCCTGATAAATGCGCTGGGAATAAATTAACTTTAGTGTTATCTGTCCATCTGTTTGAAGCTGCTGCAACTAAGAATTTGTCTAAAAAATCTTGTGGATTTTCGCTCTGGAGACCTGTGTAAAGTCCCAGCTGATATTAACGGTATGTTTTCCCCCATGGTTACTGTGTTCGTTCTGTCAGGTAGTGTGAGTGGCTCGTAATGTTGTGCTAAGGTTGGGGGTGCTTGTGTCTTGATGTCCGCCTCAGGGTTATGTACTATGTCGTATAAATTTGTTCTCTGCACTAGAAAATCCTCGATTGTAGCTAGATCCTTATAGTTTTTTCCCTGTCCTCTTCACTTAGGTGAGTTTTTCGTGTAGTTAAATTATTAAATTATGGTTTTAATATTAGGGTGACTTGCGCTTATACGTGTTAAGTTCTTAAGTGCCGCTAGGATAGGTCTGAGGTCTGCTACAGTGTCTGTGTCTCTAGATAGTATTCCATTTTCATTTAATATTTTTATTATGTCACTTTTGGAAGTCCTATATGTGTCTAATGGTATTAATCTTCATGTAGTATGGTTCCCATTTAATTATACATGTCCATTGACGTACCTCGTTAGTTTACTTGGCGTTACTCTAATTACGGGTTTGAAAATATTTTTGAGTTATTGGAAATTTAATTTATCTTTCTGGTAAATGAGTTGTTTGTCACTGAAGTAGGCTATTTTAGTTAATACTTTCTTATGAATATTATTTAGTTCTAATTTATACCTAGCCTATGAAACTATGTGCTCGCCCATGTGAGGAATTTGAATGCCAATCGAGTTTTAGCGCCTCCACCATGTAAGGTTTTGTTAGTTTGGTTTAGTTTAAGATTAAAGTTGTGACATATTTTGAGCAAGGGTTGCTGTGAGAGGATTTAATAATAGGTTAGATTGGCAGTACAAATACCCTCAAATGAACCAACACATTTATTTGTGACAACATTTCATTAAATTGATTAATTGATTGCGTCAATCGACATATTAAAGCACAAAACTTTAATGTCTTAATACTTTGAAGACATATTTAATATTAAATTATTCATTACAATTTATTTTGAATTTAAATTCATTATAACATTTACTAGTAATTTTGTAGTGTTGCAATTAATAATGAGTTCATGGACTAACATGAGAAACTTTCTTTAAAATAGCTAAACAATTTACATGAATTTATATTTTCGAAATTGTGAACATTTCAATAGATATGGAATTGAAAATGATTAATGAACCCTAAAAATACTAAGTTCTTAAAATTACTTACATTTTATTTCACATCACACTTATTACGCCTAGAGATATTTTTCCGCACACGAACACAAACACTCCCGAACTTCACTTTTTCGAATTCCCGGCCTCCACTTCCCCCTCTCCTCCTTGTTCTTCAGTTTTGATGTTCTTCTCCCGCCAGCTCATTGACCACGCCTCTGCCAAATCTCTCCATCATAATTGGTGAGTAACAATTTTCCATATCAGCATGGCTGTCCCTTACATTGTCGCACGGTTTTTTTACAAATAAGCATTTCCTGTTTGTTCACCATCGGCGTCCTGGGCGGATGTGCGTATCTACTTACATCCGGAGGATGTTTGTCTCGAATTGCAATACGAGACTTCCTTTCCAGCAACTATCTGTACATCTATTCTATGAATTTTATTTTACTAATAATACATATGTCTTACACTGTTAAAATGTGGAACCCAATTCATTGTTTTGGTTCTGTTCGAACTTATTGTCTCTCTCGATTTGCTCCAGAAAACTCACTCTTAGAATAAAATAACTAGAATATTGCTAGAACTCAGTCAAGTTGCATTGGTATTAGCGCAAAGAATAGAGCCAAAAATTCGGAATGTTTTATAGATCTACAAAGTGATCAATAACTTGAGGTATAAAAGATATCTTTTTAACTTCATTTTATATTATTTTAATATATTAGCTGGATATATATTATGGTTTTTCTCACTAGGGATTATGTATTCCTTAAAGAATAGTAATTATGCCAATAATTTTATTAAAGTAATACATTTTATTATATTAAAACATACATACATTATGTTGCATCATTTTTACATGGTATCTTTATCTACTAAGTTTAACAATAATGTTCACGCTTACTTGCTCCTGTTTAGTGATAGAAAAATTAGAAAGACACTTTAAGTTTGCAATTCCGTAAACAAAAAAGTCTTTTTTTTACAAAATATGCTCGTAGCGAAGGAAAACACGAATGTAGGATATATTGTCCAGTGGTCTTTTTCGACAGAAATATTTCGACGAAATAACGTCCAGGCCGTCATTTGCAAAATATGGTTAGACGATATATCGTTTATTGGTCCTCAAAGGGATAAACTGTTCAACTGTTATCATTATAAAAATAAAGTGTGTTTCATAAGCCGTACAAAAATTGTATTACACCCAGAAGGTCCACCAAGCGCAGGCAACAATTTTAAAGAATGTGCATATTGTTTGAAAAAAAGGCAAAACAAAAGGCTTATTCATAAATTGAATTAAATTTATTAATTGGGATTTACATTTTACTACCTTTCACCACTAACAATGACAAATATATTACTGAAAAGGTGCTATTATATTTAGCTTTGAAAATGTTTAACGCTATCTATACTTTTCTAACGTAATTGTATAAAATGCACTACATTTAAATTTTGCAGAAGATATTAGCACAAGTACATATTGTCTTCAACATAATCGTAGATCTATCATTACTGCTCAACCCAGTTAGATGCTGAATGATGAAACAATCGATCTCCTGTATTGTCTGAGCCATGCACATTACAGACAAGCTGCCGCCGGAGAGCTCCCTGAGGACCGATCCATTTAAGACCAGGCGAGAAGAGAAGTATAATGGAGGGTTGTGAGAGCCAAGAGCGACAGAGTTGTCTCTGTAAGTGCTGTGCTCTACTGCTCAAGGACGTATTGGTCCCTATTTACTATTATTTTATTGTCTTATTTTGGCACTATCCACCTAGGATTTAATCTGCTAAATAAATACATCCAAGACTCGTTGTAATGTAATACAAAATATATTCTAAATAACATTTTATTTAGATAATAAAATCCTTAATAAATATCCTGTGCCCCAAGGAGAGTATCTTTAATTTATAAAGAGTAGTACTGACACTCCATTACAGGTTTACAAAATAAACTGTGCGTTAGAAGACTTTAGTATACGACTTCTATATCTGTAATGTGTCAAACATTTAGTAAAAAACTAATTATAAATGTTAATTAGTATTGAAGGTCCATTTTAAGTCTATTTTATATTTGATTATTAATATATAAATGATTTATTTCCCTTAATTAACAACTAAATGAAATATATATGTATTGAAGCAATCGTACGCAGTACTGAGGTCACGCAGAAAAATAATGAATAAATCTTTGTACGGAATATTATACTTTACCTAATAGATATATGTAGTTTGGAACTCTCTTCTTGAGAAAGCTGACTGGACATTTTTTGTTTAAGAACTTCGGCACCAGTTCAGGAAACATTCCCATTTTTTTAAATTATTTTAATTACTATTTAAATAACTGCTGCCTCAAAAAACTAAAAAAATAAAAGAAGCTTGTGATTGGATCACAAGAGTAATTCTTGTTTCTAGAGACAAACTACAACGTTTCTCAGAAGTAAGCTAAACATCTACAAATGCAAAGTTTACGTTTTTCTTTACGTTGCACATAGAACAACCACCAAGGTTATGTATCTGCAGTATTAGTTCATGTACTTTCTCATTATCTAACACTTCTTATTAATAAAATATTCTCCGTTCATTTGTGTACAATATATTCTACCTAGATGTATTCTTATGAAAACTGATAAAGAATCAGTTTTACATATCATCTACAGTTTTCTAGTACTAAGTAAACTATATTAAAATTTGTAGTTTCAATTAAATTCCGCAACTTCGAGTAAAAATAAGGTTAAAAATATTGTCTATACTATTTTTATATTAAAATGATTAATATTTCCAATGAAGAGAATGTTTATAATGTATAGTAGATTAAATATGATAAAATGTTATACACCAGTTTTATAGACTTTAAGAAAATGACGATGTAAAAAACTCTTCATAATCAAGTTTTGTGTTGATGGGATTACAGAAGGACGTGAGGAGGAACGGAAGGAGGAGATAAGCGGCCACGTGACCAGACTACATCACGTGACTGTATTGTGGTATTGAGTCTCTAGGAGATTTACTACTACAGCTTCCTGTTGAGATATTTCTTGAATAGTAATTGAAATTGCATATTATTACGTAATATGTGCAATTATACTCCAAGAAAACGTATTTTTACAACAATAACTGGCATATTATGTATTTAAAATACACATAAATAATGAGATTTTATACATAAAAAAACGAACATAGTAAAATTTTTAGGAATCAATAGGAGTGATTTAACTAACAATTAAACAATAAGTAGTAATCTATATTTTCTAAATTAGCAATACGTTTTTAGCCATTATTTTCAGAATCAGATAGTTGAAAGAAGTATTAATTAAATATAATTGTTACTTTTAATCACGAGCTATTATTTATACCTGAACAAAGGGAGAATTCAAATCTAAACCATTATTATATTAAAACATTGTTTTGATTACATATTTTAATTGTATGGAAAAGGCATTAAGCGTAATGTTACAAAATACTCAAAATAAATTATAAAAATTAAATATTACAATTAAAGAACAAAATGACTTACAACTCAGAGCAAAGCATTTATCTGTAATTGTTAGAGCATTCCGCACCAAGATAGTCCGATTGTTTCTGAGGCGGCGTTGCCAAATTGATGTAACCACCAACTTTTTTCAATATATTGTGGTCATGAACTGTATGATTAACATGTATGTAAAACATATGAATTAAATCAAACATAAGAGTATTTCTTTACGGTAATAGGTGTTCATTGTAACAGATTATGAGACGGATCAGTAATTTCCTAACCGCGCAAAACCGTCAATAATATTGTGTGTAACAACTCTCATCGGAATATGTTCCTGCGGGCTGCTGTAGTATTTTGCTCCTAGTCAGTAAACCATAAAGAAAGTAAAAAGGTGCTAAATACTTGACTTTGTATTTAGTTATCTTTAACGCGCCACTGATCGTTACTTGCATCCCAGATCCAAGGATTCTAGTGCAAGTTACTGGATTTTGAGATTAGAATTTAGCACAACGGAAGTCCACACTTTAATATTTTAGGTTTAATTTCTACGGCGCTGTACTGTAGAAATTAAAAACAAATTCAATCATACGGTTACTGTCCATTCTGGCACTGAGTTAACAATTTGTTTTTACGTCTTTCACTGTCACTGTGTATAAGTCGTAAATGATTCACGTCGTACTCAACCCAACGTTAAGTGATAACATACAGTAGTATATATATATCATATAGCACGCCCTGCTAGAGTTGAAAATTACTTAGCCTTCAGTTACTTTCAAAATGTACTCAACATTTAGGTCCCATCTTCAATTCACCGGATGAAACGTAATGATAAGACGGCTTTTAAATATCAATATATTCTGGGAAATTAACATTCATGTATTGTTGTAATGAAAGTTTTATTCTCATAGCTAGAGATAAGAGAATAAAACTGCATCGTTGTATATTGTTTATAGTGTTGAATTGTGTGGTAAGTTTCGAGTTACAATGGTTAAAGGCGATGTTAAGAGTAGAACACAGCAAAGTCACCATGATAATGGGGATAAAATGTTCCCGCTGGCCGGCTTGTAAGAGAGTGACGGCGAGAAGCGGAGGTTGCTGTAATAATACGATCTCCAGCCTTGCAGCACTTTATCGGCTATTTCCTGCTTTATTAAAACATCAATGTTGACGTGTTCCTTTAATGATGTTTATGAATGAAATATGAGATAACGGTGGCTAATTTCAGAATACAATGTAATACGCAATATCCCTCAGGGGCGGTCTTACTTTCGAGGCCGTACTGTCGGGTAGTGGCGACCCCGAGGTACCCTAGCAAAATGCTCCAGATCCCTTCTCTTCTTGTTTCTGGAGGCCTATGGCTGGCACACTTTTCTATGTGTCAGCCTATCTCTCTTCTTCACTCTCTTCTATCTGAGGTAAAGTTCCTCAACTCTTCGATCTAGTTCCCTTTCATTTCTCCCACTAGGGCCAAGCCACGGTGGAACAGCGTAGGCCAGGGCTGAATGGCTGGTGGCAAAACCAGTCTTTACTATGCGGACTCTGGACACCGGCGACCCTCCAGTTTAAAAGCAGCTTACCCAGGCATGCGGGGGCTCTGTCTGGGTTGACCTTCCATTCCCTAGCTTTTTCGTGGGAACAACATGAAAAGAAACAAAAACAAAAATCAAAACCAACCAACCCTTGAAACAGTTCCTGAAGCTGTTTCTAACCTACCTCTTCCTGCTGAGGTAGCTCCTGAAGCTAAATCGCACATACCACCACCTGGCAACACACACCTCAAGAGGTTGTTATGCCAACATCCCTACCTTCTCCCTCAACAAAGTGCCTTAGGAACACAGGAGGTTTCCATTGCACACTGAGAAGCTCCCAAACATGGCAAGGCTTTATCTGAGTGAAGGCAGTACAAGCGCTGAGGAAGCAAAATCCCTTCAAGATATAGAAGATCAGCTCCTCAACAGCCCAAGCACTCCCATGTCTACAGGTACGCTGGATGATGCCACAGAGAAACTCGGCAACCTCAGAATGAAGAGGCCAAATCTCACCACTGCTCAAAGAAGAGAAGCACTAAAAGGCTAAACTTCTTGAAAAGGGTGAGCTTTTGACCCTTCCAAGTGGAGGAGGGGGAAAAAGAAGAAGAAGAAAAGAATCCAGAACGGCAGGAGGTCTCAACTCCGGGCCCAACTGCGGGGTACCAAAGGCGGTGGGTGAGGTCGGCCAAAACGCCCCAGAGCACCTTGGTCACCCCGCCGCCCTCCGCTGAGGGACCCGCAAAGAAGGCTAGGAGGGAAACCCAAAAGCCCGAAGCCCCACGATCCCGAGGCCTCTGGTAGCACACCCAAGGCTACCTACAGAGAGGTCGCAGCGATCAAAATGGCCATAGCCCTCGAAGGCTACCCGGAAGCGAAGCTTAGTGCAGAGCAAGGAGAAGCCATCGAGGACGCAATTATGGAAGAAATCCAAACCCCTGGAGGATGGTTCCGTTCCATCGTTTGCGGGCACCTACCTAGAGAAAGGTGTTTTAATTGCTTCCTGCATCAACGAGCACACCAAACGTTGGCTGGAAGAAGTTATTCAAAGAATAAAACCTCTGGGAGATGACCATCTCTCTGAGAGTGGGTCTGCGTAAGGACATCTTGAGGTCCACTAGGGTGTTTTTCAGAGCTCACCCGAAGAGCTTCTGTGAAGAAGACACCTGAAAAGGTACTTGAGATGTTCAATAAGCAGAACCCCAACCTGAATGTAAACGAGTGGAAAATCCTTCCATCCAAGCCAGACCCGAAAAGGTTACGGATTCGTCTGCTTCCTGGACGAGGTCTGCTACAAGGCTGTGAAGGCTTCCCAACTGTAGAGCCAACTTAGGACTCTGGCAGGTCCTCAATTGATCTCCTCGACAGTCAAGGACAATGCCACGAGTTCTACAAATCAACCTCCAGCACAGTAGGGCTGCCTCGCAGCCTTCTGCCAGTTCTTCCTCCAGGAGGGATTTGATCTGGCATTGATTCAAGAACCATGGCTTCACCAAGGTGGAGAGTGGCGGGCCTAAATGAAACCAAAGGTAAGTTAATTTACTGTACCTCTCTAAGGAATGTCAGAACCTGCATCCTGTTGAAGAGAGGCTTGGATTTTTCTAACCCTCAAACGAATTCTGCTCCAGAAATCTCACTGTGGGCACACTGACCTGGAAGAATGGAGGCATAGTGCAGAGCACAATTGTAGGCTCCGTATACTTGCCATATGATGCCAGGGAACACTCCCTCCATCAAGAGACCTAGAGCTCCTGGTGGAAGAAGCACAAGCCAGAACGTCAACAACTTCTTCTAGGTTGTGACGCCAACGCCCATCACTCTGCTGGATGGGGCAGCACCAACACTAACCCCAGAGGTGAGGCACTTTTACAATTTCTTCTAAGTAGGGACCTATTTAATATGTAATAAAGGTAACCGCCCTAGCGTTCGCAACACGAATTAGACAAGAAGTTATTGACATAACAATCTGCACACAAGGTTATACTTGGAATGGTTGATAAGTGGCACGTAAGCGAAGAGGCCTCATATCGGATCACAGGTATATCCGCTTTAACTTGCAAGATGAGGCTGCAGAGGTCCTCTAATCGCAATCCCAGGAGGACTGACTGGTTGGGATATAAGTCTGACCTTCAGTCACAGTTGGGATCGGTAAGGCCGGAAGGGTGCGATGCTTCACCAGACATAGATCAGATAGCTTCTGACCTATGCAGAATGCTATAATCAATAGCTTCCACGACAATTGCCCATTGCGACGGTGGGAAGAGTCGAACCAATACTAAGTTTGTGGACTGTGCGGACCTCGCTCGCAAAAGGGCTAATGTCAGGAAGCTGTACAATCAATGCAAAAGGAGCCGTATCTGGGAGTCCTATCATAGAGCTCTAACAGAATACAGCCTAGCAATTAAAAAAGCAAAACAAAGTTCCTGGAGGCAGTTTACACAGAAGGTAAATGAGTTAAGCGCGGCAGCTAGACTGCAACGCATACTAGCCTCAAGTCCAACCGGTCACTTGGGATCTGTAAGGTCCCAGGGAGGTCAACACACTTCCGGGTTTAGTGATAGCCTCAAACTTCTCCTTGAGACAACTCACTTCCCTGATTGTATCTTGAGAATGACTGACACTGGAACGTCTGGTAACCACGAGGCAGGCTCACAGCCAAGAGCTTGTCGTGGTAAGCTGGGCCATTGCCAGAAGGATTGTCACTCTCTCTAAAGCCAATGGGCAATTTCTAAATTTGCCCCTTTCAAATCTGCAGGAGGGGATGGAATCTTTCCGGTCCTGCTTCAACAAGGGCCGGAGAATCTCCTTACCCTTCTATGGTGAACTATTCAGGGCGAGCCTAGCCTATGGGTACATACCACAAGTCTGGCGTCTCAACAGGGTGGTCTTCATCCCTAAAAAAGGGAGAGCGGACTACTCTGTCCCTAAATCTTTTCGTCCCATCAGTTTATCTTCGTTTCTACTGAAAACATTAGAAAGACTGGTGGAGAGGCACCTGAGGAAAGGGAGTTCTCTCAGACACTCCCCTTCATCGCAACCATACATGCATACCAGCAAGGCAAAATCCTGTGAATCAGCACTGCACCAACTAGTCAGTAGGATTGAGGATAGCCTGTCCGCCAAGGAATTGGCATTGTGCACCTTCATAGACATTGAAGGAGGTTTCGACAATGCCAAATTCACTGCAAATGGTAAGTGGAGCACAGCGACGTGGCCTCGAGCCAGCTCTGTGCCGGTGGCTTAGGGCCATGCTGTGCTCCAGACGGATCAGGGCCGATAACTCAATGAAGTATCGCTTGTGATCGCACCCACAAGGGGATGTCCTCAAGGAGGCATCCTGTCACCTCTACTGTGGAATCTAGTTAGTAGATGGTCTACTTGAGGACCTTACTAACAACGGAATCTATGTCCAAGGGATATGCAGACGACATAGTCCTTATTGGTACAGGGAAAATATACAAATGTTGTTGTTGATATCATGAATACCAACCTTCAACATGTACACAACTGGTGTCAGGGAGAGGGACTGAAAGTAAATCCCTCTAAGACAGTAGTTGTACCATTAACTAGAAAAAAGAACCTAGAGTCTCTTTCCCCTAGGCTGAAACTCGCCATCCACTCAGCTGGAGTGGTCAAAGACAGTCAAATATTTAGGACTGACTCTAGACCATAAGCTTACGTGGAATGATCATCTTTTAATAATATCCTGCACAAAGCAAAGTGGGCGCTCATGACGTCCAGGAGACTTGCAGGAATCTCATGGGGCGTAAAAACCCCATATAGCACTATTGGCTTTACAAAGCAGTTGTAAGGCCTCAAATTCAACTTATGGTTCATTAGTCTGGTGGACAAAGGTGAATCAGGTAACTGCCAAAGCCAAGCTTGAAAGCTTACAAAGGCTTGGCACAATCTTTGTAACCGGAGCATTCAGGAGCAGTCCCCTCAGCGACCCTCGAGGTGGCTTTAGGACTTCTACCTCTTGATGTCCATATAAAAGCTGAAGCGCGTAAGTCAGCTTATCGGCTGATGGTTGCTGGCTTGTGGAGGAATGGCGCGTCTAACGCGAGCCATGGCGCCATCACTGAAGCTGTAAACCCAAGCGCTATTCTCGAAATGGTCTCCGACACAATGAGAACTGGAGTTCGTATTCAAAAAGCCATTCTCTGTTGACTTCTACTCCAGAGATGAGTGGAAATCGCAAGATAAACATCCCATACAATAAGAAAGAGCTTTGTCTGGTACACGGATGGCTCGCTTATTAAGGGTCTTTAGAAACTGGATATGGAGTGTTTAGTCAATCCCCTAGAACTGCCCTTAGCGGCAGTTTGGATCTGGAACTCCTGCTCCATATTTCAAGCCGAAAAATCTATGGTATATTCCTAGCCTGTGCCAACCTAGAGGCCTCACCAGAAGGTACCAGGGAATGAACATCTGTATAATGTCAGACAGTCAGGCAGCTCTTAAAGCTCTTGAATGACTCCAACAGCATTCATCCAGGCTTGTGTGGGAGTGCTTTAACACCTCTCTGCAAGCTTGGATCACGCAACTTTGTGCGTCTTGGTTGGGTACCGGGCCACACAGGCATAGGTTGGCAACGAATGCGCCGACAGGCTTGCCAAAAGCGGAGCAAGCATGCCATAACACCGGCCCAGAACCGAGTTGTGGTATAAGCAAGTCAGCCGCTTACCAAAGTATAAACAAATGGTCCAGGAGACACACACCGCTTGCGGTGGCAGAGTCACCAAGGACAAGCACACTCGGCAAAAGACTGGCTTGCCAATTCTAGCTCAGGATTCACTAGATGGCTGATGGGGGCTGGGCAGGGATCGGGTTAAGCAAGTGATTGCCTTGATCACTGGACACGGCCACTTCAGGAAACACCTAAACACTCTAGGTTTACGAAATGAGGACTCGGAGTGAGTGTAGACTCTGCAATAAGTCTGAAGAGACTGCAAAACACATAATTACTGGACTGTGAGAGACTGGAGCAAGGAGAAGGGCTCTTTTCGGTGATAAACAACCAGGCGAGAGAGACGAACCAGATGCTGGTATCGGGGAAAAGCTTCTAGCCTAATTAAGGGCACGAAGATAGGCTTACCCTCTCTAACATCAAAGGGGCACACAATAAGCTCAGGTTGACGTGTGAGGATCTATGAATCCACCCCAATATCCCAAAGGAAAATAAAAAAAAAAAATACGCAATATTATAATAGAATGTATATTTACAAAAAGCAACAGCCAAGTCATAAAGTATAAAAAAAAACATCTAGCTACAAGATCTGGACATGTAAAATGGTCTTGAAATCTATAAAAAGACATTAAAAGACCAACGTTATCCACCTCCCTAACACCCTCCCTGCTCTAATTCTTCCTCTTTGATTTCAGTACAAAGAGAACTACCTATCTTGAGTTTTGCGTGTTCAGGTAACTGTTTCTATACATATTTTGTGTGTGTGTGTGTGTGTGTGTGTGTGTGTGTGTGTGTGTGTGTGTGTGTGTGTGTGTGTGTGTGTGTGTCAAAAATTCCAATAAGCAGAACCTTTCTATCACATCGTTTTGCTGAGCGACCAAAGGGATTAGTTAACACTACTAAGTAACATTTAACTACTACTATTGACATATAAGTTACACTATAAAATTTTATTTGGATCATATCGGTTACTAAAATCATGTTATATGATTAAATTGTAACAGCTCAAATAGGTTTATTTCTCAAAACATTTGTGGTTCACTTCATTTCACTTATACAAATAATGAACATGAGAGATCTCAATTATAACACTCAGCGACCCTAATTGTCAGTTCTAAAACGTCACTAATATAATCAACTATTTTTGCAACTTTACTAATATTTTATCAAAATAAATGTATTTATATACATAATTACAATACATATTGCGGTAACAGATAAAACAAGAAAAAAAGAACAAGAGTTTAAACGCGTGGAGACTAAAATGATTAGATGAAATAGAGAAAGTTTTAAGTAGAAAGGAACTTTGGGAATATTAGCGGAAACCAATTTTCCTGTGTAAACGTAGCGCACCGGAGGGGCGCGGCGGAAGAGTAGTTTAACTCAGCAGCTTGTTTGGCGTGTTATCTCGCAGCTTCCTTCTGTAAACTGAGTTATGTCATTCACGTTTGTCTGGAAGTGTTTAATTACAGTGATAATGAGAACCACCACCAGATATTAAAACCATAAGGATAAAGCTATTACAAATACAGCCCTGTATACTTGAAAAGTAAAGGTAACATTTATGTAATAAACTTTACTGTATAATTAATTTAGAGCTTTGCCATCATTTGCTCTGAGGCTATTACTTATTGCAATGTTGTTTTAAATTAAATCACTATTTACGTACTTAAACCCGATAACCTGCACCCAGTACATTAAATATTGATTTAAAATTGCATTTACCTAAAAAGCCTTAAAGCGAATAATCACTCAGCAACTGTACTATACCACAAAAGAGAGCACTTTATACATAATTTGACCTCTTCTATTGTAAAACTTTGCTCCAACAACACCTAGAGAGCTACTACTGTAACTCATTACTTCAATCATTTATGCTAACATAAAACAGAACAAAAGACTATAATACTTTTGACTGTGTTGTATTGCATTCGCATCCCTATCTTATCCTGTTACATATGATTCTCGCACAGGCCGGTGGACCATAAGAATGTGCAAGGTAAAGTTTAAAAAAAAAACAATACCTGTATTCTTGTGTACAACATACTATGACTTTACAAACAATACAGATTTTAATAAAGAAATATAGACATATATGAAAATATAGAAAGTTATTTATACAAACCTCGATTCATAAAGTAGGTATGGTGTTAAGAGTTGATTTAATATGAATTTTGGGCTTAGCTTGTAATGAAACTAAGAAAACCTTTTTACAAACTAAGGCTTTAATCAAAAAAATTCAACTAGATAACCTTAGATATTCAATCAGAATTTATAAACAATTACTTAATATCTTCTTTAAAAATAACAGATGATCTAGTTATGTTTACATGGAGTAAATTATATAAACATTCTCCCCCACCGAATTTAGGAGGTAGTCATTGAAACGTTCAGGGATCCTTCTTATTCTTGATCCTCTTCGAGGAGAAACTATTTTATTTTCTTGATTGAACTGTTCAGATTCAACTTCAGTGTCTTTTGAAGAATCTTCCTTATTTCCTTGTGATGCATCTTCATGTTCATCCTCCACCTCCTGTTCTTCCGACCAATTGGATAAGTCTGTCACCGTTAGACTTTTATCACCTCGGGGAGCTAAGTGTTTTAGTGAAACAGTAGATTCTCTTCCATTGGGGTAACGAATTAGTGCGCACTATATTGTGGATTTGCTTCTACTAATTAAATTTCATCAACTAGTGGTTCGTATTTGCTGCTTCTTACATTTCGCCTGGTTAGTACTGGACCAGGTTGCAGTAACCATGCTGGTAGTGAAGTACCTTTAGTTGATCGGCGTGGATGTATGAACATTCTCTCGTGTGGAGAGCAGTTTGTTGCTGTGCATAGTAAAGTGCGTATCGAATGTAGAGACTCTGGAAGTACAGACTCCCAGTATCGTTGGTCCAGTCCTTTGGATTTTAGTGACAGTGTAACGATCTTCCATATAATTCCATTATACCTCTCAATTTGTCCATTTCCTGCAGGATTGTATGGACTGGTGAAACTTGTAGCAATCCCTTTTTGATGAAGATATGTCCTTATTTCATCAGACAAAAATGATTTGCCTCTATCAGAATGGATGTAATTTGGTATCCCATAAACAGAGAACAAGTTTTCCAAACATTCTATCACAGTACTCGAAGTCATCTCTTTGCAGGGGTAAGAGAATGGGAAGCGAGAGTACTCGTCAACAATATTTAACATATAACGATTGCTACTTGACGATGGTAGTGGTCCTTTAAAATCAATATTGAGTCTTTCAAAAAGTGAAGTGGCCTTTATCAATGTGTTGGTTTGTTTGTGGAATCTAGGTTTGACCTCTGAACAAATAGGACAAGATAAAGTCATTGATTTGATCTCATTCAAAGAATATGGCAAATTCTTGCTGCGTACCCAGTGATAGAAACGCGTTATTCCTGGATGACAAAGAGCCTGGTGCATTTCAAAAAGTTTGTTGTCAGTCGTAGAGGCATTACAGATCCGAGAGAGTGCGTCTGCAGAAACGTTTTCTTTACCAGGTCGATATTGAATATCGTACGAGAAAGGAGAAAGCTCTAGTCGCCAGCGCATGATTTTGTCGTTTTTAATTCTGCTAGAATGTTTTTGGTCAAAAATAAATGACAAAGCTTTTTGATCAGTTAAGAGAATAAATTGTCTCCCTAACAAAAAATGTCTCCATTTCTTAATAGATTCTACGATGGCCTGTGCTTCTCTTTTACTGTTGAGTGTTGTTTTTCACTTCCAGTCAAAGTCCTAGAAAAGAAGGCAACTGGACGTCCATTTTGGCTCAGTGTAGCAGCTATTGCAACTCCTGAAGCATCAGTTTCGACTATCAATTGATTTTCCGGTTCAACAGTCACAAAAAATGTTCTTTCTATATCCTTCTTAATGTTTTGAAAATCACTAGCGGCAATGGAGGTTGGTTCAATAGGAAAATTCTTACAGCTTACTAAACTTCTAATCTTGTCAGAAAACCTTGGTATCCATTTGGAGTAGTATGATAACAATCCAAGTGTTCGTTTAAGAGAAGCAGCATCATGAGGCAGAGGCATGTCCAAAAGTGGTTGTAATCTCTCTGGGTCGGGACGTATAGTTCTATTTCTGATTTGATAACCAAGGATAGATATAGTATCTTGAGCAAATTTACATTTCTTCAGGTTAAATGTTAGATTGTATTTCTTAGCCACAGCCATAAACTTTTCTAAATTTTTATCATGATTTTGTTTACCCATTCCTCCTATTGTAACATTATCAATATATGCGAAAGTACCTTCGAGTCCTTCTTCTGAAATAATCTTATTTATAGTCCTTTGGAAAGCGGACACGCCGTTGGTTACTCCAAAAGGAATGCGTTTGAACTGATACAACTGCCCATTAGCTTCAAAAGCGGTAAGTTGTTTTTTCATGCTCTGGAATTGGTATCTGATGATAAGCACTAGACAAATCCAATGAACTGAAAGTATCAAATTTAGCAATTTTGAACACAAGTGATTCGATATCTGGCAAAGGATACATCCAATAATGTAAATTTATTTACTGTCTGAGAATAGTCTATTACAAGTCGTTTCTTGTGGTTTTCATTTTTGGTAATGAGCACTTGAGCTCGCCATGGAGAAAAACTTTCCTCGATAACACCATCTTTCAGAAGAGACTGTATTTCACATTGTATAAATTTTTCATCTTCCCCAAAAAAACCGCCTTGTCTTAGTCATAACAGGTCGACAATCTTTAGTCATGTGCTGAAATAATGATGGTGGTTCCACATTAGCACAGGCAACGTTACAAACTGAGAAAGATGATCTTGGTCCTCCAAAGTCTACAGTAACATTTGTACGTAGTTTCATGATATCATGTCCTATCAGTACATCAGTACATAACCTTTCAATTACAAGCATTTTGATTTGTTTGTAAGCATTGTATTGTACATACAGATCTACCCTAACATACCCTTTAATTGGTGAAACGAGTGACGTAGATGCCATCGACAACCTGTTTGACTTCTGGAAATGTTTTAAGGTTGTTAGCCTTTACAAAACTACTATCAATAAAACTATCAGAACTTCCAGTATTAACTAAAAAAAACTTAGCATAAACTCCGTTTAAATTTCCGGATACATCTGCTTTAGATAATACTTTGGGTGTTACTGCTGAAGTTATTACGGGACATGTTGTTAAAGAGGCTGAATTTATCTTACCTTTTTTAAGATTCTTAGATAAACAAACTCTGAGAAAATGACCAGTTTTCGAGCAATCTTTACAAATAGCATCTTTTGCAGTGCAGTCATCTCTTGAAATATGTCTTGCTCTTCCACAAAAATAACATTTCTGTCGGAGTCCATGTGCTGATACAGCTGCAGCAGTAGAATTGTCTTCCTGAGTTTTTAGTTTGTCTGAAGGAATCTTTAAATTACTACTCGTATCAACGTTGTGACAATATGATTGAGGTACACCGGAAGTCATGGAATAAGCGTCCGCATGTTTCTGAGCTGACTCTAAGGAACGAGCTATTTCTTCAACTTTTTCCAAGGTTAAAACGTTATGTTCCAGAATACGTTGCTGATTTGAGAAGAATTTAAACCACTAATAAAGGCATCTCTGATAGACTCATCACTATAGGTTTTAGCATCGACATTTACGAAATCACACTCCTTACTAAGAGATTTAAGCGTTTGCAAATAGTGATTTATTGATTCTCCTTCTTGTTGTTTATGATTAGCAAGCAAGTGTCTATCAAAAAGTACATTTTTCTTAGGTATGAATAATGTTTCTAAAGTTTGTATAGCATTGTTGTAATCTTTACACTCACTGATAAATTCATAGTTTTCATAGGTTAGAAAGTTCACTAGTACTCCACGTTTCTTATCTTCTTTAACTTCAGCATTTTCTATGAATGTATTGAACGTTTGAAACCAATGTTTCCATTGTTTAGAAGCATTGTTGTTTCAGGGCTGCATGCAAATTTCTCAGGTTTCCGTAGTTTTTCCATTACAGAGTATTTGAAGTTAGTATAGCAAAATTGTTGATTAAATTGTAATGAAACTAAGAAAACCTTTTTACAAACTAAGGCTTTAATCAACAAAATTCAACTAGATAACCTTAGATATTCAATCAGAATGTATAAACAATTACTTAATATCTTCTTTAAAAATAACAGATGATCTAGTTATGTTTACATGGAGTAAATGTTATAACATAGCTCAACGACAAAATACTGGTATTAAAAAGTCTCGCGTCGATATGATATAAACTGTTTGCTTAGTGCAACTTCTTAGTATACTTTCTTTTATCTCTTAAGAAGAACGTTACTCCAGATTATAGGAAGTCAAATGTGTGACAGTGTTTGATTTTCGAGGCTGCACTAAGAGGAGGGTAAAATGGAGCTAAACATTCAAATTTTTGATTCTTTTGACATCAATTTATGTGTTTCTCACTTGATTACATGTGTTTTAGAGATATGCATTTGACACACACAAATCATAAATATTTATCGTTATAGGTAATTCGGAAGGAGAGTCATAGGCTGGAAAGGAATAAAAAAGCCATTTAAAATGTTTTCACGACAGTAACAAGATAAAATTTACTTCTACTTCTCAAAAATACCGAGTTCATTATCAGATCAGAAAATGTTACGTCCCTCAAACGAGCAAGATTTTAATTCACATTTCAAGACTCTAGTGGCTGTTTTTTATTCAATAAGTTATCGAAATGAAAAACTCACTCAAGCATTCCGCCTCTTTATTGCTTCAGTTTGGTTCCTACTATAATTTATAAAGTAATTGTATGTAATTTTTTAAGGATACTTTTCCTACGTGCATATCAAGTAGGATATTTAAAAAGTGAAATAAGGTTTGATAAATTTATAAGAGATCCCTTCAAGGCACGATATATTTGCAAGTTTAGTCGAAGTTCACCCCGATAACACATTGCAGACGTGTGAATGCAGTCAATTGCCCGAGAAGGGAGGAAATTTGCCAATTGGCCGCGAACAATGGCAAGTCGATGAGCCAGACAGTCTGCGACAAACACAGGAAACCCGAGTTTTTCTCGTCGATACGTTTCGTGGGAGGAAATAACATATTAACGAAATCGATGGATTTCAATCAAAAACTACTGGTTGTTTTTTTTTTATATATTAAAATAGATTTTTAATATATTAATATTATTGCTTAGTTGGTTTTAAAGTGTAACCAACTCAAATATCTGGTATTACTAACGGAGGTATATTTTTTTATACTAAAAACATCTATTAAATTGTAAAAGAATAATTCATGTTTCTTAGTTTGACAACCAAATATTGAAGAGTGTAAATGATGATTCGAGCTTTTAGAGACAGAATGTGATACATAGTGGGATTTTATTTACTTTAGCTTCTCAGTTTTGAATTTTACCCAAAAATGTTCACAAACGAGTAATATTTTGAAAAACGGCCCTGCTCCCACCAATTGTATTGTCAGTTAAGGAGAGACTAAAATTTAAAAATAAATAAATCACTAACTTTTCTTTTGTACAAAAAACATACCAGTTTCTTAGGTTCTACATTAAAAACTGTTAACAGTTTTTTAAATTATCCAGTACCAAAATAAGAAGGATTATACAACGATATCACGACTGGAAAACATATTTTGAAATACAAAGACACACAGAATAATCTTGTACTTTTAAAATCTAACCATTTGTCGTTAATCCAGGGTAAAACTTTAGCGGGGGTTTGAGCTATTGAGTAAAATGAATTCGAATTGCAGCTATTCAAATTATTAATAAATAAAGCTTTTATAGAACACACAAGTTATCTCAAAAGGTTGCCTCTTTCATTCGACATTGCGGAATATCTGGATTAGTGATAAATAAGGTATTTACTCAATTTAATTGCTTGTATTGATATTGAAATATGAACGGTATTACGGAAATAAAATTACTTTATTCTTGAACTTTTTCTGTCATTTCTTCCTGGTTCGTTTTGTATCAGTAACTACTTATCAATCATAAATATTTATTTAAAACTATATAAAAACACGTTTCCCCGTTTAAGAATCTCTATAAAACTGTTGAAATAGAACGATCATAGGACATCAATTCAGACAATAATATTATTACATCACAAACATTGCAACATACTGAACAAATCACAGGTTTAGCTGTGAAGTGCTTGTGATGTAAAGCCAAACAAGGATTAGCCTAGTTTTTACTCCACAATACAAATTGCTACGGAGTAGTTCTTTCTAGAATTGGACTCTTGTTACATCTATTTATACATCATTGGATACATGTTCACAAAAATAATTTATTTCCTACTTACTATATTCAAGTAAAGGTAAAAACCGTTGCAATAAAGGTTTAAAATTTCTCATCCTGGGTAAATAAGTACAAATATCGTGTTTAATATTTTATCGCGTCTTTGTCGCCAGAGTAACATTTTTGCAAGACTTGATTTGCTTGGTTCGTTAAAGGAAGCTTTCGATTGAAAAACACCTCTAAATTTACACAAAGTTATGTGAAATATGTGTAGACATCTGAAGTTACCTTGAGTTGTATCCTGACACGAATAACTCACACTCAAAGTTTTTTTTTTCTTTTAGAGTGTATGCTTTTTTTAGTATACAGTAAAGTAAAAGAATGTTTAAATCCTAAATAGTATCGGGATTGCATTACGAGTACATCTAAAATGAAAGTTCTATCAAACTTTTTCCGACCCATAAGAGCGTTAGTGTTTAGGTTTAGCATTGCTCTTATAGGAATAAAAACTGGTAGTACAGCCAGCTTTTAATATTAGGGCTTATGGCCTAAACTTCTGTTAGTCATAAGCGGTGTCCCGTCTGTTCTTTATACTTCCAAACATTAAGTCCAGTTTTGGATGTTTAGTAATATTATGAAACACTTTCTGTTCATGTCCTAGGCGATTCATCTATTTAGATGATGAGAGCGGATAGCCTGTATAGATGGTAGTTTTTATAAATCACACATACAATTTGTAGAAGTTATTTTATTGAATGAAAAAGTCAATGATGTTTTTACATAGGTTGATTGCTTGATCAATGGGGCACCAGTAGAGGTCGTCCCATCGTTCTGGGACTTGTCGCAGAAGGAGCAGGAGGAACATCTCCATTCTGAGTCGAGAAGTAGCCTTGTTGTGAAGTTCTAGGAGATGTTCTGGCTGAAGCTTCGATGTGTCGAAACGAAAAAGGCTCTCCTGTTGGCTGTTATGTACTTGCCAAGAAACTTATTTCTCCTTTTCGTAAGGCACTTGAAAAACGTGCTCTAAATCCTTCGGTGTCTTCTAGATTGAATCAAAGGCACTTTCTTGCAAAAAGTAGTTTGTGTTTCTAAATTCTGCTAAATCTCTTCGCAGAAATATCTTCCAACTAACACGCAAGTATCAGCTAAAATACGATCGTATCCTTGGAAATAAATTTAAATGCAACAAATATTTTATAACTAATCTTCATTAGTTTCCATGGATTTGGTGTTTGTAGAGTGAAGGCACAAAAATTTGGAGTCCAAAAGAAAATTATAAAAAGACCTAATAATGTTATAACGCTATTGTAATTTTTAAGACCACTGCTTGAATAATTCACATATTAAGAGAGTTCAGAACAACGAGAAAGAATACCAGTGAAGTGTTAAACTTGCATTTCTTTGTTTTTGTTATAAACGAGGATGGATACACTGTTTTGCCTGGCTGTGCTACGTACTACTAACATTTAGTTTTTAAGAAGGAAAAGTAATGAAATCTCAGACTGCATTTTACCAAAAGCCATACATCTGAAATAGAAACTAATTTCTTGCAAGAACCTTTTTCGGCGCCCTCCCACCGAAACCACCATTACTGCTACCCGGTCATTCTTTATTACGATCCCCCCATCATATTAACGTTTTGTACACACGACTATATACTGTTTTATTTTTTGTAATGGTATCGCTCCATAACGTCACACAAAGCTGTCTAAACAGATAATTTAGTTTTAGCATAGTACGAGTACACTCTCCACTTGAGATATATAGAGGGAGTAGTTGAGAGGAAGTTGAAGTAAAAAACCGAGTAAAACTGGCTTTTCAGAATTAAATGAAAACTTTGTATTATTCAACGGAAAGTGTTTAATGGTTGGACACATTGAAGTGGTTCCGCATTGTTTGTATTTATGTACATATGGTTCAATCGTTTAAAAACTGAGGAATAGAACAGTTTCTTGAAATATGCCTAGTTATACATCAAAAATATATCAAAACCACGCCTTCTGACATTTATTTTGTTAGTAAATATGCATTTACTCAATCGCAGAAAAAAAGTAGTAGTGGAATTGAAGTCTGTGGACAAGCCGCAGTTTTCCTTACAATACTGATAATGGCCTCATGTGGTATGGCTTGTGCTTCAATAAATAGTTAATAAAAAAGTAATATTTTAAAAAATGATTCCAGATTCTGAATAAACATGAAGTACGCTCATCTTTTCAATGTTATGCTGAGCGAACCACAAAAAAACTTAATATATCTTCAAACCACTTCATTAGATCTATTTAACAATTCCGCCAAATGTAAATTGTAATGCCTTGGTATGATTTAATACAATTACTTTTATTGGTTGTACATTAAGATGTTTTTGTGGTTACTCATAGGTACTTTTATATACATAATTTTAAAATATACATAATTGTGAAATATTATTGAACTTAAAAGGCTTATACTAAATCAAGGAACTAAAATGGAAAAAAATAATTTAGTTTTACACAATGAAAATTATTAAAGCTAATAATAGACAATTTTGCAGGCAAAGTAAAGTACGAGTAGACACCTCTAACATACATTTCATATATGTTAGAGTATACAAGTAAATCGGACTACTGTATTTGCGCAGAAAAATGAAATTTTGGAATTGCTGTAAAATATATTTTGCATTGCTGAATTTATAATATTTAGAGTATATTTTTTGTTTAAATATAAATTACAAACACCTCATATATTAAAATCAAACAGAATAATCGGCAGTATGCAGTGTTACCTAACACACGCCATTGAACACAAATTTCAGTCTATCTCCTTCTATCCGTAAACACTTAAGTTGCCTTTTTTCTGTACGATTTACACTATATTTCTAATCTTATGAAATAAAACATTGAGCCAGTGGACCTTCAGAGAACCAAACATAAAAAGTTTTGAGGTTATCATATGAGCAGAATACTTCCATTACAAAATCCCTGACTGCCACTCACATGTTAACACGGGCGATCCTACTTTGTTACGTAACTGCTACAACGTTACTTTGCTGCTTCGGGTTTACAACACCTGGCAACTGTAAGATGGGCACACATTGCGTTTTTGTTTTAGTTTACTAATATAACTTATTTAAATCATTGTTTCAGTTGATATGGCAGGAATTATTCTCAATAATCATAAAGATTTTTTATTATTTTAATATTATTCTAATGTGTTGATTGAGCAGTGTTGGATCAGCAATAGGGCAAACCGCAGGCATTTTTGTACAAAAAACTTTTTAAAAACATGAATTTTCAATATTATAAACTTAAATCGCCGCTACTATAAATCGTAAAATACATTATATTATATACAGAGTTGGCCATAAGTTCTTGACTAATATGTATTTGCGATGTTTTTTGTAAGTATAAAATAAATTTATTATAAGGTATATGTTAAATATAAATGTTTATAATTTTAATTTTCATAAGAGATTAACAAAGACATACCTAAAGTAAATGTTAAAGCCTCCTCCATTATGTTCTATACACATGTAACACCTTTTAAGCAAAGAAGCGCATATGGTATCAGTGATGGATTTGATAGATAATTATACATATAATTAATACAGATTCAATACGTTCTCTTGATTGTTTCAGATCCCTTGGTTTCTTTGAATACACTTTGTCTTTTACAATTCTCCAAATTGAAAAGTTCATTGGGGTGATATCGAATGAACGCGAAGGCCCTTCAATTGTACCTCGTCTTCCTATCCATTCTGCAAAAGTCTCATTCAAGAAATCTCTCACATTTAATTCAGTCTGTATAACTAAATCTGAGTTTTCAGAAACCCAGTACACGCCGTTATGTCTGTTAAACTAGTCCAATTAACTTTGAATGTTGCCTCATCGCTCCACAAAATGGATTATAAAATGGTATTGTCAGCTTCTTGTCTTATTACGTAACACTCACCAAAAATTCCATTTGCTTGTCTTAATAATCATTCTTCATTCAAACCTTGCAGTAAAAGTAAAGTAGGCCGAAGAATACCGTTCTTAACATTCTTCTAATGCTTAATTCTAGATATACCAAGCTCCACTGGACGCTATCTTCGGTTGATTTTGATGGCTATTGGACAAAACTTTGCGCTACAGTCATTACGTTTTCATCTGTTGTAACAGATTAAGACCTATCTGATCGTGGAAGATCAGCAACAGACACAGTCACTTCAAAACTTGTATTTAGGTTATGAATGGCTTGTCGTTATAATGGTCTACTCTTTGGGAATTGATTCACAAATGACTCTACTACGTCATTGTTAATTATGATCATGTAACCACTAATGCTGAAGAATACAAACACGTTCACTTATTGGGAGCTTATTATTCATGATTAACTTAAATATTTAGAAAAGTTGATCTACCAACACCATTTCTAACAAGATGCTAACTTCGACATAACTCAAAGATAATCTAATACTGTTGTTTTGTTGTAACAGCTGACAGGTTACAACTATAGTTAAATTGATATTCAGTGACGGGAAGTGTCGAGTGACTTATGGCCCACCCTGTATAAAACAATACAATCTAATTAAAATAACCAACGTACATATTAAACATAAATATTAACGCTTGCCAGGATATAGAGGGCTACCGAACGTTCTACGAATGTGATGCCAATTTGGCACTGGCTGTGAGATGTTAAGTAATTTTCTTTCTCAATGCGCGTGGGACGCTGTACCCTCCCACTGTTTCTACAGTTGATTCTTATATTTTTATTTTAAATTATTTTGAGAGTGTCAATACCTATAGATTTACAAGTGGCAAGTACGATTTTTTAAAATTATTTTGAAAATAACTTAAACAATATGAAGTAAGACTTTGAACATGATTATATCGGTTAGACTAAAATGATGATTACGACTGAGATAAAATCCAAAATAATGTGTAGGATAAGTACGGTTGCTGAACTTTGTAGATATCTCTGTGACAGACGGTATGTAAAATTTATTACTCTGAAAACCACTTATTTACATTTTTTACTTTTTCTATGACTTAATATACTATTCGAAATACTAAGAAACTGGACGGAAACCCGGAAGGCTGTCGTACTTAGAGCCCAAATCTAACCAACAACCCACCAAGTGTACATTGCGGGAGAGTTTCTCGTTAGCGTGTGTATGTTCTCTAAGCTCGTTAGCTTTCATCGCATCCACGGAATACAGAGAGACAGAGAAAGAAATTCACTCAAAACCATGAAGAGAAGCGTTAGTGGTGCCGTCAAGTCAGACAACCTTATTCAGGAGTGCTGCAATAACTAATAACTAATGTGTTTCACTATTTCTATGACAACTGTAGATTGCATAATATATTCGATCATGCTTTGTATTTGGTTTTGTTAGTAATTTTTAAGCATACTTCTACATATTACTGTTAAATTAATAGCGTATACTTAGTATAGACTAAATACAGTAAACTATAAAAGGATTATATCATATTTTTACAGGGTTTATCTTAATTGTTTATACTTTTTAGATCGTTTACCATCGTACACATGTAACATAGCAAAACTGAAAGAATACCTTTTATTCATATGTTTGTAACGGCACATAAAATAAAAATACATTTAAATATTAAAAAGGTAAATGTTCAAGGAAAATGTCCAGTGAAAAAAGCTGTATTACGACTTGAATTTTGACAGTAATTAACAACTGATTACTGATATTAAAAGTACAAAATATAAATTCTGTTAAAAAATGAATGACGACCCACAACATTCTAAATTTTACGTAAATTTAGGATTACCTGATAATATAATTGAAGTTTGTACAGCTTTTTCGAAAATTTTCTACTGGAACCACAGTTACGTTCACACAAAGTGTTATTTAAAAAAAAATTCTCCTTTCTTAATTCTTTTATTCGTACAAATTTACGAATTTTAACACAATAGACAATGGTGAACTCCTCTAACTTGTTATGTTTTAGTTTAAAATTGGTAAGTACATTATTCATAACTCCTCTCTCGTTGTTAGCTGGTAACTCTCCATAATAAGCTGTCTAGACCATGCTACTTTTAAATTTTGTCTTTCATTTACTTAATCACTAGGGGGTTAAAAATTAAAGGGTTGGATTAGGTATTGATCATTTAAACATACTGCAGATTAATGATGTGCCGGGATGAAAGCCAGTTTGATGGTCATACTCGAATTATAAGGTAATATCATGCTTTTAAACTCGGTTTGCAACAAATACAGAAATAATTTCTAACACTTTTTCAATGAATGAAGCAAAAGGACGTAGATTTTCCGTAATTTAATTCAGATCGCCAACATTTTTTCCTATTAATATCCCTTGGTTTTTAATAGGTAATGTCTTGTTCTCAGTTGTATGTTCGTTTGGTAAGTATCTCCAGAAAGTCCCTCTTTTATGATTTCTGCTCTGTGGGCAATGACTTTATCATGACCATCATCTTTATTTCTAAATGTATTTCCTTTTTACAATGCTAAAAGCGTTACTGCTAAGAAACAAAGACTTGATTCTTTTTATAACGCCTGTTATTCATGGTTGGGAATAAAACATTCCAAGACCTCTTGGACAGGTTACATCGAACTGATAAAACGTCACCTTTTGGGTCCGAATACAGTCCTTGTAAGTTACTAATTGAGATAAACCAAACAAATTGAAATGTTAACAGCTTTTTAACAATAGTTTTCATGATAAAACTACGTAGTACAGCTTGTTTAAAGCCGTATCTTGTTCTTTGTGTGAATACTAAATACACGTGTTAAATTGCTCTGATGGTTTGGTATTCTAAAGTTTAAAATGTCCAAAAGCCGTAATTTACAATTTTAAACAAAATCTCCTACATTTGACTCTTCTGGAGAAACATTTTTATGTTACTTCTGTTATTCTTTCTTTAAATTTTGTTTGTAAATTCATGCACTTTTGTTCTATCAATCTCAGATCTTCGTCTTTGTTGCACTTTCATTCTCAACTGAAAGATAATTTTCCGTCACAACGTTTAGCTATTTCATCTAAAGCTCGGCTTTTAACTTAAAAATAATTATCGGAAACACGAGCAGTATCTATATTAAAAAATATCATTGACGCTTATGTGCGTGTATACAAGCATTTTTATCTCTTAGAAAAAACAGCTATACATACAGTATTTGATCCAATGTTGATTTCGTTATTACTCCGTGCACGCATCTATAGGCGACGTTGTTCTGATAATTTAATTTAAGTTAACTGAAATCTAAAACTTAAAACCTTTAATCCTGCAATCATATTGTTAATGGATATAAAATTATCTTTATAACTAAATTTATTCTACATAAAGATAAAAAGAAACACGCTTGAACAAATATGAACTTGTAATTGTAACACCAGGTCTACAGGATGCAAAATTGTAAATTTTTTTAATCTTTGCACTAAATTAATACACAGAGGATGAGATATTTAAAATCCATATTCTTATTTATTGCATAATCTCAAAAAAATCTATTCATTGATAAAAACGTTAGTGACATTATTTATAACTCATATTTACTATGTTTTTGTATAAAAACGGAAGTGCCAAATGAAAATTAATTACCTTCCTATGATACGTATAGTTTTAAAATCTTCAAATGACTCCCACCTTATTTGTAAGTTAAGCAAAATTAAATTTTCTTCTTCACATTGTGTTAGAATTACTTAAATAATAAAGCAATAACTGATGACGAACTGATTTTCCCCCCCCACCCCCCCCCCCCCCCACCCCCCCCCCCCCCCACCCCCCCCCCCCCCCACCCCCCCCCCCCCCCACCCCCCCCCCCCCCCACCCCCCCCCCATTGTTTAGTTTCGTTCACGTTCCCTGTAGAAACACGGCAGAAATGACTACTCATACTGACTGAGTGTTAGAATTGCAAGTTTAGCTTTTTGTTACAAATTACTGAAGCTACTTCTTCAGAGTCCCAGAGAAAAAAACTTTGCTTTTAGTAAACATTTTAGAAGAAAATACGTTATGTTTAATTAGTAATTGTTTTTGGGTACTTTGTGGTCTAAGGACATTTTTGGATCATCGTTTAGTATTTATTACTAATTTCACAGCATAGACCAGTTTCACAATTTACAGCATAGAATTTTAAAGTTTAATCATTCTTTCGCAGTCCTGTGGGACTGTTAAAAAAAATACATCCGTTGACAATTTATTTTGAAAATTATTGATTAAGACATGTATTAAAGAACTATAACAGTATTTTTGTGTTCGGGCTAGTATTACTCATCTATATATAGCGGTGGGTGCTTTGCTATTACTTCCTTTCTGAAAGTATTATTACATAAATATTTAGAGCTAAAATTTAGATGCCAAAAATTTTTTAATATTTATTTATTCACGAACCTAAAAAGGCTACGCTATTGCAATGTACGAGAACAGTTTAAATTAAAAAAACAACGAGAGTGATTGGAAGAATATACAGTAATTCTCTTGATTATATCCAGTTCGCGGTGAAAGTTTTGTACACAAACCACATTATAGCAAGCGGCCAAACTAGTCTTATATCTATGAGGAATGGAAAAATTGGGTTTGTTATATCGTTTTACAAATTTCGTTTTAAAATACTATATATCTGTAAAATACTATATAATCTTTTTCTCGTTATTTAGTATTTCCTTGTACGTTATCAATATTCCGGTGTATGAGTAGTTAGTGCTCATGTCAAAAATATTATACATTAACAATATACTTGTAAAATAATTCACAAATTAAGATGGTTTGAATCAAACTTATTATTGCCATCCTTAGACAGGAGACATAAAACACAGCCTTTCAATAATAAAACTTTAGTCTGTAGAGGTTTCTGATTAATCCCATAGTACAGGGCTTTGCCACTTAGCTCTAATGTGGCTAGCGCTTGCCGCAACGTAGCTGTGAGAATATCCCACCCTTCGATCAGACCACTTACTCGTCAGTTCTTCTAGTTAAAGTGGAAAAAATGATAGGGGGCCAAGAATGAAAACTCCCATTCATTATGACCAATGATGGACTGAGCATTTATATGTGCTAACTTATAAAGGTTAGAAGTAGGGAATGTGAGTAGACTGGTGGAGAAGTGTCACGAAGCTCGGGTGGAGTCTGTCAAACGCTGCTAATAGTGCATCTTCAGTTTAACATTTAGAGATTGACGGCCTTATGAAACTTCGATTAAGCTCGGAAAGAGATATTAAAAACGTTTAGTAATGGTTAATGAAATGAGGGTTAAACTTTACTTTTATCCGGACTGGGTCGATAAAAACAAAAGAAAAGGTAAAATGGTGTTGGAAGCCAATAATGAGGATAAACACGTCCCTGAGGACAGAGCTCGACAGCAGCAGGAACAGCTAGGGTAGGTCATTTAATAACGTTTACTAGTGACCACTTACAGGAGCGATCTATTACTTTTTGGAAAATCCACGGGATTTACTAAAATATTTTATGAACTTTTTGAGTTTATATTGCAGCTAAAATTTAAATTTAAAAAATCGTTCATTATTATTATTATGCAGAAGTTTAGTTAAAACATTAACAAATTTGTGTTGGGAACATGTAATATAACAACTCAGTATCAATAAGTAGTAGTTGAGATACAGGTTTTTACTGGTTTTGTCCAGTAAAATATATTTCAAAATAATATTGCATAAAAATAAGATAAGGATTTCTCTATTTGTATGTGTGCTATAAAACTTAATCGTTTCTGATATTCCAATAATTGCCATTACCCTACGTACCTGGATCTAAAGTTCGGTGCAAAAAAATGTTGTTGCAATATTGATCATGTTGCAAACCCATATTTCCAAAAGCTACACATGAATTATTATTTACCCAAGTATTGTAACACTATGTCGTATAACTGCTGTTAGAGTTTTTTGGGTTTGTTTCCTGATTATAAAATGAGAATTTAAATAAATGTTTGAGTTTTGTCAACGTTGGATAAAATTTAAAATTATTTCATCAACGTTAGATAAATTACTTGGTGATGATGTATATAGTAAAATTGTAAACAGTAAAATTTAATTCAAGCAGATTATTGTAAAATTCAATAGTTTCGTTTGTGGACAATGATTTAAAGTTATTATGATGTATTTGTGAATGGTTTACTATGTAATATCATTGGGACTTTCATTTTGTAACTTGTCAAAAAGAGAAGGTCGATTGTTAAACATATTCAACATAATGCTATAACTATACTTATCTCTTGTATTTTCCTAGTTTGCCTGGTATTAGATAAAAACGAGTGGGCACCTTCAGCTTCAGTGGGCACCTCATCAAAATTATTCATGTTATTTCAATTATTTTTATATCAAGTTATTAATCCTACAATTGCTTGTACGCTATTGTAGGATTTATAATAACTGTGGTTACGTTCGCAGAACATGTAATGACACCAATACCTTGACAAATAGTTTTGAAATTTCAAAAGTCCTAACTATAATCTTGACCTTCAACATTTCCGAACTCTAATGCAAAGTTCGTGCTAGCTTCTATTGACAATGACCTTCCTTTAAAACTGGATATTTTCCTTTTGTTTGCAGGATATACCGTAACTGTTCATATTATACCATACTGAGACTCGTAATCTAACGCTTTAAAGACCCAGTAGCAAGGGAACTTAGAATATATACGAAAATAAAACGACGGCAACCAAATGATGTATATGAAGAGACCACGAATCCACCCTTTAATCAGATTCCAAACTGAACAGCTATATGGTGAGGCAAATTGTAATATTAAATATGTAAATACTACCTTGGCAGAAAGATTACAGCTTTTAGTACAGCAAAAAACAGATAACTGTATTATTGACTAGCTAAAACATGTGTTAGCTGTACTGGTTGGTGGCATTTTGGGCTCTATAAGCGAAATTAATAAACTTTAGGTACTTTTACTACCTCATTTCTAGTCATAACATTTTAAGAAAGAAATAATCTAGTTATCTAGTAAAATATAGGTTTGTCAAAGGATTTTTAGTTTTTATGAAATATTTTAGGTTAATCAGAAAAGAAATTTCTAAACCCTTTATATACTCCATCATTTAAATATTTAAGAAGTATAAACTTTACAACAAAAACTAAAAAAAATGTTTTCTCCACTATTCATATTTCCATAACTCGCCCAATATCTCCCAAATTTGTACGTCCCAAAATAATATTGTATAAGACTTGATGCGTACCATAGTTCTTACGGGCTAAAACTCAAGTTCGTTTCATCACAGGGCTACCTCTTAATTGATTAATTATGATAAGTTCTTGGTCTTATAATAACTTTATCGAATACTGAAAACTATATGTACTTACGCGCATAGAGCTTAGAGCCTCGGGATTTTGCTCAGGGCTGAGGCAAACTAATTTATTCTCTGCAGGATTAACCTCTCTTTTACTACCAAAAGTAGATGATGGATTAGCCAAGTATTTAGGGAGAGTCTATTATGATTGTTTAAATGAGGTAGTATAACTGGTAATGTTTGATGCTGTCTTAATCTAGTTTTAACATTTATTTCCATATTTTAATCTATTTAAGTAATGAATGGGTGAAGTGAATAAAAAGTAGTACTTGCTTCGTTACACTAATTTTGAAGCAATTACTTCGTTTCAAGTGAATAAAAAAGAAAGCGCTACCAAAGGGTAGTACTTGCTTCATATTTCCGGACCCCGTAGTATTTGCTCCAGATTCATGTGAATAAAACCTAGCAACTACTACCTTGCTGTAGTAACTGCTTCGTTTTTGTGGAGTCTGGTGTAGGTCAGACTTCGTTTTAGTTCAGTCGGCATCATGGCGATGTTCATGCACGTTCGTGAACGTAAGTTATATCGTGATCGTCGGCACGTCAGTGACAAACAACTTTTACGGTTTGAGGATGAAAGCATTAATTTTTTGACCGCTGAATTTCTGCCTGAAAGTGATGAGACAAGAGGAGGGGCTTTGACACCAAGGGGGAAAATGGACATTTTTTTACGCGCTGTGGCTGATCCAGGATTTCAAATTGGAGTGGCTGAAGATGTCGGAGTCGATCGCTCAACGGTTTGATGAATATGTGTGCCGGAAAGGATACCCGAGTATAAACGTGCAGGCAACTTGTGATGCGACCGAACAATTCACCAGCATCTGTGCAGAATGGCCGGGTAGTGTTCACGACTCGAGAATTTGGCGAAATAGCCAGGTAAGAGAGGTTATAGCCAGATATGATGGGGCTGCTTGTCTGTTGGGAGACTCGGGGTATGGCATTTCACCTTGGCTTATTACTCCCTTCAAACCTCCCGCAATCAAGACGAAATACAATTTAATCGGCTGCACGCTCAAGAAAGAGTTATTGTTGAAAGAGTTTTCGGTCAAGTTAAAAAAAAGGTTTCCTATAATAGCAAACTGTGTGAGGATTTCTCTGGAAAAAATTCCCAAACTCATTGTAAGCTGTGCAGTTCTACATAACATAAGTAAACATTTGAATGATAACTTTGACTATCAGCTTGAAGAAAATCCTGCCCTTGAAGAAGAACAAGAAGAGTTAGCTGCGGAAGAACAAATAGAAAATGCCGTAACAAAAACTCGAGGTGTTGAAAAGCGTCAAGAGATTATCCAAATTCTGTTTTAAATATACTTGACATTTTTTATGCTGCAAAATGTATATATTAATGTAATTGATGGTTGTTTTTAGTTGATTTTTAAGGCTTGTTTAGGCGTCTATTATTATTTCATACTTAACTTTAATTTTATCGAGCATATTTGTGAAATCTGAAGTTAATATTTTGCATTATTGATGTACTCTTATGTTAAATGTATGTTGTTCTAAAGTATTATAAAAAAATAAAAAAAATATATATATGTATGTATTCTTTGTTTAAAGTTTGTTATTGACGATGGATGATTTGAAGGAATAACAGGATTGCGGACATTTGCCATCTTTAAATGTTACAATAAATGATAACACTACGTTTCGAAGAATGGAAATCATCCTCTTTTTCAGGTGTAAAAAACTTAAAACATTAAAATGTGGGCTGTATTTTTGTCACGTTTTATTGTCAAGGAGGTGACATTAGGTTCTATTTACAGGTTAATTCTATGTTTAAAGTTAATTGTTGACGATGGTTGATCTGAAAGGAATAAAAGGAAATTCCGGACATTTGTCATTGTTAAGTGTTACAAATTAAACACGACGTTTCTAGAATTGGAATTCGTTCTCTTCTGCAGGTAAATTAACTAAAAGATTCCAGTTTTCTAAATGTCTTGTTTAATCGACGATCGCAGGCACACATGATTTTTATAGTTTTTTTTTAATTATTATTTTTTTATATAATTTTTTTTGTTTTTTAATTTTATTATTTTTTATTTATTTATTTTCTTTTTATATGGGGGATAGGATTTGGAACTTACAACAAATTATTTATTAATCAAACAAAGAAAATAAGTCTTCCGTGTCAGTTGAAGCATCATTGACAGTCTTCTTCAAATTGTGTAGCAATATTCTTTCTTTTTCTATCTGGATTTTTTGGAGTTCCATTTGTTGCAGCAACACTGCACGCTGTAATTGCGGAGTGGACATATCCCTTGTTTCGTCCGTTTCTAGCATTGACAGCCTTTTCGCTCCTTTTCTCACAGCTACCACAGGCTGCTTTGATGTAATCACTGAACAACTTGGCTGGTGTTCTACTTCCATGTTATCAGCTCCCTTCTGTTTAGATGAGGTTGTGTTTTTAGCAGATTCACCTTCACAAATTCTACTGAAGCAGCTCCGGCACCTTTTTAAAAAACAGGATTTTCTTCTTGTGTAAGGAGCAGTAAGAACTCTTTCTCCAGTCTTTAAGTTTAATTTTTTTGTTTCCAGTTGCTGTTCTATCAGTTTTTTTCTTTATTTTTGTTTTCATGTTGTTCAGCATTTTGAGAGTTGCGCCGGAGTAACTATTTTCCGGTGGCTTTAGAATATTCTGAACATATGATATCCAAGCTTTCTTCTTAGCACACATGACACTTGGCACTTTAGACTTTTCTACGACAACTGAATTTTCACTCAATAGTCGCACAAAAAGTGTTCTGTTAACAACGTCCCGCTCAACGTCAGCACAGTCACCGGCCTCATCACTTGACGACATAGTCAGCACCCAGAATGGTAAGTGACTGACAGACAGCAGACAAGTGAGTCATGCACCGACGAGCCGGTACATGGATATCCCAGATAAACAGGACTCCGTAGGAACGTTGAGTTTTGTTCACCAACATGCGGTGAGGGGTTATCGATAAGAGAAGGAAATAAAAGTGAAGTAAGTGCTATAGGGTAGTAAATACTACGGTAGTAAATGCTTCACCAAATCCGGACGGCCCGAAGTACTTACTACCCAGTGGAAGTATATTATTATTCACATCGTTCTGAGAAAATGCTACTACTTCGAAGTATTTACTTCAAGTAAATACTACTTTTTATTCACTTCACTAAATGTTATACCGTTATGAAATATGTTAAATACGTAGATCATGAAAGCTGGAAACTTAAATTTTTTAAAACCTAATCGCACTAAGCATTTGTGAGCTAATTTTTAAATAAAACATGTTTCATTAGTTTCACATGGTCCTCCATATTTTACTCTTAATCAACCTTTAAATTGTCATGTACAATTACACGAATACACATTTTAAATCATTGTTATGAGGTTATAAAGTATTACGTAATTGAAGAAGTGCATTTTAAATTTTATGGAACTTAATAACGGTAGTATCTATATACATTGTATTCAAAAATACAATACAAGTAATATATGTAATTTAACGCATATTAATAACGCATTTTAAAATGTTTTATCAAGTATAGTTAAAGATAATTTATTCAGAGAATCGTAATACAAAATGGAACCTCTCATTAATCAGTACAGTTCTTATGAGTTGTGGAGAAGTTCATGAAAGAGGGGTCTAGAGGCTAAACGAAGCATAATAACTCACATACACTCCCTTAACGAGCTGTCGTCTCACTCCGCTAAACATCCAACCGAACACAGCGGTCTCCTTTCCTCAGCCCAACGGTCCTAAACTTGAGGAGGAAATATGTAAACAAACTAAAACATATAATCTAAATACTTAGATTATTGCAGTATTGAAGTCACGTCGGAATATTTTTAATCGAATCACGATTCCAATGTTTTACACAAAGTCTCAATTTAAAATAAGTATCCCTTGCACATATTACTACTATTTTCTTTTTCATGCAATTATAGTTTTTGAATTTGGGTAAAACCAAGTTATAACAAACACATCTTAAAATCAGATTCAAAGTGTGTACAATCACTATAGAATGTATACCATACACTTAGTTATAACTCCTCGTTACGATCATATATGGAGCTTGTTAAAAATATCCGTAGACTGTTCCAGGAAAGAAATTTACTTCACAAAGTGTATACTATTATAACTTTTTTATAAAAAATTACAAAGCATTTATTTTCCAACAAAGTTATTTCATTATGAAGTAATGGAACATGACGGCAAGTTGTTGTTATAACACCTAAGGTCTGGAGTGCGTAGTACTGTTTCGTGACTTAAGGATTATTCATGGAATTTCTCAATTGAAATATCATTTTTCTCGACAGCTACTTATTATTTAAAAAAGGTGGGGTTTTAATGTGTAACAGCTGCACAATAAAGCTTGTGATACGATAAATACTTGTTTAATATGTCAAGTGTGTATAATACGTACGTGGTGCAAGTTTTCCACATTAGTCTTTCTGAAGTTTATGATGCCAAGTATACATTCCTAATCTATGTCAATCGTTTGCTTCTAGCTGATTTGTATAACCCCCAACATTATTAAGTTTCCATAATTTCATTACATTAAGTGATTCAAATTTCCCCATCTGACAAACAATTATTCAAGTATGGAATAAACATGTGTTAGGAAGATTCATAACTGTAACTAGGAATGCAGTAACATACTAACATGGAAATACAGTACTCGAGTATTTCTAAAATACTAACGAATTGGCTCTGTAAAGTATCTGACAAGCATTTTTTTTAATATTCCAGACCATGCCGCCTTAATGTTTGTTTTTATATGACTTATTATAAAACATAGAATTTATTTCATTGTTTATTGACGTTTTAGGTCAAAACTGTCAAACTTATACCTGAGCTCCGTACATTGGCAACTACTTGGTTACTAACCAGAATTTCAAAATTAAAACTGATTCAAAAATGGCGGTATTATAAACTATAAGTTTCGGTGTAGTATCTCTTAGCCCAAGACGGCTACCTATAGCGAAGCGCAATGTTTTAAGATTTTAAAAAGGTAAACAATGATTTGAGGCAATTTGAACCGGCAAGACTTTCGCGGTAGTTACAATATTGGCCACGTCAATCTAAAAACTAGAGGATAGTTTAAGGATGCCACTAAAACAGAAAGGGGCACAGGAGCTTGGATTTTTTAAATAAAAACCATAGAGCGAGCTGGTAGGTCCCTATGTGGCCGTTAATCTCACAGTTTTTTCAGCCAGAAATCACATCCATTAATGTTATGAAGCTCGAAAGAATTTTCGTCTAGGCAGCAGAGAGATCATCATTGCCACAGATAGTTAGGCAGGAGTTTTTGAGGGCACTCGACCCGTGTGTTCAAGAAATTACACTTCGTCTGGGATTGTTCCCTTGGCAGAAAACTACAATGTGACTATTTTTGACTCGTTCCTGGTTTTAAGGAGGTCCTTTTAGAACAAAAAGGAACCGATGCCTTAGATAGCCTAGTGCTCCGACATCCAACATGTCAGGAGGCCTCAAACAGCCTCTGTAGGGAAGTTCACTATTGTGTTGAATTTATGAGGAACTGAAATACTGGAAATGGGAACTTCTATTCAGGAACACAGGAGTTGGTATTTTGTAGTTCAATGAGACTTTAAGAGCCATGGGGGACATAGGCCTTGCCACTTAATCATAAGAAAAATAAGAAGCTATTAGAACTCTAAGATTGTAGATCCATTAACCTTCTTTAGTTTTAAAAATTATGTTTCATTCATTTTTTTTTCTTGTAAGAACATGTCATAAGAATTAAAGCCTTGGAAGTGAAGCATTAGTGGTAAAGTGTCAATAGATAGTTATATCACAGCATGTATAGTTTCTCATCCTGTGGCGTGAGATGTACCATCATCCGAATTATTGTTACCTACATATAATTTAAGCCTTCAACCAAAAATTGAAGTCTGTAGGTTAGTTAGTTCAAAATATAGTGCGGACATACAGACAGACAGAATGAAATTTTTCCAGCCCGATATTAGTATAAGGCTAATCACGCAGCCACTTTTAGTTTTACAGATACATCGATTTTAATATACTATCATGCCAATGAAAAGCTGATTTTGTTTGTTAATATAAACATATTATTGTAGCTTTCATGCATTTGAAGTAACTCGGTAAACCAGAGTATATATTTCCTTTGTACTCGTTGTAGTACACAGATAACTGCGAAAGTTTTGTGGTTGGGCGTTTGATGTAAACCACAAGGGGAAAAGCTTTCACCCCAGACTCCGGAGAACATTTAGAACTTTTTTGGGAACCTTTTCTATTAAAAAAAAAGTAGCCACACAATATTGGATAACAACGAACTGGTAAACAAATATATCAAACCAATACTTCATCAACATGTTGTTTTCTGTGATTGTATGTTCATTATATTTACACATATAAACTGAACAAAAATAAAAATACTTAAAAATAAAATGTCAACTTTGTAGACAAATGATTGACTGGAAAACACCAAACGAAACAATATTTTTATTGCTGTCAATACCTCAATCCACTGCCGAGTTGGTATATTGCTCTCTATGAATCACAACAGACACAGCCAGTCATTTGCCAGTTTAGATAGTTCGCCGCGAGGCTCTAGAAGTGTCCATGGAATATTGCAGCCATTAATATTGTCCGTGAAGTCCGTAACTGTATTTGTCATTGACAGGTGGTTGGCCAGTGAAGGGTCTCTTTGGAAATGAAACTATTTGAACTCTGGAAACACTGTGCTCCAATGGTACGGTAGATGTAGGTTGTTGTGTTACAGAGCTTTTTATTTTTGGACGTATCCTTTTGTCCCCCCCCACCCCCCCCCCCCCCCACCCCCCCCCCCCCCCACCCCCCCCCCCCCCCACCCCCCCCCCCCCCCACCCCCCCCCCCCCCCACCCCCCCCCCACATAGATACCCATATATGCTGTGTGAAGAACATTCATTTATGGTTCTGTATTGTTTATTGTAATGAGAGTGTATTCTCATCACTAGAGACAATAAACCAAATTACATACATTGTTGTATGTTGTTTAATATTGAATATTTTGATAAGTTAAAATTTACAATGGTGCAAGCAACTTTACGAGTAGAACACACTGAAGTCACGCTATTAATGGGGATAAAACCTCCCCGCGGGCTGGACTGTTAGAGGGTGGCGGCGAGATGCGGGGGTTGCTGTAATAACACATCCTCCAGCCTTGCAGCACTTTATCCGCTTATTGTATGCTTTATTAAAGCAGTAATGATGTCGTGTTCAGTTAATGATGTTCATGAATAAAAATACTCGATATAAGTTGATAAAAGCAGAATCCTTGTAATATGCTACATCATAATGAAATGTATACGTAAAACAATTAGCCAAGTTAGGAAACATAAACATGCATCTATGTGCAAGCTCCTGTACAAATAAAAATGGTCTTAAAATCAAGATAAGCTCTATAAAAATTCCGTGGTTTCTGTTTCCGCTCACACAGTTCCCGCTGTAATGTGTTTTCTCTTTTATTTAAGTTTAAAGAATACTATCTTGAGTTTCGTATGTTCAGGTAAGTTCCCATATGCAGTTTTGTCTACTTTTCTTTAACGTATTGTTCAGTATTGATATTTTAGACAACTTTTTCTGTATTTAAAATTAAATTTTTATCCATTATATACTCGTAACTACCTAACCTTATATGTATGGCTATCAGTTTATCAAAAGGTTCCTCTCTATAATATAGTAGTGCGGAGCGACCAAAAGAATTAGTTAACAGTTCCACAAAAAGTTAAATTTTGGTGCAATAAAACATAAAAATACTATATTTAAGGGGTAATTTACAACATAAAATTTAACTTAAATAACATCAGTTACAATATTGTTAAATTAAAAATGTGGTTAGTTTAAATATGTTTATTACTCAACAATTTGTAATTCACTCCATGTCATTTATACAAATAATGAAAATAAGAGGTCCTAAAACTCCACCCTGAGCAACCCCAAATCTGTTTTAAAACTTTACTAGTGTAATTGACAATGTTTACAATACGTTAAATATTGTGGTAACAGATAAAACAAGAAAAGAAAAACAAGACCTTATTGCATGGAAACTAATAATGTGATTATATGAAACAGAGAAAGTTTAAGTTGAAAGGAACTTTGGGAAAATTGGCGGAAACCAATTTCCTGTGTAAACGTAGCGCACCGGTAGGGGCGCGGCGGAAGAGGAGTTTAACTCAGCAGCTTGTTTGGCATGTTATCTCGCAGCTTCCTTCTGTAACTGAGTTATGTCATTCACGTTTTGTCTGGAAGTGTTCAATTAAACTGATAATGAGAACCACCACCACTAGACACTGAATAAAAAAGTTACAAATTTAGCCCCAGATAATAATGTGTACTTGCAGGTTTAAAATTATAAAATTATTTATAAAAATAATATAAATTTAATTTTTAGCTTTGTTATTTACTTAAGCCATAGGAAGCTAGACTTAGTTCAAAATTATTTTAAATTAAACCACTATTTACGTAAATATATAGAACACAAAATATAATGTAGCTGACAGTGTTGTATCACGTTCGTAGCTCCATCTTATCCTGTCACGTATGGTTCCTGCACAGGCCGGTAGGCCGTAAGGATGTGCATGATAAGGTATTAAGCAATATCGGTATCCATTTATACAAGATATTAAACTTTTACAAGCAATAAAATTTTTAATATTTATTGAAAATAAAATTTCATATATTCATGTATCACAATATGTGCTGAAGTAAAGAATTGCACTAATTTTGATTGTTTTGACATCAATAATTGTCTTCCTGATTTAATTAGATGTATTTCAGAGATATCCTCTTGATATACCTAAACTGTAAACACATTTGTATCGTTATAGGTATTCAGAAGGACAGTGATGAAGCTTGAGATGAAGAAACTACATTTTTAATTGTTTCCTGCCAATTATAAGATGCCCTTAAAGAAAATCTTATTTTCTTTTAAATCATCCAGAAATGTTGAATAATTCCAATGTAGCGGTCCAGAAAAGGCTTAATCGCTCAAGCGATAAGTTGAGAATTCAGATGTCCAAGACTGCTGTGACTACTTTTTGCAATAAGTTATCGAAATTAATTTTCACTCAGGGTGAGTTAATGCACTCAGACAGTTGTTCCTAAAATTGTTTAATTCCTACTGAAATTATAAGTTAATTTCATATGATTGTTAAACAATACTTTTAAAACGAGCTTAAAGTAGACATCAAAGTACAAAATGTTACTTTTGTAGCCTACAATTTTGGTATACCTGATTTGTATATTAAAAAGCATGGTTTACTAAGGTCTCATAACTTTGTGATTTCAAAATAAATTTAATTGCTCTTATAATTTTCACAAAGCTATGTGGTTTACATTTTTTCCGAGCAATTGTGTCATCATTCTCAAAGATGCCTTAGATATTGCTGTTGTAAATAAATAATTGTACAAATTGTTTTTAGTATCAGTGTACTTGGAATATTACACCCCATTGGAATGTTCATTTAAAACCCATTAGTTACAATGGAAAATATTTTTCTAAATGAAAACAGAGGATGTGCGGTTATATACGCCTGTCCTTCAAGGCACGATATATTTGCAAGTTTAGACGAAGTTCACCCCAATAATACATTGGAGACGTGTGAGTACAGACAATTGCCCGAGCAGGGAGGAAAATTGGCCAATTGGCCGCGAACAATGGCAAGTTGATGAGCCGGACAGTCTGCGACAAACACAGGAAACCCGAGTTTTCTCGTCGATAGGTTTCGTGGTATAAAATAATTTATAGACACAAAACTTATGTTCCTTTACAAGGTTGGTTTATTACAGTTAGCTCTACTGCGTATGTTTTATTATTACAGTAATACTATTAGTATTATTGCTCTAGTTTGTTTGGAAGAGTAACGAACTCAAGTATATGTTATAAAAATATAAAGATACATTTTTTTAATAAACCATCTAACACAAAGTAAAATAATTAAGATTCACGTTTCCTAGTTGGATAACCAAGTATCTAAGAGCTATGAGTGTTTTCAGAATGATAATTTTCAGCATTGAGAGAAAAGTAGGGGATGGTCAGGTTTCACTTTTCAATTTCACCGAGCAATATTCAAACGAGTAACATTTTGACAAACTGTACTATTCCCACCAATTTCATTGTTGGTTTGGTTGAGATTAAAATTTAAAATGAAATAAATCAATAGCGTTTAATTCAAACAAGCAACACACCGATATTGAAACATTCCTCATTAACTTATCTTTAAAAATCAGAAATATTTAAAATGGCTAAAAAACACAGCTTGAAATACAAAGGTACAGAGTTTTTGTACTTTTACATTCTAACCATCAGTCTTTCCATACTTGTAACTAAGTCAATGATGAACATAATCTGTTCCCCAGAGTAAAACTGTATAAAAGCTTTGAGCTATTGAGTAAAACAACTTCCAATTGCAGCAGCCATTCAAGTTACGTATTAATAAATGTAACCGTTATAGAATACATCAGCTAACTATAAGGTACAAAGGGCTCCCACATTCATTCGACAGTTCAATATCAGGATTAATGATAAATAAGTTACTCAATTTAATCGTGCGTATTGATATTGAAATATGAACTTATTACGGAAAATCATTAATGTATTCGTGAATTTTCAAAAATTATCAATGATTTTTACTTGGTTTTTTTTCTACCACTTATCAATCATAAATATCCATTTATAATTAAGTAATGCACGTTTCTCTTCTATGAATCCCTCATAGTAACAATTAAAATAGAACGAATATAAGGACAGTAACGCAAACCACAATATTACATCACAAACATTGCAACGACTGCACAAAGCACAGGATTAGCTGTGAAGTGCTTGTGATGTAAAGCCAAGCAAGGATTAGCCTAGTTTTGACTCTATAATACAAATTGCTACGGAATGTTTCCTTCTTGTTTTATATATTTATAACACTTAGGATACATTTATAATAAATAATACATTTCTGAATTACTATCTAAGTAAGGGGAAACCTTGCAATAAAGGTTTTAAATCTAATGCCAGTTCTTGGATTCTGACTGAAGAAGTACAAAGATCTCGTTTCAATATTCTATTAACCCTCTTTCAGTCTTTAACTCCAGAGTAAGTTTCTTGCAAGACTTGCTGCGCTCAACTCGTTAAAGGAAGCTTTCAATTCCAGATCACCCTTATTTGCACAAAGTCTTCCCTAATATATTAGAGGAAATAAAGAACCCAAGCTCATTCCAGATTCTGTATGAACTACAAGTACGCTCATTCTGTTTGTATTTGGATGGACTATCACGTTAAAAACAATTAACTGTTGATAGATGTACAAAAACACTTTATATGACATACTTATCAGTCCAACAAATGCAAACTATTATAATTTAAAACAAATTTGTAAAACAAATTTTTTATTTAATTAAAGATAATTGTATTGCATATACTCAACATTCTTATATAAATACTTACAAAAAATTGCTTTTTCTAAAATAAAAATATATATGAATTTATTAAGAATGAATATAAGAAAATTATTACCTCTCCTAATTGTTTGTTAGATGGTATTTCACTCGGAAAAGGGTAGTGTAATGTGTCTCTTACAAAATTCCACGACCTTTCGAATCAAACACCGCGAGTTAACTGCTTTAAAAAACGTCTTCTGAATACCATTTGCTTATAGTTTCTGTTGTAAAACAGAACCTGCAAAATATATAATAAATTACTTATTACTGTATGTAAAATTTTAAATCTTCAAAAATAGCTTTTTATTTGTAAGTCATGCAAAATTTAGTTTTCTTCAACATATTGCGTTCAAAATACTTGCCAGAAATTAGGCACCAACTTTAAATTAAATTATGCAGTGCAAATTTTAAATTCTGGATTATGAACCATGGGAATTATAATTTAAAATACAGTCAAAATTAATGGTTCTGTACCCATTTTATTTCCTAAGTAGGCAGCTGAATCGTCTAATGTATTAGTAAAATAATTGCTAAGTTAAATTATATAAATATGCATACAAAATATTATAAGCCTTACAAACAGGGTAAGGGTATAGAGGGAAAATGTATCTAAAACAATGATTGTACGGCGGTGAGCTTTTACAAAGGTAAAACAAGTTGTAAGTGTCCTAGTATAACAAACCGTGACAGTGACAAGAGACGCCACAACTTTCTGCTACAAGAAGACTGGCGGGAGATCTGTGGACTATTAAAATGCAAATCTTGACTTTGTTGCATCACTACCACACTCGTATCTTGGACATAATTTTTAATTAACTCACACACAGCAATATTTGATTACGTTTCTTAATTTATTGACGTACAAAATTTTTAGATACCGAAAAACTTTAAGAGAGATCAAAATATTTCCCCATTCTTTTAAGTTTCTTGAATGTAATGTGCAGTTATTATGCAGTATGACCTTAGGGTAAGATCTTTTTGAACTTTGGAAAATATATTTACTGCACAATGTATACAATCAATCCCAACCACAAAATCGTACTCGAGGGCTCGAAGAGGTTATGTGGCCTATTTTACTCACTTAGTAACGACGATTTTCTTTGACCATGTTTAATTTAAATCGTAGTAACTCTATGGATGTTCAGGAGCGGCACATCACTAACTAATAATGTCGATATATACGGGTACAAAGGTAAGTTGATAGGCCTACTGGGGAGAATGACTGTTGGGAGTTGTTGGAGCTCCCTAATTGGTAAAGGTAGTTTCTAGCCTAAATAGATGAGCGTGCCAGCCACCTGCTTACTTTTACTGGAAAGGTTGGTACAGAACTGGACTTCCCTACTTCCAAGGAAACATGACCGAGATTATTGCCCTTCAAAATGCATCCAGACAGGAGGCGACCACTACCCCCAATCTTACCCATCCAGGATATCCTGTCACTTCAGAGTCAGCGCTAAGGTTCTTTTAGGTATAATTGCAAATTATAAGCTTCTGGTTTGAAGAGAACTAAAAAACCATCAATGCCCTGGACGGATAATGTATTATTGTATATACTCAAGACACCAAGATGCGCTTCCGTGGCTGAAAGTCAGTCTCTCGTGATGCCTTGTGAACATCAAGATATCCTTAATCACCTTGTAAGACATTCTAGTGCTTTCTCCAGGTTCCCCTGTAGGCTCCCCACCACAGGTTCCCCCCACAAAATCAACAGCAGCAGCAGCAGGTATATTCGCCGCACATAACTACATCGTTATATAACCCTCCTTCTTAATTCTATTAAAATAGTTTTGTTTTCTCGATTTATTAACAATACAATAATTATTTATACAATAACTGAATAATATATGTAAACTATAATTCACCTTGTACTAAACTTTTTTTGAACTATACTGCTCAATTTATAGTTACAGGACTCCAAAAATAAGTACTTTCTTGTACCTAGTTATTTTACTGTGAAAAATAGATATGTTTCCTCCGAATATGGAAATATGCTCTCAGAATAAAAGACAGTACCAGAGCTTAAGAAGTGGCAGGATGATGAAATGAGATTATATGAACAGAGGAAGTTCAAAGTGACAACAGTTTTGGGAAAACTGGCGGAAACCAATTTCCTGTTTAAAACGTAGCGCACCAGCGACGTGACGCGGCGGAAGAGGAGTTTAACTCGGCAGCTTGTTTGGTGAGTTATCTCAGATCTTCTTTCTGTAACTGAGTTATCTCATTTACGTTGACTGGAAGTTTCAAGTTTATGTGTTAATTAGAACTCCTGTTTTCTGGTACATGTATTTTCACGTTTTAGTTAGTTGTATTTATTATTGTATTATGTCTTTGTAAACATTAAGAGTGTAAAGCATGTGTCACTATGTACCCTGTAATAGTTTAATTTTGGAATAGTGCGTATAAGTTGAATAACCCAAAAATGAAGTAACTCTGTTCGTTAAGTACGTTTGCATTAAATAACAATTCAATAAATATTGAATATCCTAATTCAGCCATTTTAACCACAAATTTAGAACTTCGATTTCTTACAAATTTAGAAATTTCCACTCATTCACAATTCGCAATTCTTTATTACCAGAGAAAAAATAGAAAATTTTTATAGCAATCGTCATAAATACGCGTAACTCTATAGACTTACCACTAAATTATAGTAATATTTAAATTGTTTTATTTAAACAATTGTTATACTTAATAAAAGAAAACTAAACAATCATCGCTTAAAATAGGCAATGTCGATATAAGAATAGACATATAAACACCCAGTGAGACATGCCCTATCAAGTTTTATGTTCCATAATATAAATAGCGCTTTAAATTTTTAAAATGCAAAGGGTTCGTCTGGTTCTTTATATAGTAAGGAACTTTGTTAAAACATTTTACGCCAACTAGATATGGTAAGCTCTCGATGGTATAGCCTGTGCTGTGCTACCCTTAACACTTCCCTCCCCTAGTGTTATTATAGCAATGCCAGTCCCTGCAACGTGTGCTTTTACTTTCGTACTGACAGTACAATACAGTAACATACATGTAGAGGGATAGAAGTGTCAGAAATTCGAACCTTCAAAAACTGTTCTATATTTTTGTTACGTAAATATATTTTGAGAATGCAATGTTCTTATGTCACCACATATTAGCGTTGCACCCGTGCTTGACCACTGCGATATAACTTAACAACGTAACTGCGCTGTACACGTAATAGTGGTCATCGGTTTGATTTACCTTATTGACACTTCAAATTTGCCTTTTATACTTATAGCAGTAGTTATTGTTATTAATTTGTAGGAGTCATTGTTGTATAAGGTCATGTGAAATCGAAATTTAAAATTAGAGTTTTCAGTCCAGATTTGAATGTTTTTCACACGAATATTAAGTTTAGCTCTGTTTCACCTTCCTCTTATTCCAGCATCTGAAATCCGACACTCTCGCAGGCCTAATTTCTGGAATGTGGAGTCCACGTGTAAAGGGACCAAAAAAATTGATGACGAAGAAGAGGATGACGAGAATTAAAACAAACACTGCATTGTTTCGACTTTAGAAACACCTAGGGTCAAAAAAGAGATCGTTGGAAAAAAAGGCGTCTGTCTGGCCTTCCAGTAGCCATTCAGTGCAAACAAAATGGAAAGGTGTTTTTCTTGTCTCACCTTGTATATACACAAAATAATTCAATACGATAAGTGGACACGATCTCAAAGCACTGTAGAATAGCCGAATTTCCTGCGCATGCTCGAAATATTAGACATCCTCGTCTTACATTTCAATAAATGGAATGTCATTTATTTGTACCTCAATATAGTTTTTATTTATCATATTTGTTTATAATACTCTATTTTCTACTTTAAAAGTCTGGTCTGTCTCAAATTTACCATCAAATTGATGTGGGCCTTACTACTCTAGTAATTATAAAAAGGATGGCATAACAATATCACAGTGATAATTAATGTGTGAAATGCAATCAGGTACCATAGTGTTCATATCTGCTCCTCGTAAACTCCCAAGGATTGAGCTGAACCAACCCTAAAGTCCCCGAATTTGGAGCTCTAAGACACACTTATCTCATTCCTCTCTCTCCACATGTTGGGCTCACACCTCCTCAAGTAATAGTCTACCCTCTGTCCACATGTTGTAGTACGCTTCTTCTTCTAATGCTATTATCCAGCATTTTACCTAAACCGGCTCGGTAAATCTCTGCAAAGCGAGTGTGTAGGTTATGGTAGGACACCATTTTCCTGTTTAGGCCTAAATGCGTTAGATTTGTATATATCCCTAGAATCAATCAAACTAGAGTTAGCATGATGATGTAGAGTACACAGTAAACTCGCTATCAATGTTGCCTAACTCAATTGTGAATATTATCTTCCTATGATCTGGAAACAGGGGGAAATGTTCATTATATCAAAATAAAGTTGCAAAATACAAACTGTGTGCTTTTACATAGATCGAGAAGAAATAATATAAAGTACGACCACTAAACCTCAATTAATTTTACCTAAAGCTAACAAAGAGCTCTCTCTTTACAACTTCGTATTGGCGCAATCATTGGTGAATTTGCAAAGTTCTGTTGAAAGGCCAGCAACTACTGAGAAGAGCAATCGGAATAGGGAATCTGGATCGCAATCAATCGTCCTTTGTCGAGATATTCTCTGATCTAGAATGTATCTTTCATCTTCAGTAACTTACTGGCCTAATTAGTATTATTGAAAATGTAAATTTTTGTTTACAAACGTGTTAATTAATCAGTTATTTCATAATTATTATATATAATTCTAACTGAAATGAAAGACATTTCCGTTAGAATATTCCACATATCGGCTATTGATAGCTTATTTCCAAGTTCCCAATAAATGAATAAAATATTAGAGTAAACCTTTCTAAAACAAAGAAAGATTGGAATAAATCATCCTAGTTATATAATACTGACATCCATATACGTTTCAATATGAAATCAAAATTATTACTCACCAAAAACTAAAAAGGTTTAAATATAACTATTAAAATTTTACTTAAGTCCAATGATATATATATATGTAACTTATATATATATATATATATATATATATATATATATTTAAGGATTAATTTTCTTTGTCACCCCACACACTTTAGATTGCGTAATACATTGTTTTTTTTTTTTTTTTTTTTTTTTTTTTATTCAAACACAAAACTACAATCAAAATGTTTTAAATGTAGTGACCGGACATTTGGTTTCTGCCCAGAACCAGTAAGGGCTTTAGTGTAAGTTTTTAAGGAAACAGACAAATAAGAGCCGAAGTCGTGAATGAAATAACGAGGTCTTTAGAGAATGCCTCGTAGTCATATTTATATAGAAACGAATAATTCATAAATTTCTCCTTGATTTTATTTTATATTATGTAAAAAACATTCTTAAATAATAGTAACAAAGTCTTTAACTTAAATTTACAATTTTGCTTTTTTAATGTGCATAATAAAGTCCGTGCTTTACACCTTGCATACAGTTGAAAGGTATTAAAAACGCCACAAGTGTTTGTTTAATAATACCTTTTTTCCCCCGTTTTGACATTATAGAATTGAATGAACTAAACCTAGACCCTCAGAACCATTTACCAGTGTCTTGTGTTATAGGAATTGTAACAGAACCTGTAACCCTTTAATAAATAGATGTTGAACTTCCCCACTAAAGAAGCTCAGGGATCATGTTTAATATTCTATTAACTCCTTTCCGCTCTTCCCCTTCTGGAAAGTATCTTACAAGTCTTTGGCTCCCCAGAGCTCGTTAAATGAAGATTTTTCAATTGCAAATTACCTTTATTTGCAAAGTCATTTAAAACAGTTTAGAAAAGAAAAAGTAAAATATAGAGTCCAAATAACTTTATGTTTAGAATATGTTAACGTAGGAAAATATATTTTCAATAAAGCATAAAGCACAACTGTGGCTACCTTGTTTTCTAATAAAAGTTTTCGCACTATATGCTTAGCGGTTCTTTTTTAACGGAAATTTAATACTGATTATAAATGAACGCATGTTTAATTACATTTATTTATATAGGTTATAATTGTATTTACTTATTTATTTACTTGCAAAATTTTGTGAGCACTCTCTCTTAATAAATAGTTACGTTTTTCTTAAAATAAATTTATATCTAGTGAAGATTATCCCATAAGAACCTGTGAATAAGTTAATAAATTACATTCACAAAAGTAAGCGGCAAAATGCCAAAATCTAAAGTTCTGAAGTACAACTTTCATGGATTTGTGATGGTTTTCTATTCATAATGCAGTTTTAATCTTTAGCCCAATGTTAAAATCTTATTCTCAGATGCGCGACCAATAGCTAACTAACGTACGCTCTTAAACAATGGCTGACAGTATGTTACATGGTTAACCTTATCTGAGTTCAGGTCACAAAATTACAGCATAATGTCGCATCGAAAGGTTCATTAATCTCACCACTGACACTGTTCAGCTGTTGGAAGCGTATATAATTACAGCATGCCCGTGCTGATTACCACACTAGTGAGGTTATGTTGGTCACTACGTGACTGATACAATGTAAGGATACAAAGGTTGAACATTTGAAATTAGTTAAATTATTAAAGTGTCACACCATGTTCCAACCTTTAAAAATATCCACAACCATTAATCGTATGCGTTTTCCAAGACTTTATAGATTTATAATTTTATTAATTTACAAACGTCCGAGAATAATAAGTGACCCAGTATATTTTAGTGATATAAAGTTTGGTAATGACTTAATAAGTTTACGATTGGTGTTATGTATGTTTTCCAGTATAAAATTGTTCTCTCGTTAGCCATCCTTTTTTTAACTGCAGTTTATAACTGTCACGAATCCTGGAGTTGATTGCTTCGCTGTACAGTATAGAGAAAATACGTACATTTGGATTGTGTACACTATCCAAAGGAGAATTTATGGTACAAATGTTTCTGTATAAAACCGTTGAACAATATCCGAAGCACTGATTGCCTTCGCCATTAGTATAGATACGCGGTGAAGGGAGGAGGCGGACAGCTGTGACGTGTTTGGTAACAACATTCCCTCTTTCCTCACCATCTTTCCCCTCATGATAACGATGCCTGGACATGCGTTTTGGCTTTCCTCAGCCAAAAAATTTATCAAGTGTTCTCTATTAGTTTAAATTTTCTTTGGTCGTGTTACGTAACTTCTCTAACAAACATTTAAAAAAATACAGGACACCTTTCCTTATTTTAATGTAAGTAATCTTGCTCACGATGTTATGAGTTGGATTCAGGGACATAAGAACTTTTTAAAAGGATTCAAGAGGTAGACATTTTTTGATGATATATTATTTTCTTTCTTTAATAATGTGTTATTGGGAAACATGTATTCCTAGTTAAGAAAAGAGTACTCTTATAATTCTTACAATAAATATCAACACTAATGGCGTAGTAATTTTAAATAAAAATTAACACAAGAAAAGTACTTCGCTCTTTTTTCTAACCATATATTTCATTATCATGTTAAAATATTTTAAGGGGGATTTAATATTATGATCACATGATAGCTTGTTTATAAAAAAAAGAAAGTTGAATTGATTAAATGTTTTTCAATTTTAACAACAAGCTCTTATAATTATTACACACAATTATTCTATTCTTAGTTATTATATGTAACAATCACTATTTTAACAAAATATGGAAACGTGTTAATTATATTAGTACACTGAATGTAATGGAAATAAATAAAAAAGATGGGAACAATAACTAATTGTTTAACAATTATCTCACTTACCATACCTTGGGGTCGAAGAAAAATCAAAATTTGGAACAACATGTAGCTTAATTGTTTTATTATAGAATTACGGAGTGTCACGGTTAAAACATGTTACTATCACGCATCCAACAGATTTTTATTTTTCCTTGTTGACTTTCTTGTTGTGTCATTTAGATAACAAAACAATAAAGTACAAAATAGTTCTAACATGTTTTTAAATAACCGAAATAATTTAGACACCTCCAATAATTCTAAGATTTAAGAGGGAGTGGAAATGTTTTATGTTGTATTATGTTGTGTTGTGTGTTATGTGTTTTTATGTTTTGTGTGTGTTATGTTTGTTGTTCTCATGGATTTAAAATCAAGATTGCCATCAATACAGTCGTCCATAGTGGAATTCTTCAGATCTGATGTGAACCGTACTCGGTCGTTCTGATTTTTCTTGCAATATGGAAGAGAGCTCCATTATTGACGACGATAGGTTTACAAACATTGTATTGAATTTTTATTTGATTTGTAATGTTATCTCTCTCTTGAACCATCTTTTGTCTATTAAAAATTTGAAATCGTTGAAAGAGTATCACTTAAAAGCCATGTTTAAGAATTCAGTGCAACACACTCAAAACTCTAGACTGTATTGACTTAATTAATTAAAAAAATAGTGTTCAAATTATTATAGTATGGGGAGATACATATATCTTGTTGTCAGCTAAACAATGACCGAACCAAAATAATTTGTAACCTTTGGAGTTGTTATTTTGAAACCAAAGTTGAATTGCTTATTATACAGATTAATTAAATTAGACAAACACCAGTGTACATACCGTCTAAGAACGCAATGCACCAAATGCTAATCTTAATCACCGTAAACAATACAAACACTGTACACTGCCGTATTTAAATTCCTCACTGACCCAGTCATTTCCACCAAAACTATAATTGTCTGAGTGCATTACTCCGGGAACCATAATATGTGTCATAATGTCATACGGGAACCTCGATTACAACACGACAATATCTCGAGTTTAGCCTTTTGAATAATACGAATAACAGAAAAAAATGGGTGATAAATGGATTACATTACGGCATGAAATACACGTTAAAAGGGATTGGATACGCAATTTTTAAGAATTTGTGATTATGTTACACCTATTAAAATTCGTATTTAAATTGTTTATCTAGAGAACTAATGGAGTTATGTAATAAATTATCTACCCACAACAAATTAAACGAACGTTTCCATTAACTTAAAAGTTACAAATATTAGCGTAATAATATTACGTAAATGAATATTTCGTTGAGGTTTTTCTAAAAAACCGTCCCTTATGTACGTATCTTATAATTGTTTGACGTATGTTATACGTATAATATGCTTTATTGTACTATTGTGCAGCACTTATTTCTTGACCCATTCATTACTTATTTTGAATACATAAATAAAATACTTCTGGTTTTGCAGATCCGTATGAAAGGTAGCCGAGATAATAATTACTAGTATTTAGCACCGTAGCACCAATAGGTTGTTTTTAAATCTACCAACCATAATTTGGTATTGAAATGAAGTAAGTGGTCACCAATAAAAATTTAAATCGATTCACGAACAACAAAAATGTTTATGAGATTATTATAATACAAGGCTACACATTTGCACTGGTTAAAACCCAAACCTTCAGAGTAACAATCTCAACAAGCCCGTGCAATGCAGTAACATGAGGGTATGAGATGTTCCACCCACACAGTATTACACTTAGGCTTAAATATTTAATATGTAGTTAACATTCACACCTCGACACCCTGGCAAATTAATAACCTTCTCTGAATAAGGATCAGAGTCAGCGATGCGGGAAGCTGAAACTCGAATGCCTAATTAAACTCTGTATAGATCCTGAGGGAAGGTCACAACTTAATGTCATGCGGATTGCTGTATTGACTGTTCAATTTTGAATGACTTGTTTTAAATTATTTAGTTTATTATTTCACTATGTGTTAAATTTAACTATATTTATAACTATAATTCACAAGTTCGACTAAGGAATGAATTATAAATTAACAAATATTATAATTACGTAGAACTATAATTTTTTTTGTTCTATGTTTTTTAATAGAACTAAAATGTATAACGATAATAAATATGACAGATTCCTAATTAATACGAGTTAAGAACCTATCATAAGTGATTGTGTAGTAACACGTAACATCATATAACTAAACACATCACTCCGCTTTCAATGTTCAGCTGGTTTCGTGTGATGTGTTAATTCCAACTAGCCATCTCTCTTTAAACACTTTTATTGTGTGTAATTAATAAACAGAGTCATGTTGCTCATAGGTTTCTAAAAATATATTCTTTGCTTTAGATAAAGCGTGTCTTGTACCATCACGACTGACATACATAAATAATATGTCACAAATATGTACATAATACTTTTACACTCAGAGCCAACATCGTACTAAGTTCTATATTTTAATCAGTAACGTTTGGCAGGGATAGATGTTTTGAATGAAACATGTAGATTATATTTATCATGTTACTATCTGCACATTATAAGGTTATCTTTATATTAGTACATTAATCAACTAAACTCCTTTAAAAAAACCCTTTTTTGTTGCACACGTTTCGAAAATTCTGTCATCTTCAGTGTACATTAACCCCAAAAAACGCGTATGCCCAATAAGTGTTTAAAAAAGGTTTTACTTGATTAATACACTAATATAGAATATAATTAAATTAATCATAACTAATGCAATAAAATAATGTGAAAGTGAGTAAACCTATTGCACCGAATGTACTATGGATGGAATGTTAAGACTTTGTGAATCCCTGGTTAAAATATAGGCCTATATTGGAAACTCCCTCCGAGCTACGTCTCACTGGTCTATCAAGTTGCGAGAAAATCTCATCTTGGTCACCAAAGTTGAGGATTATTATTAGAGAGAATCTGGCAAATTGTAATAACTGTTTCAAAATAAATGTTGAAATAACCAAATTAACACATTAGTAAGACAGTTTGCAATTGGTAGTGTTGTGGAAGATAACTATGTTATAGTAATTTTCAGTGTTGCATTTGAATTACAGCAACATCTGATTTTTATACCAGCTGTTCAAATATGGACCACCAGCTGTTCATTGATTGGGAATGAAATGTAATTTAATGAAACTGTTCGTAATAATAGAGTCAATCATGTCCAAAAAACTAACACAACAAATAACCATCCATCGATGCAAATAACGCATCTGCTTTACTGGCCTCCTCCAGTAGTTGACCAGACTGGAGCTACAGTACATTAGTGTGTTGTAATAAAACAAACGTATACCCGAACCAATGTTCTGCCAAAAACAATTGGAATTTATAATATTAAAAAAATAAAATAATAAATAAGCACTAAATACCTGGAATAAAACTTCTAATAGGATCCTATTCACTAAAAACTTTTAAATAATTTTGTAACGAACCTTTTTAAGAGGTTATAATTGTATTAAATATGAATCATATATTTTGTATGAATTTAATTTTAGGTGGATTTATATAAATTTTTTATGCGAAAGAAGTTTAGTTGATCAAAACTTTTCACAATTCAAATGTTACTGGGCACACCTTGATTCTGAATTATAAATCCAGCATTACATACATCCTCAGGGAATTATGACAGTAAAAAGCAGGGCTTGCATATTTAACATGTAATTAAAACTGGTACATCGCACCCAAAGCCATGTTAATAGGTAAACACAACAACAACAACGATATCAGAAGCGGGAAACAGGAGTTTCTAATTAAATTCACAGCGGGAACGTGGAGATTGCTGAACACAAAACACGTTCACTAGATTGCTTGGGTTGTGGTTTATTTCAGAGCAGAGCCTGTCGCTTTCAAGCATTTCTATTCTGTTGTCTTAGACTGAAGTGTACGAAACAACTTGGGAATACTACTGGAATACTCCAAGCCATTCAAAGCGTTGGGATTACATACTTCGATTATGTTTGGCCTATTAAGTATATTGTTTACCTAAATAGGTTCGTTATCTGTTATATTTAAGGACATCCTAAAAAAGAAACTATTTTAATCCATTAAAGAAAAGTGGGAGGCACTATGCTTCTTTAAATTTGAATTCGTATAATGTTCTAATCACAACAGATTAAAATGTTAAGGAGTGTTTGGTCCTGAAATGTACAAATTACACAACAAACTTATTATATATATATATATATATATATATATATATATATATATATATATATACTATGTACTTTGCCTATTTGACATTTTATATAGGAACAAAAATATACTCTGACAATTTTTCATTATAACAATATCTGTTATTTTGGCTGTCCATTAACATTGACGGCTTCAATAGCCATTACTTTGGAATATGAGTCATGTACAAAATGCAAAAGACTTTTTTTGTTAGTTTTTAAGATCACTTTAAGTATACTTCCTATTAAGATCACAAACACCTTGAGTTCTTTTATTACTTTTAAATTCGTTTCTTGTTTTAGCACATTTTGAACAACAACAAAATTACTCATTTTTTTTCATTTTCATATCAGAGAATGCTCAGATTTTTGGATTTTATTCTATAATAAATAAAAACCTGGAAATATTATTCTGTATTATTACAAAATGGAAATATTTGAAGGGTGATATTATTTTGTAAAATATTATGACGACTGGTCTTTCCCAGGAAGTGTGAAAATGAGTTTTCATCTGAAAACCGATTAGGATTTTCATTTTAAGTTTCATTCATTTTTATGTTTGATTATATGTTACGTAAAATTTTAAACGATTTTTATGACTTTAGCAAATGATTTTCTTTAATTTAAAAGCAACTTTAAATCTAAATTGTTGCTAAATATCACGGATTACCTTAAAAACAAAACTTCAAAATAGTCTGCACCCTAGGTATTATTCGTATACATTTTTCACGCAAAATGTTAATATTTGTAATTTCCTACAAACAGATGTCACCACTTAGGATGTTAGGAGACCCAAAAGACTTTACAAATGAAACTAATGAAGGTCAGGAGCCGGGTTTACCTAATGACCCTTGAGTGTATATTGCGGGAGAAGTTCTCGTTAGTGTTATGTATGTTCTCCAGCTCGTTAGCTATCCTTAACTGTACCCTCGTATGGGGCTGTTCCGCTTACTTGACTTCATCTACTTATTTTATATTTGTTTGCGTTAAATTAAATTAAACTAAATTAAACTTTTGTTTTATTATCACTTTATGTTTCACAAAAGGATTAGTTAAGAAAGCCCACCTAATTTAACTTATTTATAAAATAGACCTGTATAAATTAAAGTCAACGTTTCTGTATAAAACCGGTAGGCAGGATCCCAAATACCGATCACCTTCATGACATTAGTTAAACATATTAGTTTATTTGGCATTGAGAAGGTATAACGGGCAGACGTGGTGTCGTTATGTAACAACTCTATATCACACCCCTTCCTCGTCGTGATACGATATTTATTTCGTCATACGCCTTAACTCTGAAATGTCAGGGTAGCCGATGAGTGTTGTAGCTGTGCGATATTGGGAAAGCCGATAGCCGAGTGGTCTAAGACGTTTTACTTTTGGATCTGAGATAGAGATAGCGGTAATTTAAAACCTGACTGTAACCATACCACTTGTATTATCTACCTTGTAATTTATCGACTCTCTTTCTTATTTCATTGGATAAGAGTTTTTTATGAAATCTCAGTAGCAGCAAGCTTTTATTATTTCCACACCCCTTCGATTGTCATGATACTGATGTTTGACTTAGACTTACGCTTTCACTTTGGAATTTCAGAATATTATTTAAACAAAGGTTTTAAGTTGTATTTTTTTAAAGCTATTGTGCGTATTTAGTAATGTAATGAAGGCTTTTCACTAAAAATAGTTTAGCAAATAAGATAACTTAATTCCAGTCATTGCCCAATTTCAAACACAAATCCTCAGGTTTAGATGCATACGATAATTCAGTTAAGATATGAAAAAAACAACTTGATCAATAATTGATATATATAATAAACCCAAAATATACTAGTATTGTTTTTAAAAGGTCTTCTGACTCTTGTTAGCGTTTTTATTCTTGTGAGGCGTTAGTTGGATCCTAGAAATAAGGAAAGCTGGAAAAAGTGTTTAACAATATTGTGAAAGTCCATGAAACAAAAAAACTTTGGAAACTGTTTTTAAAACACAACTCATTTGTTTAGTAGAATTTCCGTTTTGGAAGTTTAGCTGCTAAAACAGTACAAAACAAAACTTCTAGGATATAAAGAGTTGAATCATGCATCACTTAAAAAATTATAGGAGAACGGTTGCAATTTTTGGAAAATATAGTTCTTCCGTTAAATTTTTTAAATGTACACTAAATTTAGATAATTAAAATGTAATTAAATTATTTAAACTGTAAAACATTTTAAACAAATATGGAACTGAAATATAGTAAAAAGAGGTTGTAAAATTGTATATCACTTATTGTGCTTACGTTGTGTACACATTATGAATGGCCGTATCTTTCTTCTATCACCATAAACTTTGTTCAAAAACTTCAAACTTACTTAAAATTTAGGTTATCTGTATAATGACGGCAATATGAGATTGCTCACTCGTACTTGATCAGTGCCAACACAAGAAACCACAGAGTAAACAAATTTTGACAAACAAGAAACACCAGAGTAATCAACTACTGACAAACAAGAAACACACAGTAATCAACTATTGACAAACAAGAAACACTAGAGTAATCAACTACTGACAAACAAGAAACACACAGAGTAATCAACTATTGACAAACAAGAAACACACAGAGTAATCAACTATTGACAAACAAGAAACACACAGAGTAATCAACTATTGACAAACAAGAAACACACAAAGTAATCAACTTTTGACAAACAAGAAAACACACTGAGTAATCAACTATTGACAAACAAGAAACACACAGAGTAATCAACTACTGACAAACAAGAAACACACAGAGTAATCAACTATTGACAAACAAGAAACACACAGAGTAATCAACTATTGACAAACAAGAAACACACAGAGTAATCAACTATTGACAAACAAGAAACACACAGAGTAATCAACTATTGACAAACAAGAAACACATAGAGTAATCAACTATTGACAAACAAGAAAACACACAGAGTAATCAACTATTGACAAACAAGAAACACACAGAGTAATCAACTTTTGACAAACAAGAAACACACTGAGTAATGTACTATTGACAAACAAGAAACACTCAGAGTAAATTAAAGTATTAGCAAAGAGTATGTCTCTTGATAATATAAGCATCTTGCTTCTTTTAAACTATATCACTATCACAACTAAAATAATTCCTAACATTCATTCATTGACAAACGAAAGAAAGAGTGAGGCATGGAAACTAATGATTTTATCTTAGAAGGAGCTTCAACGTTTTACACAATCTTGAGTTTTGACCAATTGGACATTAGATCGACTTTGAAACCTTTAAATTCGTTTGCAAGATACGTCATTTCTAGTTTATTTCTGAACAACAGTTTAATGTATTTACTTTTAGGGCTGTAAGTGAGAAAATGGCACTAAAATGTGGTTTTTACAATTTTATTTTACAGTATTTAATCGAATTAACCTTGTTGAAAAGCCTTTCATTACATAACCGTAGCTTCTCCTTACTGACATGAAATTACATTACTCTTTTAACTGGAACATCCTCATTATACTTGTTAAAAAGTATAGTTCCGTTTACACGTATTTCTGCAAACGTCAAGTTTAAAAAAATGTGTTATCAATTATCATCAATTCAACAATTATCCTAAGGACAGAATTTCCGGTAAATGTTTGGACATCCTAACTGATTATGATCTCTCCTCAAATATTTCTATAAGCAGTGATGCGAAAGATCACTTCTAGGATATTATACCAGCACTTTGTTGTTTTAGTAAATCAAAGATCTGGGCGTTATTTTCGATGGTAGTCTTAGTTTTTGTGATAATGCAAATTATGTACTGACTGACTTTTATAGGCGTTTAAGGTTTATGAAAAAAATTACGAAACTATTATAAAATTATGAAGCTACTAATAAATCCTTCTATTGTAGGAATACTAAGAAGTAATTACTGGAATACTGGCTCAGTAATCTGGAATTATATCCCCCCCCCCCCCCCACCCCCCCCCCCCCCCACCCCCCCCCCCCCCCACCCCCCCCCCCCCCCACCCCCCCCCCCCCCCACCCCCCCCCCCCCCCACCCCATCGTATAGTCTAAGACATACATAATTGAATGCTGATGTTTCATAAGTCTTAAACTATATTAGATATAATGAACTTATGTGTGTCGTGGCGCCCAACGTGCACTTGACTTCCGTCCATCACAACGGAAAAGAAACTAAATACTCATGCTGACGTCTTAACACCTTTTCACAAGTAATTTTTTATATTTAAACCTTTATATATTTATAATTATCCGATGCATATTTAAATATACTTATTAAATGTAATCACAATTCTAAAATTTGGAATAAGGGCTTTAAGGGCTTTATGAATAAAGTTTTTCCAACCTTCATAAATATATTGTTTCATTTTTGAAAAAAATAATTTTTCAAGTTTACAATGTAATTCAGTAAGTTTTTATGGTCCATACTACTAAAATTTTCACGAACGTACCCGACCAATTCAATTTGATGCTTGGTAAATATCCTGTACATTTTATTAATATATTAACCTCAAGTGAAATTGAGAGTCATGGATTAAGGATTGTTTTTCACTCTTTTTTCTTTGTACTTTGTTCAACTGATTCCTCAATTGTCTTTAAAATAAGTAGGCCCATTATAGAAAAGATTTTATTGAAAAATCCTTTAGCTTTTTCTCCCTTTATCTCCCAGATCTCTTAGATAGAGTAGCGTGTCAAAAACGTGATGAGGATGTGAATTCATGTTAAAACCGTCATAAATTGATCTCGAAATCATTATCAAGGTAGGTTTTTCATTTTTAATTGGATACTGCTGAGATACTCCAATTGTCGGGCTGGATCGGTATTTGGGAGATGTACGGAAGCTATGCTGTTTCTCACACTATGTCACGAGATTATGTTTATCGCCAGCTTATTGTGGACGTGAGTAAACTCGTCGCCTAAATCGATCCTCAACACCCGGGGGTGTCCAAGTTGTCTATAGAGGGGCAAACCGGGCCAGAGGGAACCTCAGCACCCAAAAGTCTCAGTTGTGTGCAGTATCAGAGTCTAACACTTAAGCCGCGTTTACACCAAATGCTGTCAGCAAATGTTGGCCAGCTTTTGTTGGCAGCATTGCTATCAACAAATGCTGGCAGCAAAATGCTGGCAGCAAATGTTGGCGAATTCCGAAACTGATCCAACATGTGTTGACAACATTTTTGCGCTTTGGTGCGTTTAGGTTGCATTCTGCATTCCGATGATGGTCAACACTCGAGCAACTTGCGGCGGTAGCAGCAGCGTGCGTCATCATAGGTAAAAAGAAAAGACCAAAGAGATATTGGGTAAGGCCTTCCCTTAGGGCCAGATCTGTGTATAGTGGAAGTGACTTACTTTCAGATTTAAATCAGGGCGGACGATATTAATCCATTGTCAAGAGAGTTTGAGGTGTGACGGCAGCGTTAAAAACTTCTTGAGGATGACAAGTAACGACTTTGAAAACCTTCTCACAGCTATTGGACCTAAAATTGCGAGACAAGACACCAATTACAGGCTAGCAATACCTGCACGAGAAAGACTTGCAGTGACCTTGAGATACTTGGCCAGTGGAGACTCTTACTCTAGTCTCAGTTACCTGTTTTAAAGTGGTCCAAAATCTACAATTTCTGGAATAATACCTGAAGTTTGTGCAGCTTTGATTGATGAGTTGAAGGATAATATAAAGGTAAGTGAATACTTGTATATAACCAAGTGTCCCATGATTGCCTCCTTCCATATCCAAAAATCAAATACATATGTGATTGGTTTATATTATGCTCTTTAGTAATAATAGTTTGTTTTGGAAATTGGGTTGGTTTTAAAGAAACTTAGTGAATATTTCACTCAAAGTTTAATTACATACATAAATAATACAAATAAAATCAAAACAGCTTTTATTTCCATAGAAATTTAGTTACTTTTTGTTGATAAACCTATAGATTTGAATAATTTTATCACAATAAGCATCATTGTACTCGTTCATGTTGAGGAGCCCACTCAGCAGAAATGGGACTTGCAGCGTTTGATGGATGATTGGATTTCATTAGATGTTAATGGATCGTATGACTGAATGTAGGAAGATGCACTGGTTGATCTTGATGGCTCTGGACCCATCGGTTAACTGTTTAAGTTCCATTTTCGAACAAAATGGTATTAATCCTGTGTTTTGCAAGTGCTTGGTCCCGAGAGTTTTTTAAGTTTTCGTAATTGACCACGCAACGTTTTTTCCAAAGATATCAAACTCGTCTTCAATTCCTGGCTGATTTAACTGGCTAGACACTTTTTTCATTACTTGATAAGCTTCATCCACAATTGAAGCTTTCCTCTTCTTCGTCAATTTTCGAGGAGGATCCGTTCCTGTTTTAGGTGTGTTGTCGGCAGTTGTGATTGATGTGTCATTGCCCTCCTCTGCAATGTCCTCCTAAAAATAAAACCACATTACTTTACAGTTGACATTACCTTGGAGTTGACAGAGTAGGTAAAAATCACTAGTTTTAAATCTTTTGCTGAAATAAACGTTTATTTTTTATAAGATTATGGTATACTAGTGGGGCCTGTGCGCAAATTGCGCATTTAATTTTTTTTTCTGTTTATGAGAAACTCACCTACAATTCGAAGAGATTATATGATTTTAAACTCACAGTTACAAAGTTTTATGAAAAATTTTATAAACGATATATTTCTGTTTACAATCTGACTTTAGTTACAAATTCATCTGAAGGTAATCAGCTGTTAAATTACAATCACATTTTAAAAACGTTATCACATAAAAAAAAGGGACGTAACAGAGAAAACCCTTATTGTATTAAGTATATTAATTGGCACTTATATCTTGACTGTATGGATCACTGACCTCTTTAAAATACATTTCATTTTGCAGTTGCCGAATACTAAAGAAGAATGGCTTACATCATGCCAAAGAGTACAACTCGCAATGGAATTTTCCGCACTGCATTGGAAGCATGGATGGGAAAACATGTGATGCTACAGGGCACCCATCAACACATCAAGTGAATATTTCAATTACAAAGGTTATTTCAGCATTGTTCTCCTGGCTGTTGTTGATGCAAATTATTGCTTTACTTACGTCTCTGTTGGTTGCCAAGGACGGTTATCTGATGGTGGGAGTGTTTGGCAAATAGTACCTTAAAAACAACACCTTCAAAATAAGACTTTTGAATCTTCCCGACCCAAGTTTCCTTCCAGGAAGGGAGTACTTACCGGTACCCTACTTTTTTCCTGGCTGACGATGCCTTTCCTTTAAAAATTAACATCATGAAGGCGTTTTCCTGGATTGCATGATAAGGCAAGTGTAAAACGTGTCTTCAACTATCGCCACTGCAGGGGCCGTAGAGTAGTGGAAAATGTATTCGGAATATTGAGTGTTATTTTCCGTGTGTTGAGGAAACCAATGTTTATTGGAACCAGAGCGGGCAGACACAGTTGTTTTAGCCTGCTGTCACCCTGCATAACTTTTTGCGAAGAAGTATGTCATCAGCTTCAACGTATACACCTCCCGGAGCTTTTGATGTCGAGGACCTAGCTACAGGATCATTAGTGCCAGGACAATGGAGAGTTGATGGAATGCCTAGAGACACTCTACTTCGTTTAAAGAAGATTCCAAAAAAAATCCAAAAAAACCTTCCCAGCTGGCCAAACAAATACGTGATGAAATCAGTGTTTACTTTCAAAGTGACGAGGGTTTCAGTGCCATGGCAAAACAACTACTAGGCCTAAAATACAAATGTACATAAGGACGTTTGCACATATTATAACGTTATAGTTGAATTTACAACAATAACAAAGTAACAATTAAAGTAGTGTTAATTACATTATATAATTTGTAACAAATTTTAGACCGTTGTGTTTATGTTTAACTTTTTTTAACCTATAAAAGTGACATTAAAATATGTGACAATTTGATAAAATAATCTTGTTAACTACTTGCCTGCACTGTTTTCATCGGCAGCCTCTTTGTCGTCAGTGGCAATCCCAGCTTCTTTAATCTTCCGTGCAGTAGTTTTATCCTTTAAAAACAGCATCGCTTTAAAATAACACCACTTGCTTTTATACTCGTCTGCCCCCGAAACCACTCTTCTTCTTCTTAAGTTCTCTCTTTGAAACTGTGCCAACAATGTTTTCACTTTTGCCTGTACTTCCGTATTACTGGCTTTTATTTCCCGCGAAATGTCATTCCATGCATAGTTCTTTAGGTTTTTATTTTTAAAATCAGGGTCCATCGGATTCCAAAGAACTGGTTGCTCTCGATATAGGTCAATCAATTGCATGACTGTTTCACGGGGACCAAATCAATTTCACTCTCAATGCTGTCGCTGTTCATATTGAGTTGAGAAACACGGACACCAAACAACACAGACGTACTACCATCAACAGTCGCAACTAGAGTAGTACTGACGCTGTCGGAACGACATGGCGGCCAACCACGTGCGCTAAGGGAAGTGTTGCCAACATTGTTGACGGTCGCTTTTAGTCCCGTCAACATTGCTGCCAGCATAAGTTTGACAACATTCTTTGATCTTTACCGACTACTGGTGGGTAAATGCTGCCAACACTTTTCGGTGCTGACAGCATTGTTGGAATTAAAAGTACGATTTTTGTAAATGTTGTCAGCTTTTGCTGGTCAGCAATGTTGTCAGCTCCGGTGTAAACGCGGCTTTACATAATGATTTGCGTTTCTGGCTCGAACAAACTGTATTTCCAACGCTACCGTTGAGTCTGGCTCGTTGCACTTATCAGAAAAATACAAAATACATAGGTCTCGGAAACCTACTTCGGTTTAAAATGCATATACTTCTAGCCCTTGCCATATACTCCGCTCTAAGACATTTTCAGTGTTCTTAAGGCCGTTTCACACCGCGGTCACACTGTCACGTTACGTCAGGTGACAAATGTCGCGTGACAGACGTACAGTTCACACCGCAACCGACGTCTGTCATATACTGGGACATTGTTTCTGCTCTGTTAGTCGGTTTAGTTGAAGCAGGTAACATGGCCAAGTGGTTCGTGGTGCGATAGCGCGTTCACTAAAAATGTGCCTTGGTTGAATGACGGCGATAGTAGTTCGAGTAGTGAAGAGGAACTCATGCTGTTGTATTCGGTTACAAACCGAACGCACTGGGTGCACCCTATCAACCATTAGAACAACTTACTATTTTGTTCCAGTTGCTCTGCTATTTCATCTCATGCTGTGTCCTTTAAATTGCTATCTCTATACTCCTCCAAATCTGTATTCCACAGCAGTGGATGCGTTTCTGACAGCTTCAATTAACTGTTCCATAATAAACAACAAAAATAGCAATCCAGCTTCTTGTAAAAGAGTTACAGCACGAAACTGCGCGACAGGTCTGGTCATGCGCGCGGCGGGGTAGCGAGCCAGTGCGCTTGCGAGAGGCCACAGACGTCGACAGATGTTTTGAAAATATCGCTCTCGGAGCGATTCCGCAGATTCGTCTGTCGACGTCTGTGGTGTCTGTGAGGTTCTGCGAGGTCGGTGTGAATTACACCATTTAAAACTATGGAAACAGGTCTTTTGAAAAATCTGTCACGTTATGTAACGTAACATAGTGTGACCGCGGTGTGAAACGGCCTTTAGTATGGAAATTAAGCATCATACACAACCTACCTATTTAATGAACAAAGATGGGAATATTTAAATGACAAGGTATCTCGAGAAATATATCATCTGTAGGCTTGGAAGTTTGCATGAAACTTCATTTCTGCTTTGACAAGAAAGAGTTCTGTGATGGTAAACTTATAAGCATGGAGTTTGGCTTAACGTCATTGAATCATATCACTCTACTGAGCTGTCACAATCTCTGCTTGTGAGCCTTTCGAGCACAATATGCTTGTGCTTGTACACAATATACAAAGTCCCTTTCCGTCTGATTGTGTGTCGCATTACATGTCAAAAATTAAATAATTTATAGACTTGAAAATTTCACGTAACGTTGTGAAGCCAGTCACGTGACAAGTAGGCTCTATTATTTACCTTTATGAATTTTTGTCTTCTGTTTGGTATGTGTAGTTCCAAGACTATGAAACCCATCATTAAAGTGTTACTTATTTATTAAATGTTACTATATTATTATAAGAGCAATATTTTTGCCACAGTAATTCATTGCGCTTAGAGGCTTAAATATAGATTGTAACGAATTAAACGAATAGTACCAAATTTAAAAGTACATCTTTATGAAAAAGATTCATATAAAACAACAAGAACCCTTAGCTAACGGCCGCAAGTGTAAGATGATTAACAATCGTAGTTTATAAGAGATATTGTGAAACATAGGTACCGAATTACATGATCCTTGAACTCATATCTAAGTCTGCAACACACGACAGGTGGAACATAGTGTGTTGCATAGTCTTCAACAAATAGTCTTCTTATTTATTGAAGTTTATACCTACTTTTGAAGTTTACGAACTATTTCCAAAGGAGGAGATATTTCCATATCAATGTATTTATCTATTTTTCTATGGTAATTAATGACTACCGTATGCTTCTTCTATTACCTGTAGAACTAGTTTTGTATGCGTAATGCTTTTGGCATATTTTATGTACTTACACACCTATATTAACTAATCACTATTGGCATCAGTAATTCCTTCAGCACTCGTGGTAATATAATTATAAGATTCCTGCGGTGTCCATCTTTTATGTAAGACACCAAATAAATAACACGCACATTGTACCTTCTATTCCAGCTTATAAATGGTAATTCTTATATTTTGATAGAAAATGCAATCGATTCTAATAAAAAACCACAGACAAGGCTTGATAACGTATGGATTTCTTAGCATTAGAAAAATCATAAAAACAAGCCAAAAATATGTTATTTGTGTTCAAACCGAAATAAGATATATAAATATAATAAACTTAAAAGTATAAACATGATAAATAATATGAACGAGTAGTTACAAATCAGGGTAAATGTTACATCCAGAATTTTCATTAAACGCTGTTTTCCTAGCTATACAAGCATTGAAATGAAATAATCGTCCGGTTTATGATCAGAAACATGATAAAAGCTTGGACGCATTATTTGTGTATCTATCAACATCTTTCATAAACAGTATTGAATAATTATTTTGGCATTGTCAGCTACTAAGTGTATAAAGATAATTCGTTGTCTTTATGATAAAATAAGTTGTACACTACATTAACTCTATACTTGATAGAATGTAGTGAATGTGAGAGGCATCTGATACTAGACACAGTCAGGATGGTGTATCTAAATAGATACGTACTATGTAAAGCGTCTGCCTTGCCTAGGAAGTAATTCATTGGAGGCGTTACATAAAAATACTCGTATAATGTACTTTCTTTCTTTACATCACTCAAGGTACTCTACCGTATTGCTTAACTTTTATTCCCTTCATTAGTTTTTAATTCGTTTAAAACAAAACATTTTTATTTGTATCAATAATTGTGTTGCTTTAAAAGTATATTGTAAGTAATTACTTGTTTTGCATACATTTTAAAATAAAATGAACAGAAATCAGTTTGTGGCTATTCCGCTGGAAACATCTAAAATAAGAAACGGGTGGAATTGAGAAACCCCTTTCTGTAACTTTGCCTCTTTTAAAAGTAGATATTTTTATACTTTTAACTATAGAATATTTTACAATGTCCCAATGGGTTGACTTATATTTACGCCATTTAACCTGTATGTATGACCACATCAGTACCAACTTCAGATACTTTTTAATATAAAACTGAACACAGTACCTAAAATGTGTTATATGTACTATCGGGAAACTAATAAAAACTGACAAAATGAGTTCGATCTTATTGATGAAAATTTTGAGCACAGTGCTTTACATCTTGATCGGGAAAATTCATTCAATATGGGAATGAAGACATATATCGTGCTATGATTAAGAACTGACAATTATTCCCATATGTATCTTATAGTAACAGGTTCAAAAATACGATTACAGAAAATCAAGTTTTCAAAATGTAGAAAAGAAAATGATCTTGTTACCGTGTTGAAACTTAGCACGTATTTTATAATCGTCACTTAATAGTTTTTTTATAGAGAATCTATTTTGGAGTCAAACAATGCAAAGCCAATACCAATACAGAATGTCATTTTATACAAATTTAACTCATCCTTTATTTCCGTACTAACACGCCCATACTTTGGTTACATATTTATAAAATATTCTATTTTCTATGTATGCGTTTGAATTCTTTTGCCAAACTAATTGCTTGGTATTAAATTTACACAAAGTCAGCCATACTACAACGACCGCACCACCTATGGTGAAGGTGATGTAACAGATAATACATTCAAATCGAAGAAAATATTGTGACGCGCGTTGGCATGACGGTGGGTGGTGGGTGAGGGGGTTGTAAGGTAGAGTAATGTAATTGAATGAGACAACCTCTCGTCTTGTTACGTTATTCTCTTGATACAAGCCTATCTTCAATTTGACTGTAATCGTCTGAAAATTCAATTTAATTTCGCTTTATCTTTCATTGGCACATAACGAACCAAATTTAATTTACTATCTCACATCATTACTAAACATAAAACTGTATATGGACTTAGATATGTGTATAGTCTAATACTAGTATCTAATAACATACTCGTATTTTTACTATTAAAAATAGTAAATACTAAGTTAAAAAAATACGAAAACTGGTTTTAAAAGATGAATAATTAATAAAATTAATAAAGTTCATTTTAAAAAAATGTCTCGAATATTTACCTCTATAACTCATCAACTACTAAAAACTAATCCATAAAAATGATAACTCTGTTACCTTTAGTTTGAATAAAGTAAAAGAAGATTAATAATAAAAAACAATAGTGTAGAACCTTATTTTGAGATTCGTTGGAAATATTTTATTACAAAAGACTTAGATTTTTATATCGAGAAACTTTTAAAGAGTTCGCTTCTTGTGCCCAATCAACAGTACTCCAAATAATAAATTTAATTGAATACTGTGATAATTTTTATGAAGTCAGTGGAGGTCTGGAATCAATTATTCACAAGACGTTGACAGTGTAACAAATAACACACGAGAACCCAGAGTATAACAAATGGTCTGTCACAAGCTGAATCATTATTCTCTATGAGAAATGTAACTTATCCTATTATAGCTAAAAGCATCTTAAGATCCTGTAAGATACTTCTCCTACAGCAATAAGGTTCTTTCAATGTAATGAGTTTTATAATAATCTGTGTCTCATTATGGGAATAATAACCAATATTGGTGTTATTCTTGTGGTAAATCTTAATGCCCGGAATTGTGGAATATAAAATACATCATATATATATTACACACTGAGGTACAGGCACTTCGTAATTTAATGTTGAAGTAAATCTAAAAGACAAATAATTTTTATAATACATCCGTGCAGTCAACTTCGAATCGCTTTTTGAGGATGCCGGTGGTAGGCCTATCACCTTTCGCAAGGGTTGTTTGGCAACACTAAGAGTTTCATTGCGGTTCTCAGAATTAACTGAAACTGAGTCCACTTCACTTTCATCTTCACGACTGTACGTCTTTTTAATCACACACTTATCCATTAAAAAAAGAATTATAAAAGTAAATGAAAGCGAATAATATACAATAATAACAGATAACTAGTCGCAAATAAACACGATTACAGTCTGTAATGGTGACAGATGAAGGAGCGGGAAGTAACTGGCCAGGGCCAGGGACATGTGCTCATGAGTCATCCACCCCCACCCACACTCGTACAGTAGATTTCGGTAGTAGCAAGTAGCCACGGCTGACTTGTACAGTCAGTTCTATAAACAAAATCCATCTTGTCAGCCCAATTTTTTAGTCATCGGCTAGGTATTATATTGTTGGACCGTTTAAATTAAATTAAATTAATTCTCCTTGAGTTCCGCGGCACACAGTTTGGGAACCTCTGCTCTAGACAGACAGAAGAGAACATGTGTCAACCTACTGAGTCGTGGGCTTTAATGACATTGAGCAGTATTCCACTGATAAATAAAATGACAGTATCATCTATGAAGATATGAAGTTTCATGCAAAAGTTTTAATCATTTGTAACAGTATACCAACAGTGTTTTCTTATAAACTTAAAGAATTATTATAGTGAATAAAAAAACTAAGCCACCTACATTATTATCGTTGCCCCATTGCTAAACAAATATTATAAGCCAAACGATACATTAAAATAAAGTTATCATTGCAGCCAATAAAGAGGTGTCTAGTCTTGGAAAGCAGTAAACGAACCAAACAGCTATATTTGGTTAATAAATATTGTTTTGAGTGGAAAATTTAACATGAAATACAGATTAAAGCAGTACAGTAAGCTGGAGATTTGCATTTTAATAGTCTTTACCTCTTTCTCCACGATTACTGTGCCAGAAAGTTGCGGCGTCTCTTGTAGCTGTCACGGTTTGTTAGACTCACTTACAACTTGTTTGACTTTTGTAGAACTTTACACAACACACTGACAGATTTAGAATTATTTAATGTCCTATTTCCCTTTCTTCATCTTATACAACACTATACTGTTGTAAAAATTTAAATAAAAGCTTGTTAAATCTTATAAAATAAGAGATAAATTGTTAAAAGTATCCATATAAACACGTTACCGATACAGGTAAATTTTAAAATAAAACTGTGAAATGCACTCACACATCATCTAATGGATGAAACCTCCAATAAATTAGAATTAATATTCCAACTCCCAATATAAACAATAAATTTCCTCTGCAATCCAACTATTCGACACAGAGTTATATAACAAAATATGACCCAATAGTATTTTTATTTTTTCTTTACCAGACTTTTAAGAATTTAAATCGGTTCTTAGCAAGCCGATAAAACAGATTATCGAATGACTCTTCAGAATATAACGAAATAATTATAGAGCAGACAAGGAGAGTAAGTAAGGTGGAAGACGAACCTGTGTATAAAGTTTGGAGTTTCTAAGGTCTTTCTATGAAGAATTTCCAAGCACAGATGGACAACGAATTGATTTTGAGAAGCCTCGTAACAAATAATATTTCCCAACTTACTTTGAAAGAAACTTGTAACTATAGGTGTACTCTCGTAGCTATAGGTGATCACAAATATATTGTGGTTGAAGACAGACAATGAATTCTATCAAGGCAGCATTGAAGTTTGACCTCTAAATGAGACCATTTGTACTTAAGAATGCACAAGTTCCAATGGAATTCAATAATTAAACTCAGTATAAAGTAATAGTAATGTTAATAAAATTTAAAATCAATAATACAGCAAACGCCAAGCTATCTTTTTTACCTTGAATTTATTCTCAATTATTTCATATTTTTAACCCATCAAAAGTTCACAAGTCTAGTCTTAAAATTAACAATCAATCAATCATTCAATAATTTATTATGTCCTTCAAGTTCTCAGTGGTAATATTTCAACACTAACTCAAAATAAAAATCTTCACTGAATTTCAAAATGAAATAATCTTCTTCAAATATAAAATGAAACAAATAATAAAATAAGACTTCTTCTCAAAATAAAAATCAAACAAATTAAGGTAATTTTAATATTTAATATATGAACAAAGACAATGTCCAACCAGTTAAACTCAAAATTGTACCAATTTCAAACTACTTATTTTCTGTAAATTTCCAATTTACAAATTATTGAATTATCCAGAATTATCCGCTTGGCTTTGAATGTTAAATTTAGGAACTTGTTAAAATATCTTTATATACCATATTTCTTGTGTGCGTGTGTATGTTAATGAACTCCTAAACGGGTGGACCGATTTTAATGAAACTTTTTGTGTGTCTTCAGTTGGATCCGAGAATGGTTTAGATTCATAATTCGGTCCAATTTTGATAGTTTATTTAATTAATTTTTTAATAATAAATTGTTGTTGATGGTGGAGTGTTTTACATTGGATCCGCCAGACTGCGCCACGAACGACACGTAATACAAAGTGAACTGATACTTAACAGCTGTGAATATTTTCAGCTGAAGTTCATCAAAGAGGCAGAAACATTTGTTCACAATTAAAATTTAGAAAGTTCATATTTTAAATTTGTAATGTGGCTGATCAGTAGTGTAATGCAGATTGCAAAGATGAAGTTTCACCAATTGTTCTACGTAAACATTATAATATTACAACACAGCCATAATGTTTTTCTATTTTAATTCCAGGTTTTCCGACATTTTGTGCTATCAAATTTGTGTGTTGTTTTGTAACATTCTGTAATTATTGTGTGAGAGCTAATTGTTATAATACATTAATAGAGATTGAAGATGTTTAACTACATTTATTTATTAAAGTTATTGAACTCATTTTGCAATTTATTGAAGTGAATAAGTATATTGGTCGCATACCTGAAATAACCTAAGTAGCATACAAATCAAAAAGTTGTGTTTCTATGTGTGAATATTGTTAACAGTTTAGATAATCAAGTTTTAAAACTAATTGGATTTCAAATAATTTTGTTGTAATGTACATTTTTTAATCTGCAGTCAGAAATTGGTCACATAAGTTTCAAATTAAGTAGCATACAAATCACATGTGTGAATAATTTAACTTATTGTTAATAGTGTAGGAATTGGTTTTAAATTAAATTCTGTTGGCCAGTTCCGACCATTATACTGTAATTTTTAAATTACTAATTTTATAACAAGTATATTCTTTAAATTTACAACTTAATTTATCGTAATGCTATTGAATGTACAATATTTTTTTGTTAATCCTTCAGGAGTGTACATAAACAAATTAGATGGTTTTCCGATAGGGCTGAAGTATAATAAGTGGCCTCCATCACAATCGAATTATTGATATTTCTGAATAGCCTATCCAAACTCCTATCCGAATTGGATTATAGTTATTTAAAGGCTGAAGTATAATAAGCAGCCACCATCACAATCGAATTATTGATATTTCTGAATAGCCTATCCAAACTACTGAATTTCATTATAGTTATTTATACGGTCAAATTTAATTACATTTTTAATTATAAATTGTTGTTGATGTTGGAGTGTTTTATATATTGGATCCGACAGACTGTGCTACGACACGGTAATACAAAGTGAACTGATACTTAACAGCTGTAAATATTTTCAGCTGAAGTTCACCAAAGAGGCAGAAACATTTGTTTACATTTAGATTACGTTATTATAAAGTGCTTGATCAGTAGCCTAATGCAGATTGCAAAGTTAAATTTTTCACCAATTGTTCTATTTAAACATTATAATATTACAACACCAGCCATACGTTTAATCAATTATAGTCTTGAAAGCATAGAGTAAGCATAAACATATAAAAATAACACCACTTCTTATTTCAATATATTCTGTACTCACTTTGGAGATAGAGATTATCCAGATATAAAATTTGAAGTTTTAGCTTTTAAGTGAAATTCTTAGTAAATTATTAAGTGTTGATCTTGGAAGAATGCGCTACAATCGCAGTTTCAAATGTTTTTTCTATTTTAATTCCAGGTTTTCCCGACAGTTTGAGCTGCTATCAATGTGTGTGTGTTGTTTTGTAAGGTTCATGTTTCAAAAGTAAATACGGCAAATAACATTAAAATATAATAGAATGAAGTTATAAAAAGTGTACTACGTGGCCGCGTTATAAGTTTATAAAAGGCCAGCCAACAGGCAGCAAAAAGAAGAAAATATAAAATAATAAAACATTGTGTAATTATTGTGTGTGAGTGCTAAAATTGTAATAGTATATTAATAGAGATTATTGGTCGCATTACCTCAAATAACCTAAGTAGCATACAAAATCAAAAGGTTGTGTTTTCTATGTGTGAATAACTATTGTTAACATTTTAGATAATCAAGTTTTAAACTAATGGATTTCAAATAATTTGTTGTAATTTACATTTTTAATCTGCAGTCAAAATTGTCAGATAAGTTCAAATTAAGTAGCATACAAATCACATGTGTGAATAATACTATTGTTAATAGTGTAGGAATTGGTTTTAAATTAAATTCTGTTGGCCAGTTCTGATACTATACTGTAATTTTAAATAACTATAATGAAATTCGGTAGTTTTAGATAGGCTAATCAGGAATATCAATAGAGGTTATCCAGATATAAAAATTGGAAGTTTTAGTAAAATACACTTTTAACTGAAATTCGTTAAATATTAAGTATGCAGTGAATTGATCAGTTAATTTTTGGTGTATAAATAAATTGTTTTTTATCTTGGTATGTTTTAAATTGGATCCAGCAGAATGCGCTACGATCACAGTAATCAAATGTTTTTCTATTTTTAATTCCAGGTTTTCCCGACAGTTTGTGCTGCTATCAAATTTGTGTGTTGTTTTGTATCATCGTGTAATGATTGTGTGAGTGCTAATTGTAATATTAATTTAATAGAGAATCACATGTGTCAATAACTATTGTTAATTATGTAGGAATTGGTTTTAAAATTAAATTCTACTGGCCAGTTCTGATACTATACTGTAATTTTAAATATCTATAATGAAATTCAGTAGTTTAGATAGGCTAATCAGAAGTATCAATAATTTTATTGAGATGGTGGCTGCTTATTATACTTCAGCCTTTAAATAACTATAATCTAATTCGGATCGTCATTTTAGTAGTTTAGATAGGCTATTCAGAAATATCAATAATTCGATTGTGATGGTGGCCACTTATTGTACTTAAGACCTATAGGGAATAATTATTTAGTATATTAGATATATATATATATATATAAATACTTCAGCCTTTAAATAACTATAATCTAATTCGGATCGTCATTTTAGTAGTTTAGATAGGCTATTCAGATGTATCAATAATTCGATTGTGATGGTGGCCACTTATTGTACTTCAGACCTATAGGGAATACTTATTTAGTATATTAGATAAATTAAATTCTGTTGGCCAGTTCCGATACTATACTGTAATTTTAAATAATTATAATGTAATTCGGTAGTTTAGATAGATTAATCAGAAATATCAATAATTCGATTGTGATGGTGGCCACTTATTGTACTTCAGACCTATAGGGAATACTTCTTTAGTATTTTAGATACCGTAGTCTATGTTGTTATACATTTTTATCTAGAAGTTACTTAATTAAAATTACATATTCAATAAGTTACTCATATTCATTATATACTATTATACAGAATTTTATTTTTCCAGAAAAATGCCATGTCTTCGTGGAAGAGGACGAATAGTTATTGTGATTTATATGCTACTTAATTTGAAATTATGTGACCAAACTGTTAACAATAGTTATTCACACATAGAAACACAACCTTTTGATTTGTATGCTTCTTAGGTTATGCGACCAATATACTCACTTCGTTCAATAAATTTTCAAAATTAGTTCAATAACTTCAATGTATGACTATAGTTTTTTATGTACTTCAAACATCTTCAATCTCTATTAATGTAATATTACAATTAGCACTCACACAATAATTACACAATGTTACAAAACAACACACATATTTGATAGCAGCACAAACTGTCAGGAAAACCTGGAATTAAAATAGAAAACATTTGAAACTGTGATCGTAGCGCATTCTGCTGGATACAATGTAAAACATTCCAAGATGGTCCACCCATTTAGGAGGAGTTCAGCTCCATACACACACACACACACACAAGAAATATAAAGATAATGAAATTCGGTAGTTTAGATAGGCTAATTAGAAATATCAATAATTTTAATGCGATGTTGGCCGCTTATTATAATTCAGCCTTTAAATAACTATAATCTAATTCAGTTCGTCATTTTAGTAGTTTAGATAGGCTATTCAAAAATATCTATAATTCGATTGTGATGGTGGCCACTTATTATACTTCAGCCTTTACATAACTATAATCTAATTCGGATAGTAGTTATATAGGCTATTCAGAAATATCAATAATTCGATTGTGATGGAGGTCACTTATTATACTTCAGCCCTATCGGAAAATAATCTAATTTGTTTGTGTATACTCCTGAAGGATTAACAAAAAATATTGTACATTCAATGGCATTACGATAAATTAAGTTTTAAATTGAAAAAATATACCTGTTATAAAATAGTTTGTTGCAACTTTTTTACCTTCAGATTAAGTAAGTTTTCATTTAAAACATCCTCTACATTTCACATCACTCATGTTATACTCACACACTATCGGTTGGTCGAGGTGTGATTAAATGTACATGTGATGAAGTTAGATATTGTAATAACTTTTTAATAGACATTTTTATCAAAACAGCCCAGATTGTTAAAGATTAATCAAAGTTTAAAATTTTCGAATTAAAGACGTGTGTACAGGACAACGTCTGTCGGGTCTGCTAGTATATATATAATATCAGAACATAAAATACATTTTCTTTTTCAGTAGGCTATTCCTGATTTTACCAAATTGAACAGGAAAATATCATCAAGTAATTTTCTATTTAAATGTTAAATTCTAACTTTCACAGTACCTCTCACTTCTCCTGAAGACTTCACCAAGTAACCAAAATGACTATTATAGAATAATTAATTTAAAAAACAAACATGAAATTTTGAAAAGAATTTTAATCTTAATACTCAACCTTCCTACCGAAAAATCAATACGGCAAGAGTAGGCTATCACTTTACACGAACCTCTCTCTCTGAGCACACAGCAAAGAATCCCCCGAAAACGTGGTTGAATCCACCGGAAGGATCTAGAAATCCCTCCCACCATCTAATCAACCTATCATTGGCCAATCAAAATTTAGCAAACACAATGTCTGAACTGGATGGTACCCATCCAACCCAGACCTGTATCCTATGCTCAATACCTAGAGACAAAAGGAAGCTTCTAGGCATTCCTCGAACCCGAATCGACAAGAAATTCAGCACTGCTGGAAGGATCACAATCTTACAATTCACTTATTATATTAATTCACAATTCTCTTAATTAAAATTAATTATAAAGATTCCCATAAATAATTAAATAATATAGGAAGCATCTTATAATACTACTATGAAATACTACAGTTTATGGGTTAATGTCAATATCGAGTTTGCTAAAGTCCATCTTCCTGTTAGTGCAGCGTCTAAAACCTTACGCTGTCACAGGCTTGACTCCTGGAATCTAGACTCATGTTCGACTAAAGAGATCCTAAAACATTCGGCGACAAAGAATCTCAAATAGTCAATTTTCAGTTTTTTTAGCGTTTGATTAGATGCGAATGTTGAGTTTGTTCCAGTTAACCTTTCTGTTAGTTCAGCGTCTTAAATCTTACACTGTCACAGACTTCTGAACACAACTCTGAAATGTTTAGTTTTTATTGCATCAGTAAGAATGTATATGGATATTAAAATAAAAAATACCACCCATAACACAATATATTTCTACAATCAAAGTTTTATACTATAACAATTTAATGAATTTCGCCAACTCAAAAACATAATTAAGCAGTATATTATGTTTTATTGTAATTATAGAAGTGAAGAGGCCCATTTTCTTACAAAGCACTGACTGATAGTTATATATTAGGAGATAAAGTATCTTGTATGCGAGGGAAACCCAAGGACTAGCGTGAAAGCAGTAAATAGCGTGAAACCAAACCACCAAATAATGTTGTGAACAAGGAAATATCATTAGTAATTTTAAATATATAAACACAAAAGAAAGAGACAAACTAATCTAAGCCAAACCTTCGACTGATGGTTGGAATTCCTTGAGCAATCATCCGCTCGTTAGCGACTCGAGTATCTCTCAGGGTTTCTGAACTAATTTGAATTTCTTTTTACTGCCAAGAACTTGCTAACTTTTGGATCCGTTCCATGTGACCTTTAACTTTAAAGCAATTTTCAGTATAGTATAATAAATTCTATAATATTATATAATAATCTAATAAAAAGACTATATTAAGAATAGAATTAAGTTCTTGCTTCAGGAAAAAACTATACATTTTACTATTTAAAAAAATTAAAGTTTTAATTTAACTAGAAAACTGTAATTTGTATATATTATATAAATTTAATTAATATATGTTTTATACATACATACATATATATGTATATATACATATATAATATTTATTTGATAAATGTATCAAATTAAATTTGATTATTTAAACGCATATGTGACAGATAAGGCCAAATACAAAATAATTGAATAGTAAAAAGTAAGGGCTTTGTGGTGTAATGGTAGCACATTCACTCGGCAATTGAGAGATCCCGCGGAGCAAGTACTTTTTGTGGTTCAATGTTTATTATTATTAAATTATATAATTAAAGAAAACCCTTTACCGTTAACATTGCATTCTCCTATCACGAGATCACAATTTATGTCTTCAAGCTATTGTTCTTTGTATTCACTGAGTGTAAAGTCTGAATATAATCCTATATGACATATATTACCTACAAAAATCAATTAAAATGACATGCATTACTTTTATAGGACTCGTGTAGCTAATATCCCCCCATAAAAGCATACGTTTTATCTTCAGTACTGACCCATGCATACTAGGAATTAAAAGTCACATCTTGTGTTCAAAGATTTAAATTATTAACTAGGTATAAACACCTAAAATTTCTACTAGTTCAAATGTAGTCGAGATCTGGAGAAATAATTCAGAAAAACTTATGGATATGAAAACTTGGATCAGTTGGGGAAAAGTAAAACTATCTATATTAAGAAATACTAATAACGCACGACACCTTTCTGCGTGATTTTGAAAAGGTGTAAAATATCATTAGTAATTTCACTATCACTATCATTAGGTATTCTGTGACGCTAGGAACATAGTTCCATGTTTTCCCACGGTCGCTCAACTCATAGTGAGAATTCCTGTTAGTGCACATATCAAAAGTATTTCATTGAAGGATACGATACTGAGTCACCTGCCGTGAATCACACGTACTCGTCTGGTATGGCATAGTTTTAACTGAATATAGGTTTTATCAACAATCAAATGTAATACTAGTGCTTTTTAGAAGAAATCCCAGAACATGATTCGTGAATAACATTTATATCTACTCGTATTTATATAGAGTACGATTATTTAAAATTTATGCAGAATGTAACTTAGCATGAACCCAGAGTCAGTGCTCTAAAATATGTTGAGAATATTCCACATGAATAAAGCAAGAAGTGGGAATAGAAGTTTCCTTGATAATATCCTGATCGCGCTAAAAGCTCGCGGTAGGGGAAAACACAAACCACACAAGAGTGCGGGTAGCAGCGGCAAACTCTCATACACATTAATGACAAACTCTAGCCGGGAGTCTGTCTTTGAGAGGATGAAAGCTCATGACTATATCTGTAATTGCCTCAAAAGCTATCTTTTGATGGCGTATATAGTTATTATATTAATAATATTATTTATTGATAGTCTGCAAGAATTAAAAAAATCTTCATCTGATCTACGTTATAAATTACAAAAGACTTTATGTATAAGTTCCATAGTTAATGAACTTTTCTTTGTTATAGATTCATAGAAGATATGAACCACACACTTATTAACACCAAACTACCACATAATCTGCATACATTTTCTTCGTAATATTAAGAAATAAACATAAGAGGTACGAGATAAGAATTGATTAATTAATATAACGTAACTATGGTACATTTAATTCATTTTTTAAATTAAGCACTAGTGATATATTAACAGTTATAGTCAGAAACCAAATTATTAAAATGACTAAAGGCTTACTGCGATTACTTATGCAGGCTCTATGACGACTCACGTGCCTGCATAAGTAATCGCAGGGATCTTACTTATTAAAAATTATAGTTCGCTGAATAGTTTCAAACGAAATGTTTGTATACATTCCACGGTTAAATTAGGAACCTTCTTTCTTCGTAAATAATGAATCGTGTAATTTATGCAATAGGGTAGTGTCAGAAGATTATTTCCTTATTAAAGGTGTAAATTAAAATCTTTCCTTTTCATGTAGATTATTTTTCAAAAATTTACCTGGTTTTTTAATTTAATTTGTTTTATATGTTTGTAGCAAACGTTATATCGTGTTTTATGAAATGCTTTATAACCCTAAAACTAGCTCTTTTATCAAGGCATTTTTTATTTAAATTAATTTTCATTACAATTGCACAAAGTACACACACGTGTTCCACTCCCAATAGATTGGAAACAGATATAAAATGTTATAGAGGCCACAAGTCTTACTGCTCAATTTCGCGGAAATACAGATGTAGTTCCCGAGAAAAGACGAGTGTTTCCACATGTTTTACGAGACACAAACCACACCTTGTCCAAGCCATTGGCTGCTTTCACGGTTCAGCAGCAGGTCCGTCTCTGCCCATTGACTGCTTTCACGTAAGTCTGTGCGTTTTCCCTTTGGAATTAGAAACACATTTTGCAAGCATAAATTTAATATAGTAAGGGGCATAGACTGGAATAGTGTATCATGAATCAGTTCCATAAACTTTTACAGTCACAAGTTCAAAATTCTGTTATTCTCTAAATAATTCATAGTCGACTATGAGCTATGAGCTATGGTTCTTTATACAAATAAGAAAAATTAAGTTTTAATAAACAACGTGGAGGTTACTACTTTATAAACATACCCAAACCACTGGCAATTTTATTCTTGTTCATAAATTTATAAACGATTTTAAATAATTATACAGAACTTCACCTTGTATACTTTTCAGGTCAAGTTTTATCAAATTTCATTTTAGTAAATCCTTTTGATTTAAATTTAATTATAGTGTCTATACAACTATTGATACGCAAATGAATTATTCTCAGGTCACTTATAATATGTAAGAACAACACAGTAGTTTAAAAGTGCTACAAAGATATTCTTTGTACTTACAAACGCAATGATATTTAGGTATTGGTTTATGAGAGAATATACGGAAAGGTTGTTGGTTTCCTATATATATATATATATATATATATATATATATATATATATATATATATATATATATATATATATATCGCGCTAAAAGCTCGCGGTAGGGGAAAACACAAACCACACAAGTGCGGGTAGCAGCGGCAAACTCTCATACACATTAATGACAAACTCTAGCCGGGAGTCTATCTTTGAGAGGATGAAAGCTCATGAGTATATCTGTAATTGCCTCAAAAGCTATCTTAGCTTTTATATATCAAGATATATACCTTTATATATATATATATATATATATATATATATATATATATATATATATATATATATATATATATATATATACCGGTATATATGTCCTTAAACTCGAAAAATGCAGAATAATAAATTATTCATTACCTTCGTCTTTGGTGCATTTTACTAAATTAAAACAGCAACAATATTATGAGTTATAAGGTCAGGTTTAAATGATGACAAATAAATACTTACAAACGTGTTGGTTCCAAGACGATATTTCAAACAGAATAAAAAACATTAGACCTATTGATCAAGATTCTGAGAATATTACTCATAGCAGCAACCTAGTAATTACTCGTCAGCCACGCTAGTTTTGGTGAAGATCGTAGTTGGAGAGTATATAAGGGGGTAAATATATGAATGGGAAAATTTTTTCTCAGATCATATTTTTCTTGGGTCTACACACTTAAAACCCATCTTCGGACACAAACCATAATACTGTTAGTATCATTACAGTTAGACAAGTAGTTGGAGAGTATATAAGGGGGTAAATATATGAATGGGAAAATTTTTTCTCAGATCATATTTTTCTTAGGTCTACACACTTAAAACCCATCTTCGGACACAAACCATAATACTGTTAGTATCATTACAGTTAGACAAGTAGTTGGAGAGTATATAAGGGGGTAAATATATGAATGGGAAAATTTTTTCTCAGATCATATTTTTCTTAGGTCTACACACTTAAAACCCATCTTCGGACACAAACCATAATACTGTTAGTATCATTACAGTTAGACAAGTAGTTGGAGAGTATATAAGGGGGTAAATATATGAATGGGAAAATTTTTTCTCAGATCATATTTTTCTTAGGTCTACACACTTAAAACCCATCTTCGGACACAAACCATAATACTGTTAGTATCATTACAGTTAGACAAGTAGTTGAAGAGAATAAAGTCATACTCAGCTAAATAGTCTGAATATGGTGTGGAAAAAAATTGGTTTCACGTTATTAGCGCTATATTATTAGCTGGCAATTCATTTCTTTCTTAAAAAAGATCCTCTTATCAATTTAAAGAAAACCAGATTTTGTCCTTACATATTCATTCTACTTCTACACTGTAAATATGTATATGTATATATCGCTCACTGACGGTGGTTCGGTACGGGCAGGGGAATGTACAAAAATATGTGCTGTTATTACGATAGATGTAAAAACTACTGGAGCAAAATAGAGTGATCATATAACAGCTTATGGTTACAGTGTAGTAATACTAATAGAGTATGGACCGTTTAATCAGTGCAGATATACGGGTATAGTTTGAAAGTTCGTGAGGGTATAGAGAGTAACGATGCATAAACCCTCGACAACTCTCCCTTAACTATCTCTGACTCGGTCCTACAACTTGACATGGGGATATTCTTCGCAGTCTACAGAATCGTTATATGTAATGTATATAATGTTACTTGTTATAGGTAATAATAAAATACTTGCGTTTGTGTTTGTAATATTGTGAATAAATTAGCATATCTGTATTAAGTTGTTATTTACTATTTTAAACAGAGTATAGTAAAACAGCAATCAATTTAATTTTTTTATTTAACAATTGTAATATAGCACTTTTATTTTTAAAGGAGGAGTATCATACAAAGTAGCATACGATAAGATGAAACACTGATTTTACCGTATTAATTGAAATTATATCATTGTTCCTCGTCTGCTTCTAGCAATAAGGTATGCTAGACCATCTGTCACATAATGACTTCGCTGAAAAGCCTCACAAATCAGCTATAATATACAGCTCTATAGAAAGTTTACGGTCCCGAAACTGATAGAATTTCTCCCTTTTCCCAAACGGTTCAATGACACTCAACCAAATCCTATATAGAATCATGCACCATCATTGAATTCAATCTGGTCTGAGTGAAAATGAAATTTCATGAAAAATTGTAAATATAGCGGCTGAAATAGGGTATCTTCCTGCCGAAAACAGACAGACTAACAGAAGACAAATCTTTCAAGGCTCTTAAACGAAAGTAAAATATTTAAAATGTAAAGTTTATAGTTTAACTCATTTTTCACACATCTCTCTCAGTTAAAATCTTTGCTTACGTTCAACCATAATTCCCTGGAGGCGACATGAACCATGACTATGTTGTCTGTGCAGATATGGTCGCGCTACGCTAAAGCTCAGCCGAATTCCATATAAAGACATTCACTGTCGAAGAGCTTGTTAACTATACAAAAAAAAGCTAAATACAACATTTCAAGTCCATTGCTAAATTATCTGTTACTTTATTCTGCATAAAAAGACAGACTGACGTATAAAGAGACAAATAGACAGAAAGCAGAAAATAGAGGTAGATCTCGAATATAAGTGTATACATTCTTCAGCTCAATTAGTTCCCGAGATATCCTGCGTAAACTTGGGCTTCGCTAATGCTCAGGCTAATCATATCGAAAGAAAATCACCACCGTGTGAGTTTTAAATGACAATAGGTGAAATGTATAATTTTTTTAGGTTTAAAAGAAGCTTTTTACTCGTCATACGACATTACGGTTTAGACACAAAATCTACTAGTTTAACTAGGATAAATCTTCCGAGCAAAAAACTTTACAATGTATTTATCATTCAAAAAGTCATGAATAATTTCTTGGTAATCATAGTGTTTGTAAAAGATCTTCTTATTTTCCCAGGTCAAACAGAATATAAAGGAAGTGCATTATTAGAGAAATCTCCTTTCAATGGAGGAGCTGCTTAGAGTGCCTCGTACAATAAAAACTCTTTATTAACAAACCTAATATTTTAGTTCCATTAGTTCCACTTAATATTTTCATAGTAATGCTTTTCAAATTAAAAATGTAATAAAATATGAGCCACTTCGTTAATGGACATAATATATTCTATTTTACGTTGCGTTTTTTTTTTCAAACTATAAATTTACATCTAGTGTAAATACATCGTCCCAAAAGGTAAAAATAAACTAACTTCAATTACCTTATACGAGTTCATTCAAAATTTTGTTCGAGTAAACTAATAATTAGTTTATTGGTTTCAATTTCTCATTGCTGCTTTTATAATAAAAGTTAAATCATACTATGTGTCATTAATATATGCATACCACAACGACAGCTGATATTTATTCACTTAAATACGCCCATTGCTGGGATACTTGTGTGGCCCGATGCAATCTGTGACGTAATCAACTGTCGAAAATATTTCCTATCTTTGTAGGAATTAAATTTTGTCACTTTCAAGAATATTTGTGTTTAGTACTTTGAAGTAAAAGTATGCCTGTGCCTACTAAGAATAATTGTACTAGTTATGTGCTTGTATAATTTCGTTCAAATCTAATGATAGGATTTTGTTTGATTTAGTATTAAACATCCTAAAATCTCCGAAGACTTTCGCATTCAAAATATTATATATGATTTAGGTTGTCATATATTTTTCTGCGCATTCTCTCGAAGGATTCTGTTACATGACCCTCCACGAACGTATCGGCAACCAGCATTCCATTCTGACATGAGCCATTCTCTAGCAGAAGCTGTTTTTATGCCATGGTAGCCAAAGGTGCATTAGTCCAATCTTTCACCGTTACTTGGGTATATGATAGAAACTGCTCTGCAATATTGGTTACATATTATCTAACTTCAACCAATATGACAGGTATTGAAGATTGATCCCTTGATAAAAAAGCTCTAGGACTTTGTTTTCCAATATGCATTATTTGGCATTTATTATTTGTAGACAAATTTTATTATAATGAGAAAATTAACATCGTATATATCTCACGCTTAACAATTTTAAAGGCATAATACCACCAGCTGTGATTGTGAAATTATCTAATTCAACATTAATTTTAATGAATGGGTATGATGTTTTCATTCTTGTACTTGTATCGTAACGTACGGGTTCATACGCGTACACTTAACTTCGATATGTTAAAAGTCCAACCGGTTTACCCAAGACAATCCTTGAATTGATTTAATTTGTTTCTACCGACTGTGTTAAGTTTTATATAAAAAATGGTATGTTACAGCTATCCTACATATTACGACGTTTAAATTCTATTAGCTAAAAATAAAATTACCTGCAGCTAATACTTTATAAGTTCAAAAGGCACCCTTAAATCGAAGAGCAACCAATCTTATTAGCACCAGCACGTAGGGGACATACAAATTGTGGAAGAAGATTGCAAATCAATCGCACGGGGTAAACATTTTGAACGAATACAGCTTTGTTGGGTTTGGTAAGCTGTCGCTCATGTTTCCAAAATCATCTCTCATACATACGTCTGGTTAACTAAAGGCTTTTTAAATTAAGGAGAAGCTTTTCAAAATCTGTTGAACTGTACCAAATGAATATGTAACATATTTCGAGCAGAACTGAGAATGAATGCGTTACCTGGGATACTAAATAATTTAGAATCTACAACAATATTCATAGGAACACAATAAAAACGTTGAAACCAGGTGTCTTTTTTCAAAAGACTTCGTCTTGGCAGACGTATTTTAACATATGCTAGAATTCTACAAAAAATGTAGTTTTCCTTGAATCTTGCGTTTGCTTTATGGTCGTGGCGTTTGTATTTCCTTAGTTCTACAGTAACGATAAGTAAGTTTCGGCGGAGTGACATTTCTTCGTGCAAGCGGGAGTACCAAGCTCGAGGCAACATAGAAGTTTTTCGAAAACACCATCTTTAGAACTACCTGCAAAAAGTAGGTTTTGAGAAGTTGCCTTACAAACTTTAAGAGCTTCTTATTTTATAAAGAAAATGCTAACCCAGAAAGAACAGCTTCAAAGGAAAAAATCTCCAAAATTCCTACCAAATCTATTTTGAACCCACTCCAACACATTAGTACAAGGGATCTCAAAAGTTTTCGAAAAATATATATTTGAATTGCTAGCTCAACAGGGAAGAATAGGAGTTCTTTCAGTTTAACAGGAAAGGTTCAAGAGGAGGGAACTCCGATGAGTCTCCATCCTCTTTTTTAACTTCAAAATGAAAAGTGCACGTTGAGGAGCTTTAAAACATTTTGAAACATGATAGTCTTAATAAATCAGTTTGCAACCAATCGAGCTTTGAGTGTACCACCGCAATGTGTGGCGCCGTTTTCTAATATTCCTGGGGGTGGTATTTGATGTTCAAGACAGGTAGGATGACCGTTACACTATGTAGCGTTGGTAGGGGAGACGTAGACATGTGAGTAGGACATCCCTCAACACTATTCCTGTATATTTTATACCACAAAATTAATAGTATGGAGTCCAAAGGAATTTAGAAATATTTAATAAAAAATTGTGCACAACAAAATTAACATTATATTTTAAAACTATTTCTTTGCAGCAAAGAAAAAGCAATTATTAAAAAAACATATAATTAGTCAACAAAATCACTGCCAGTATTTAGAACATAAAATACTGTCTTCTAGAAAAACTAGCTAAACAAATAAATAAAGTATTGCTTTGTCTTATATCTTCAACAGAATGAGTATTATATTCAACTACGAATAAATTTCTGCGTTGCTGGTATTTCAGCACCAAGTGTTCACTACGTTAGATTTTGTAACAAGAAAGCGTGTTACAGCTCGCTGCTCCCAACACTTCTCCTACAGAGCGTAAAGAAGCGTTGTAAAAACTTCTTACGGTAACTCTACAAGTTATTACTATGCAAGAACTTATATTTCAGCCCGTGGTGCGTCCTAATTGTTTCTAGTTGGCATAATAAAACATTTTGCGTAATAAAGAAATATATTGTGATTTAATAATCATTTTAGTATGTTATTGAAGATAATTCCTAAATTTATATTTGTATGGATATCATAACCTGATTATAAACTGGTGTCACTAGTGTTTTTCGTTTATTTACAAATTGAATTTAGAAATAAAATTAAAACTCTCAATATATTCAATATCAAAAGAAATACACGATTTAAGGTACCAGAGTTTTATATATTATTGAAATTCCGTGGATATGAAAACCATGAATGCATCGATGAGTATTAGCATAGCATATCATTCCAAGGGTTAAAAAAATTTGATTGACTATCCACACGATATATCGAAAACGAACTGACCTAAGGGATTAAAATATCACATGAAGCTTCATACCTAAAAATAAACACTACCAAAATAGATGCAACATCCTATATTGGTGACTTGTATTGTATTTAAACACTCCTATGAAACCCAAATCAATGAAAAAAAAAACATTGGCATGTATCATGTGGCAAAAAATCCGAATAAATTTCATCTGCAGGCAAAAAACATACACAACATTGTTTTTTACTCTAAGCATGAACTTCTATCAAACACAATAATGAGTTTTGTGATGGTGCATGTCTATCTGTGGAATTGGGCTGAGTGTCGTTGAAGCAATTAGGCTGACAAAATTTCATTTCTATCTTTCGGAGGGATTTAAACAATTATTTTCTTTATATTTTTCTACTGTATTTCTGTACGCAGGATCTCTCCATAAAGAAATGAGCTACAGACTTGAAGTTTTGGAAGCAACAGGAGTGACGTACACTTGCCTTGTACAGAAAACCCCTTCGTATTGAGCTTAACATTGTGTAACTACAGGCTGGCATAATGGTTTGTTTATTACAATCTAAAACATTCATAGTCTATTACCTAGAAAACTTAAATTTGTTATTAATATTTTGATAGTTATGAGTACAACAATAATTTCTGATAGTGTTTTAAAATATTTTAGTTTGCTTTATATTGAGCCACAACCTAGATAGAACTGTGAAATGAATATATGAACTCACAATTTTTTAGCTTTACTTGAAAATGTGTTTAGTCAAATACAGATAAGAAAAGTTTCAGGAAAGAAATTGTTCTGGAAATTTTATTTTAATGGGTATGATTTACAAACACGTTTAGAACGTATATTAGGGAGGTACAATGGAAAATATACATGTAAAAGGAATTAATATTGTTTACTTTGTCAAGAGATGAATATTCTTTACTTGCTTCGAGGAATGAAAAGTAAAATAGAAGATTCCTTAGATTGTTTGTCGACACAGATGTTCGGCGTGTAATATCCCAACGTCAGATCTCCACACATTGCGCCGTGCTGCAGGGCCTTGACTGTGATATTGGCATTGCTGTCAACAACTTGAGCATATCATGATGTATGACTTCAGTCACAGTTACTATATATATATATATATAAAACATCCAAGGGAGGTTGTGCTTTATTAAACACTAGTATTGGTTGGGAAATCAGTGAGGGAGTTTTAAAAGAAGCTTCAGTGTAATAGTAACAATAACAGGGCAATAAAAATAAATTTATAAATATGAAATAACTAGAAGTACTTAACTAATGTAAGTATTAGTGTACTTGTAATTCTTCTTAGTGCCATCACTATGCAACAATATTTAGTTTACGTATTTGTTATTTTGTAAACATAGTTGTATTGCAATTTAGAATTTTTAGAACATTGAAGGATTACAAATTGTATAATATTTAATAGTAATTAAAAAGTGATAATTTTGCAGAAAACATTAAAAAGTACACTTAAACTATGAGCATTTAATAATTCACAACATTTTGTTTCAACGAACTACTGGTACTTCGTTTGTGCAGTAGCTTATCAAAACATCTGTTAACGACTGTCAACATTATTAGATTTGCCAACAATTATCTACCTGCGAGAAGGTACTACCATTGCATTTATGGAAGTAAATACCACTTTCACAGGCTAAAGTGCTGTTCAATTTACAGTTTATATTTATTCGCAGATAGAATTCTATAAATACTTGGCCCCTAGAACCTAGACATCCAAAGGACGGAACCAAGCAATGATGTTCCAAGCAATGTTGTATGAGTTTTTACAAACCTACGTCGTGAAATAAGAACTATAGGTATTATTCTGAAAAAATTAAGTTCATCTTTCAGTCTTGTAACTTACTTTCTTTACGTTTTTCAAAAATGTTTGGAAGAGATGATGTATTAATGATTATTGGTTGTAAGTAATGCAACCTATACGTAATAGGATATTTTTTATTTTTATAATGTATTATCAACATTTGGTTATTAATTTTAAAATGTAACACGAGCAGAAGATACGTAATACTGTTATACCTTCAAAGGAAACATGTTCGTTACACTGAGTATACGTATCATATTTCAACACTTCTGGTCTGTCCTTTTGCTACATTTTTAAACCGTGTACCATGAGAAATAGGATAAAATTTGAAAATATTTATTAATTTATTTACGGTTTTGGCACATTGTCTACTACATATGATCTAAGGAAACGACTTTAAATGGTTTAATGGTAAATTTACGTAATTTAGAGTATTTCACAATTATTGATACACGCTATTAAGGACACTTCATCTCAATCTGGACTATTGGATCTTCAATACGGGTATCGGATCTCTGGAGAAAAATGTCCCCAATCAACCCCTCTGTAGAAGTTGAGATCAAAACACGAACGGCCCACAGAAGCAGTTAAGAGCTGACAAAAGGTGTAGTTGAGGTCGGGCTGAGAGCCACTATCAATCCTCTTTTGTGTGAGAAGTTCACAGACTCTGTCAGGGCAGTCATTTAACTTTACCCCTTTCACCAGCTTTATCACGGTACCTCTATTAAGGAACTGCTTCAAACTAATCTCCCTATTATTGATTTAAGTAGCTATTTGTAATTTAATATACCTCAAATAAATTTGTTCGTTTTAAGGTGGATAAACATTTTATGGAGAGATTCATTTAATTTTATTCTAACATAGTTGGGTAGAGTCTCATTAAAAATCAACAATATATACGTGTTAGAAGTTTTCATCCAGTAATATAATTCTAATTATATTTGAATTTATAAGAACAATCAAATTATGAGAACAATTGAATTTGCCTAAATTTAATTTCAATATTTTTTTTTAATAATCTTTATCAAAATACTTTATATTTTACAAAATCTGTGTAACAAAAGATGAAAATGTTAGGAAAACAAAAGGAAACATTTTCTCATGTAAACATAACCCTAAGCCGAAACGTAGTTTAAACTGCGCTTCTTGTTTGCTGTCGATGCTTACTTGTTTTGTCTGGGAATTGAGTTTCGTACAGTTGAAATACTCACCAGAACGTCTACGTTCACCAATTTATTATGGTGAGTTCTTTCGTTATCTCTCAACCGTCATTTCAAAACTTCAAGTGATATGCTTCCTTTTATGCGCCTGTGTAATGATATCTATCACGTATAAATATAAAGGCTAATTAGCAATCCTTCAAAATAGTATCTTATCAATGTATGTTACTTCTAGAAACATTTTTACTTTTTTTAATAGAACAATATATTGCAGTGGATGTTCCATTACAGAAGAAACTGATTAAAAAAAAAACTATCGTTAATAGTAATAATAAGATTATTTAACATTTCAAGTAATTTTCTAATTATTTAAGTATGTAACAGTAAAATAACTCACTGTATTGTAAATTATTGTCACGTATGATTAACCCTAATAATGATACACGACTATGGATGATATGGTTAATATGGACCTGATAGTTGTTGTGTACCATCCATTGCATAATGTTTTATGTAATAAAATTGTATAATAATAGCAATTAACGACCAAAATAGAATCCGTTAGAAGACCGTTCTTCTAATCTTGTATCAACACACTTCGCCACATTGAAGCACTTGAATATTTATTCCCAGACAAGTGCCGGCTACACTAGTGCAGTCGTAGCGGTGGCGGCCACTGCTCACCTTTCATTTACATAGAGATACATCAGGCACAATTACATAGAGTTACTATACACTATACACCAATTGCATGGTAATGTTTTTGCTTTCAGTTCATTATGAGCCATATTATTTGCAAACCTCAATAAAATTTTTTTTAATGAAGGAAAATAAACTAAATTATCATTCCCATTCAAGACACAGAGATTTATAATATTAAATTCAAATTAATTTTACACTATTCCATTATATGTAACTTATAAATAAGTATCTTAGAATTGTATTATATTTAATTTCATAATATGCAAATAAATAAACAATTATTTAAATGATGTACGATCAAAACGATTTTAAAGAATTATTTCCGTTCATCTTAATATTAAACACTGTCTCTTTATTTATAATGTGTTTCCATTTAATAGTATAAAAATAAATTTCTCAAACGATAAATAAACAAATATACACTGCGCACACCTTGCTCAGTAAATATCTCTCCTATTATCTCTAAACATTTTAGTTTTTATTTCTCCTAGAGAGTCTAAGTAATTTTGTCTTCATATGAAGTAAAATGAAAATAATTTTGTTGTTATAATGAAATATAAGCTATTTATCACTATATACTTCTATAAACGATCCGGAGGACCACTAAAAAGAAAAATTATAATAAACTATACATTTTAGTAGTATTGTATAATAAGAACGAATTGTTACGAAAGTATTGTGTTATTTTAAATGTAAATTAGTGGACACTGAAATAGTATCACAATCTTATACATTATTGGTAGACTAGTCTGATACATTCTGCATAATATATAAACATCATCTTCTTTCACACACCTTTCATGTATGTATGTATATGAAATGCTGGGATAATGACGAACCAGGCGGAAAATCAAATTAGACTTTATTGATACACCAATTTAATACACCAATATGCAGTGTAAACTAAATTGTTAACTTGGCTTATAAAACAGTCATAGCCTTGTGCAAAAATACACTAAATACGTAGGGCAGCCTCGTTAGTGTGTAATATGTTACACTGTCGACATGTAGAGCCTTTGCTCAGAACAACAATACATTAAAGACGGTAAAGTAGCCTGTTTAAGTTGTTATGTTAGTAGTTTAAGCTGTTGTGTGTTTAGGCTCGTTATGCTATCAACATGCCGAGTCTTGAGCTCAGAACATCAACACTTTACAGACGTTGGAGTAGCCTCTTTAAGCTGTAATGTGTTTAAGCTCGTTATGCTACCGACATGCTGAGCCTTGTGATCAGAACAACAATACTCTATAGACGGTGAAGAAGCCTCGTTAGGATGTAATGTGTTTAGGCTCGTTATGCTATCAGACATGCCGAGTATTGAGCTCAGAACAACAACACTTTACAGACGTTGGAGTAGCCTCGTTAAGCTGTAATGTGTTTAAGCTCGTTATGCTACCGACATGCTGAGCCTTGTGATCAGAACAACAATACTCTATAGACGGTGAAGAAGCCTCGTTAGGATGTAATGTGTTTAGGCTCGTTATGCTACAGACATGCCGAGCCTTGTGATCAGAACAACAATACTCTATAGACGGTGAAGAAGCCTCGTTAGGATGTAATGTGTTTAAGCTCGTTATGCTACCGACATGCTGAGCCTTGTGATCAGAACAACAATACTCTATAGACGGTGAAGAAGCCTCGTTAGGATGTAATGTGTTTAGGCTCGTTATGCTATCAGACATGCCGAGTCTTGTGATCAGAACAACAATACTCTATAGACGTTGAAGAAGCCTCGTTAAGCTGTAATGTGTTTAAGCTCGTTATGCTACCGACATGCTGAGCCTTGTGATCAGAACAACAATATTCTATAGACGGTGAAGAAGCCTCGTTAGGATGTAATGTGTTTAAGCTCGTTATGCTATCAGACATGCCGAGTCTTGAGCTCAGAACATCAACACTTTACAGACGTTGGAGTAGCCTCTTTAAGCTGTAATGTGTTTAAGCTCGTTATGCTACCGACATGCTGAGCCTTGTGATCAGAACAAAAATATTCTATAGACGGTGAAGAAGCCTCGTTAGGATATAATGTGTTTAAGCTCGTTATGCTACCGACATGCTGAGCCTTGTGATCAGAACAACAATACTCTATAGACGGTGAAGAAGCCTCGTTAGGATGTAATGTGTTTAAGCTCGTTATGCTACCGACATGCTGAGCCTTGTGATCAGAACAACAATACTCTATAGACGGTGAAGAAGCCTCGTTAGGATGTAATGTGTTTAAGCTCGTTATGCTACCGACATGCTGAGCCTTGTGATCAGAACAAGAATACTCTATAGACGGTGAAGAAGCCTCGTTATGATGTATATTCGATATAATAAAAAATATATTAGTCACAGAGAAGAATGCCAATTTGTGCTGTACAAGCTTTCCCTAGTTTTTTCATGACATCAAGAGAGGAGTTTCTTTTAAGATATAAATCAACCATCTAATTTAGGTGGAGGACAAAATATGAAAATAGTGAATGGTCAGGAACATCTAGGTAATATATAAGTATAATTTTCCCTGTGTCCATGTTTTTTCCTTGATCCACTTTACACCAAATGCTATACATGATAACAGAGGATAAATCTGGGTAAGCCAACAATGTGACAACCAACTATTTGGCTGAAAAGAGCATCTTTCATATATTTTAAAAGAAGACAATATTATTGACAAACATGTATGCTATGCGATTATGATACAGAATACCGAAATTATGCACTGTCTCCTCCCTGAAATATAACTATACAACTATAAATTTCAAAGCGATAGACATAAAATGGGTTAATTAAATTTTGAATTCAAAATGCTTACAAGACTGAGTACTACCTATTAATAAACGTACAAAGGATAGAACATATGAAAATTGAACACATTGTTTCAAGTCAATTGACTAATGCTTACAGGTTTTATGGATTTTGAAATCAATATGCAATCCAGAGTTGACCCTTTCATACAAAATTAATAAATTTCAGTTTACTAATACTAGTTAAACCCTCGAATTTGGTCACAAACTCTTACATGTCATCATCTCATGTGCAGTGTTAGTTACATCTGGCAGTTAATATCCGGTGGCAGATGTGTGTGAACGCTATTACTTGAGGTGTTGATGTCACCAGGAGGTGGAACAACTTGTAATGACGTCAGTAGGCTACAGGCCTTACTTATCGTCTAATCATCACTTATTAGACTAATAATCATCTTCATAATTTGATTAATAATGTTTGTAAAGTATATCGATTAGTTATAATCTTAATATACACATTATTTTTAAGGGATATGTACGTTTTATTATTAACTAGTTGTGATTTTATGTCACAGATTTTATTTCTAGTATGTGGGTCCACGAAACAGAGCTAAATAAAACATTCGCGTTGAAATGGAATGAAACATTGGGAATGAGCCTACACGAGCAAGCAGCCTGTGGCGTACTCTCGAGTTACTATAAGTAATATCGATGTTGTTGTACGGTCATTGTAGTTTTCAGCGGGAATACAAATGTACGAATATAATTTAAGATATGTAATGGAAAGTAAGAGAATAAAAGAAATAAATCCCTGTGAATTTTTGATAGTGAAATAAAATTGGTTATAATGTGTTGACCTTTAGGGTTAGATTCGTAGTGACATAAATATAGTACTGTACATAAATTACAATAATGAACCATTGAATTAACAATTTTAACCAGAGAGCTATGTTATTAACCTATTTTGAACATTACAACGATTATACGGATCAAGAACTATTTATTTCTTAACAGTTTTAACAGTATGTAAATAGTATTTTTTTACAGAAGACTTGTTGCTTATATCTATTACGACTAACTAGCATTGCGTTCTTGGCCAAGACTTTTTTGTGAAATAATAAAAAGCTTGGGTCCACGAAAATTAATTACACTACATAAAAATACGTGTCATAATATAAATTATTAAGTACATCCAATTGAAATGGCGTTAGGTCACCCAGTGACTCAAATTACTAGAAGAAATAAATACTCTTGAGCATTATACAATCTGCAAACTATGATAGGCAAAACTGACAAATTTGTGTTCTAATTAAGAAATTGCACTTCTAAAGATACGAACCACTAAATCGCTAACCACTAAATGACAAATACTGAAGTTGAAATTATAAATATTGAAGTTGGGTACTTCAATATTAATCGCTGCAATATATCATGGGCACTTCTAACTGACAAATGAATGGCTGTGTCTGTTTTGATTCATAGAGTAACATATCAACTCTGCAGTGGACGAGGTATTGACAGCGGCAAAATATTATTTACTGCTTTTGGCAAGCCCCGTGTCCAAAAAGTTACAATATACTATATTTTGTATACCGATTCAATTTATAATCATAATCGCTTTAAGTAATTTTTAAACGAAACTATTTGTAAAGTTTTATTTTGTTAGATTAGGTTATCAACCCTTTCATGCGGGAAGTATATATTATAATATAGTGAACAAGGCTATGACACATAATAGTTTAGTGTATGTCCGCTTCCAAAATATAATTTGAGATTTCAGTGCGACGTAAGTATCACCCAGTATTTCGTAAATATTGTCCTCGAACATGTTAAAATCACTAATGAACTGGTCTCTTACTAAACAAAATTCCATCATATTTTTTTATAACGTAACAGAAGTGTCAAAATTGCATTTTTTAAAAGTACAGAAAGATCCATATAAAAATTTTAGGAAGTTATTGAATAATTACAAACCTTGTAGAACAAACATTGTCAAGAGAAAGCTGGATGAGTTTACTAGCTATTTAAAGCTTTGCATGGTTTTTGAGGCAATTTAATAAGGAATGATTTTCTTTTCATATGTTATATGGCTATGAACTGGGTATAAATATTAAAGTCCATCTTTTTTAGTGATGATGTTATCTTCCTCATTTCTGGACCTATACACGGAAGTGTGTTGACCTCCCTGGGACCTTAAAGATCCCAAGTGACCGGTTGGACTTGAGGCTAGCAAGCGTTGCAGTCTAGCTGCCGCGCTTAACTCATTTACCTTCTGTGTAAACTGCCTCCAGGAACTTTGTTTTGCTTTTTTAATTGCTAGGCTGTATTCTGTTAGAGCTCTATGATAGGACTCCCAGATACGGCTCCTTTTGCATTGATTGTACAGCTTCCTGACATTAGCCCTTTTGCGAGCGAGGTCTTACTTGCAAATAAATAAATAATAAATAAAAATGCCTTTATTACAAGCGATACTCAGTTTACACTGTTTTTCAGTACAACTCAAGTCAAGTACAATAAATATGTCCTAAGCTAATTAAATAGATAACTTATACTGACAATAACTTACATGCACATAGAACATAATTACAAAAAAAAAACATGAATTTACAAATCACAGAAAGAGCTCTTTAGTCGTTTTTTTAAACTGGTAACTGAGTTTAAAGCTTTGACGTTACCGGGGAGACCATTGTACAACTTCGGACCGAAGTACGAAAATCCTTTCCTCCCTACTTCAAGCGTCGCCCTAGGCAGGTGGAGGGTCCTGTTTTGTCGAGTTGCACGCTGAGAGACCTCATCCCGGTAAACGAGCTTTTTCGCAGAGGTACTCCGGTTCTTTGAGCTTCAGAGTTTTGTGTATCATGCAGCCGGTGAGTATCCCGCACACGTCCTCCATGGGGAGCATGTTAACAGCAGTTCTGAAAGGGGTCACGTGATCACGACGCTTCAGTTGGAAAATGAAGTGGATTGCAGTGTTTTGCATCTTTTGTATTCTAGTGACATTTTCCCTTGAAATACTATTAGCAGTACTGAAATACTGACAAAACCAACGACTGCATGAGACGAAGTTTTGTAGGCTCAGGTAAAAGATCTCTGAACCTATATAAACCTCTTAAACGACCAAGCGCTCGTTGAATGGCGTAAGTGACATGATGGGTAAAGGTGAGCTCACTGTCTAGCACAACACCCAGGGTCTTTACAGTGTTACATACAGCCAGGCTTTCTCCGTTAAGCCTGACAACTAAACCTTGGTCATCCATCATGTCAGTAACAGTTTGTGGTGCCACATGCAGGACATTACACTTGCCTACGTTCAGCTTCAACCCATTTTTCGCTGACCATACGGAGATTTGCTGAAAGTCAGTGTTTATGTTGTTGATAGCTAAATTTATCTTGCTGGGTTCGTAAGCCAAGTGCAGTTGACAGTCATCTGCATATAAATGAGCCGTGCAGCTTTGTATACTGTCTGTCATATCGGAAGTGTACAGATTGAAGAGAAGTGGACCCAGACAGGATCCTTGAGGGACACCTCGCTGCTTGAAGAGTGGTGAAGAAGTGTCACTTCCCAGCTTAGTGACTTGTTGCCTACTACCCAAGTATGATTTGACCCATCTCACAGTATTATCGTCGAAGCCCATATAGCACATTTTGGCCAGCATCATCTCATGGTTGATCGAGTCAAAGGCCTGGGAGTAGTCTAGAAGTACAAGTGAGTTTTGCAGTCCCCGATCTTTGGCTTGAAACATGTCACTGAACAAATTTGTCAGCGCTGAACAGGTACTGTAGTTTTTGCGAAACCCTGACTGCAATTTAGGAAGCAACTTATTATCTGCAATGTATTCATTCGGATTCACAAGGATTCATATCGTCCGTGTTTGGATGAGTGAACATACTCGTGTTTTAAATCAGCACAATCCTAGTAAAAGCGTAATGAGGGTCTTGTATAAAATATACTATCATTATTGTTCCTCGTTTTATTTTTTTTAAACAAATCATATCCATCTACACTGACATGATGAAAATATATACTCCTTACAAATTTTAACACAAAATTGAATTTTTCAACAAGATTTGGCAACGTTTACTCTATAAAGGAGTTTAAAAGCGTTAAGGATTTGTAAATACTTGGTATAGTATAACACGAGCATAGTGTTGTAAATCATCACATAGCTTTAGTATACAGAATATCAATAATCATAATTTACAAAAATGCATTCTAAACAATCTATTTATACTTTTTGCTATCAATATACATTAAAAACTGTAAAATAAATAACATTTCTATTCAACACCTAATAAATGCCAGGCACCAATATTTTTCATTTCTATCTGACAGCAATTAAGACATACCGGTCACGAAATAGCTATACCTAAACACTAAATATTGGAAGTGTGCAATATTGTATTAAAGGACAATCTCTTTCAGTCATAAATCTCATCGTCTGAAATGCACTACATAGTACTCATATAGTTAGGTTGTTAGGGAAAATTTTACTAACTGTTAGTATTAAATTTTGAAATTGAAATTTTTTCAGTAAAGAATTAGAGATCGAAATAAGTAATAAGGAACTCCAAATGATCATAAAAAATATATTTCTGTAATCCTATTCCACTGTTACATCAATAAGACTACTGTGCAGTGAACACTTATTAACATTTATAAAAATTCAAATATTTTAATTACAGGCTGAAGAAAATGTCTTACATGGACTAAATAAAAAATTTAATCTTAGTTTGATCCTAATAATGGGAATCATAATTTTGTTATATATATATATATATATATATATATATATATATATATATATATATATATGAGAATTTAAACTCCCAGCTCTATAATGGAGGTGTAGGTTACAAACAGGAAACGTTAACCCTACGAGTAACAGTATCAGTGTCACAAACAGAGATCTCTTTGGAAATAATACAAAATAGCGCAACAATTTTTATTTAAATGTTCCCTAAAAACCAATACTTTTGTTTTTCAATACAGAAAAGTTTAAGCTAACACTTTAATGATGTTTTTTTTAACGCCATTTCAACATTGTTACGTAATCAATCTCACAGCGAATACAAAAGGTTGATTTTAGCGTCATTCGATGTTGGTTTGTATTTAAAATATTTCCACCAATAAAAATAAATTAACAATAAATAATTCTTCATTAAGGGTAGTAGTTGAAGTTCTCATATACCAAAAGAACATTAATTTAGTATTATAAGGATTAATGTTAATGATGTTTAATTAAAAAGTTAAAAGAAGGAGGGATAATTTGAACACCTACTATTTCCGCCTCAACAAAATTTCTTTCCAAAAACGTTTGTATTAATAATTCCTTATATTTCCAACTTTTAGTTCTGCATATCTGTGTATTTGGCCATGTGCTTAACGCATTACTGATTATGTTATGATCTACCAATATTATATTCAATATCTACGTTTAGGAAGAATAAGTAAATAGTTTATAATTTATATATTTTACTGCAACTATAATACTCATAATAGGAGTTCCTAAGTCTGGGATGTTCAATACTATGTAGTGTGTTTCGTGGAATTCCAAGTAAATACTTATGGACTTCCCGGAAATTTTAATCCTTATTTTATGCGTCCATTCCAAACTTCTCTTTGTAGTAGATTTTAGTTAAGGTATTTGTGCAATAAGAAATAATTTGTTGATTCTGTTTCATTATAATTAATTATAAAGATTAAAAGAATACGTGATAAGTAATTTGGTGTTCAATATGACCATACAATATTAAGTTGAGTTTAGTTTGAAATTATATACTTTAACAGAGTTATGAAACTATATAAATACGAACAATGCCTCAAGCGCCACAATATAAATCACGTCGATGTAAACTTCATAGATTAAGATCAGTTGAGGTTATTTCACAACTAAAATAGCACATGGTTTTAAAGGATACGCTATAATTAATATAGCATTCATTATAATCGCATATAAATAAATCATTTATCAATAATTAAGTTTAATTACACATGTAATTTAGTCGACTATTAACATTCTGCTTTTGCAGCATCGAATTGTAATATATCACTTGTAAATTACCAGTTTGTGGAATTAAATTTAACAAATATATCAGACTTCTAATGGTCCGTTTAAAAATACTGCTTTTAATTCAAGCTCAAATATCTTTCTTCCTCGCCCTAAAAATGAAATTTTGCTGGTTAAAAACAAATTATTTTACCTAAAAACTATTTATCTGTTATATACTTTGTTATTCATTTTCGTTATTGCACACGTACTTCATAAAATAACCTAATAACCTAGGAACCCAGATCCAGTTCGCACTGTATAAGCAAGCAACCTGGATTTATTTAAATATATTGTTGAAGTTTGAAATAAAAGGGTATCCCTCAGTGTTCTTCCCTCAGGGGCGGTCTTACTTACTTTCAAGGCCGTAACGGGTAGTGGCGACCCCGAGGTACCCTAGCTAATGCTCCAGATCCCTTCTCTTCTTGTTCTGGAGGCCTATGGCTGGCACACTTCTCTATGTGTCAGCCTATCTCTCTTCTTCACTCTCTTCTATCTGAGGTAAAGTTCCTCAAACTCTTCGATCTAGTTTCCCTTTCATTTCTCCCACTAGGGCCAAGCCACGGTGGAACAGCGTAGGCCAGGGCTGAATGGCTGGTGGCAAACCAGTCTATACTATGCGCGGACTCTGGACACCGGCGACCCTCCAGTTTAAAAGCAGCTTACCCAGGCATGCGGGCTCTGTCTGGGCGGACCTTCCATTCCCTAGCTTCTCGTGGGAACAACATGGAAAGAAACAAAAACAAAAACAAAACAAACCAACCCACCCTGTGAAAACAAGCTCCTGAAGCTGTTTCTAACCTACCTCTTCCTGCTGAGGTAGCTCCTGAAGCTACCTCGCACATACCACCACCTGGCAACACAAACTCAAGAGGTTGTTATGCCAACATCCCTACCTTCTCCTCAACAAAGTGCCTTAGGAACACAGGAGGTTCCATTGCACACTGAAGCTCCCATACATGGCAAGGCTTTATCTGAGGAAGGCAGTACAAAGCGCTGAGGAAGCAAAATCCCTTCAAGATATAGAAGATCAGCTCCTCAACAGCCCAAGCACTCCCATGTCTACAGGTACGCTGGATGATGCCACAGAGCAACTCGGCAACCTCAGAATGAAGAGGCCCAATCTCACCACTGCTCAAAGAAGAGAAGCACTAAAGGCTAAACTTCTTGAAAAGGGTGAAGCTTTTGACCCTTCCAAGTGGAGGAGGGGGAAAAAGAAGAGAAAAAAGAATCCCGAACGGCAGGAGGTCTCAACTCCGGGCCCAACTGCGGGTACCAAGGCGGGGGTGGGGTCGGCCAAACGCCCCAGAGGCAACCTTGGTCACCCCGCCCTCCGCTGAAGGACCCGCAAAGAAGGCTAGGAGGGAAACCCAAAAGCCCGAAGCCCACGATCCCGAGGCCTCTGGTAGCAACACCCAAGGCTACCTACAGAGAGGTTCGCAGCGATTAAAATGGCCATAGCCCTCGAAGGCTACCCGGAAGCGAAGCTTAGTGCAGAGCAAGGAGAAGCTATCGAGGACGCAATTATGGAAGAAATCCAACCCCTGGAGGATGGTTCCGTTCCATCGTTTGCGGGCACCTACCTAGAGAAAAGGTGTTTTAATTGCTTCCTGCATCAACGAGCACACCAAACGTTGGCTGGAAGAAGTTATCCAAAGAATAAAACCTCTGGGAGATGATATCTCTCTGAGAGTGGGTCTGCGTAAGGACATCTTGAGGTCCAACCAGGGTGTTTTTCAGAGCTCACCCGAAGCTTCTGAAGAAGACACCTGAAAAGGTACTTGAGATGTTCAATTTAAGCAGAACCCCAACCTGAATGTAAACGAGTGGAAAATCCTTCCATCCAAGCCAGACCCGAAAGTTTACGGATTCGTCTGCTTCCTGGACGAGGTCTGCTACAAGGCTGTGAAGGCTTCCAAACTGTAGAGCCAACTTAGGACTCTGGCAGGTCTCAATTGTCTCCTCGACAGTCAAGGACAATGCCACGAGTTCTACAAATCAACCTCCAGCACAGTAGGGCTGCCTCGGCAGCCTTCTGCCAGTTCTTCCTCCAGGAGGGATTTGATCTGGCACTGATTCAAGAACCATGGCTTCACCAAGGGAGAGTGGCGGGCCTAAATGAAACCAAAGGTAAGTTAATTTACTGTACCTCTCTAAGGAATGTCAGAACCTGCATCCTGTTGAGGAGAGGCTTGGAATTTTCTAACCCTCAACGAATTCTGCTCCAGAGATCTCACTGTGGGCACACTGACCTGGAAGAATGGAGGTATAGTGCAGAGCACAATTGTAGGCTCCGTATACTTGCCATATGAAGCCAGGGAACTCCCTCCATCAAGAGACCTAGAGCTCCTGGTGGAAGAAGCACAAGCCAGACGTCAACAACTTCTTCTAGGTTGTGACGCCAACGCGCCCATCACTCTGCTGGATGGGGCAGCACCAACACTAACCCTAGAGGTGAGGCACTTTTTACAATTTCTTCTAAGTAGGGACCTATTTATATGTAATAAAGGTAACCGCCCTACGTTCGCAACACGAATTAGACAAGAAGTTATTGACATAACAATCTGCACACAAGGAATACTTGGAATGGTTGATAAGTGGCACGTAAGCGAAGAGGCCTCATTATCGGATCACAGGTATATCCTCTTTAACTTGCAAGATGAGGCTGCAGAGGTCCCTCTATCGTAATCCCAGGAGGACTGACTGGTTGGGATATAAGTCTGACCTTCAGTCACAGTTGGGATCGGTAGGCGGAAGGGTGCGATGCTTCACAGACATAGATCAGATAGCTTCTGACCTGCAGAATGCTATAATCAATAGCTTCCATGACAATTGCCCATTGCGACGGGGGAAGAGTTCGAACCAATAGTAAGTGGGTGGACTGCAGACCTCGCTCGCAAAAGGGCTAATGTCAGGAAGCTGTACAATCAATGCAAAAGGAGCCGTATCTGGGAGTCCTATCATAGAGCTCTAACAGAATACAGCCTAGCAATTAAAAAAGCAAAACAAAGTTCCTGGAGGCAGTTTACACAGAAGGTAAATGAGTTAAGCGCGGCAGCTAGACTGCAACGCTTGCTAGCCTCAAGTCCAACCGGTCACTTGGGATCTTTAAGGTCCCAGGGAGGTCAACACACTTCCGGGTCTAGTGATAGCCTCAAACTTCTCCTTGAGACTCACTTCCCTTGATTGTATCTTTGAGAATGACGACACTGGAACGTCTGGTAATCACGAGGCAGGCTCACGGCCAAGAGCTTGTCGTGGTAGCTGGGCCATTGCCAGAAGGATTGTCACTCTCTCTAAAGCCAAATGGGCAATTTCTAAATTTGCCCCTTTCAAATCTGCAGGAGGGGATGGAATTCTTTCGGCCCTGCTTCAAACAAGGGCCGGAGAATCTCCTTACCCTTCAATGTGAACTATTCAGGGCGAGCCTAGCCTATGGGTACATACCACAAGTCTGCGTCTCAACAGGGTGGTCTTCATCCCTAAAAAAGGGAGAGCGGACTACTCTGTCCCTAAATCTTTTCGTCCCATCAGTTTATCTTCGTTTCTACTGAAAACATTAGAAAGACTGGTGGAGAGGCACCTGAGAAAGGGAGTTCTCTCAGACACTCCCCTTCATCGCAACCAACATGCATACCAGCAAGGCAAATCCTGTGAATCAGCACTGCACCAATTTAGTCAGTAGGATTGAGGATAGCCTGTCCGCCAAGGAATTGGCATTGTGCACCTTCATAGACATTGAAGGAGCTTTCGACAATGCCAAATTTCACTGCAATGGTAAGTGGAGCACAGCGACGTGGCCTCGAGCCAGCTCTGTGCCGGTGGCTTAGGGCCATGCTGTGCTCCAGACGGATCAGGGCCGATCTCAATGAAGTATCGCTTGTGATCGCACCCACAAGGGGATGTCCTCAAGGAGGCATCCTGTCACCTCTACTGTGGAATCTAGTAGTAGATGGTCTACTTGAGGACCTTACTAACAACGGAATCTATGTCCAAGGATATGCAGACCGACATAGTCCTTATGGTACAGGGAAAATACACAAATGTTGTTGTTGATATCATGAATACCAACCTTCAACATGTACACAACTGGTGTCAGGGAGAGGGACTGAAAGTAAATCCCTCTAAGACAGTAGTTGTACCATTCACTAGAAAAAAGAACCTAGAGTCTCTTTCTAGGCTGAAACTCGCATCCACTCAGCTGGAGTGGTCAAAGACAGTCAAATATTTAGGACTGACTCTAGACCATAAGCTTACGTGGAATGATCATCTTAATAATATCCTGCACAAAGCAAAGTGGGCGCTCATGACGTCCAGGAGACTTGCAGGAATCTCATGGGGCGTAAAACCCCATATAGCACTATGGCTTTACAAAGCAGTTGTAAGGCCTCAAATCACTTATGGTTCATTAGTCTGGTGGACAAAGGTGAATCAGGTAACTGCCAAAGCCAAGCTTGAAAGCTTACAAAGGCTTGGCACAATCTTTGTAACCGGAGCATTCAGGAGCAGTTCCCTCAGCGACCCTCGAGGTGGCTTTAGGACTTCTTCTACCTCTTGATGTTCATATAAAAGCTGAGCGCGTAAGTCAGCTTATCGGCTGATGGTTTGCTGGCTTGTGGAGGAATGCGCGTCTAACGCGAGCCATGGCGCCATCACTGAAGCTGTAAACCCAAGCGCTATTCTCGAAATGGTCCTCCGACACAATGAGAACGGAGTTCGTATTCAATAAGCCATTCTCTGTTGACTTCTACTCCAGAGATGAGTTGGAAATCGCAAGATAACATTCCCAACAATAAGAAAAGAGCTTTGTCTGGTACACGGATGGCTCGCTTATTAAGGGTAGAACTGGATATGGAGTGTTTAGTCAATCCCCTAGAACTGCCCTTAGCGGCAGTTTGGGTCGGAACTGCTCCATATTTCAAGCCGAAATCTATGGTATCCTAGCCTGTGCCAACCTAGGGCCTCACCAGAAGGTACCAGGAAATGAACATCTGTATAATGTCAGACAGTCAGGCAGCTCTTAAAGCTCTTGACTCCAACAGCATTTCATCCAAGCTTGTGTGGGAGTGCTTTAACACTCTCTGCAAGCTTGGATCACGCAACTGTGTGCGTCTTGGTTGGGTACCGGGCCCACAGGCATAGGTGGCAACGAATGCGCCGACAGGCTTGCCAAAAGCGGAGCAAGCATGCCATACACCGGTCCAGAACCGAGTTTGTGGTATAAGCAAGTCAGCCGCTTATCAAAGTATAAACAAATGGTCCAGGAAGACACACCGCTTGCGGTGGCAGAGTCACCAAGGACAAGCACTCGGCAAAAGACTGCTTGCCGATTCTAGCTCCGGATTCACCAGATGGCTGATGGGGCTGGGGAGGGATCGGGTTAAGCAAGTGATTGCCTTGATCACTGGACACGGCCACTTCAGGAAACACCTAAACACTCTAGGTTTACGAATGAGGACTCGGAGTGTAGACTCTGCAATAAGTCTGAAGAGACTGCAAAACACATAATACTGGACTGTGAGAGACTGGGAGCAAGGAGAAGGGCTCTTTTCGGTGATAAACAACCAGGCGACGAACCAGATGCTAGTATCGGGGGAAAAGCTTCTTATCCTAATTAAGGGCACGAAGATAGGCTTACCCCCTCTAACATCAAAGGGGCACACAATAAGCTCAGGTTGACGTGTGAGGATCTAGGAATCCACCCCAATATCCCAAAGGAAAAAAAAAAAAAAAAAAAAAAAAAGGGTATCAAAACGGCTAAAAATTGTTTAAACATTTCTCACATTGATGTATGAAAGTAATAAATATTGTTTTATTCATATATCTGAAGGTCAGTTTTAAGTGTATGAAGCTAGGGAACAAGTATCCTGGAAAATATATTGTTTTAATCCTAGCGATATCCTCTTATTGCAATTCCTCAATTCAACTAGCATGACTGACGATCGATTTCTTGGGGAAAATAACTATTAGTAAAGTATAGAGGATTACTTAAAACAGTATACGACGTATTCAACAATGTCTTCAACCCAGTATTCTATTTCAATGGCTTGGATTTATTCAAAATAGAACCTTTCTGAATAAATCTAAAACCATGCAGAAACCTAAAACCAATGATTAAATTGTTTGTTTTTATTACATTGTTTTCAGCTTAAGATTGTATAAAAAGTCAAAAACAAAAAGTTAGTAGAATTTAACAGTATGAAAAGTTTTGAAGAGATGCAACACTACACTATACAAATTTTCAAACGTTACATTTTAAACCCTTCTTAATATTTTATTATCAAGAAGATGAGATCATGAGATCTAACTAACTGTGAAGTATCACATAGGTTTAACGCTCATTGGACGTTGCTTGCAGTTAGAACAAAGTGGTGATAAAACAAATATGTATGACATTTATTTTGCTAGTTATATACAATTTAGGAGCAAGCCACACCACGTGCCCCATAACAAGGTTAGTTGATGTAGCGTTATTCGCTAATGGTTAGTCAAAACCCAATGGAGTGATATGCACAATCATTGAACTCAATGTTGCTTATACAGAAATGAAACTTCGTGCAAAATATAAATTCAAAATGTTAGTCTATTTTCGAATTCTCCAGATATCGTGCGGACAAGCAAACGGACTACTACAAATTTAATTGGTCCAGTCCCCCTACCTTTACTGTCGCTCAGGCAATAAATACTTATCAAGGCCAAAGATACTAGACCGTGGAAGTTTTCTTGACTGCGACACAGTTTTCAGATTGCTACAGTAGGCAACACTTAAGAGACCGGAAGCGAGAGGGAGATTTATTGAGGAAACGTGGGGAAAGCGCATTTTAAAAGCTGTGAATCTTAGCAGAAAAGTTTGGTTTCCCGTTTTAAGCTGTCACCACTTACACTGGTATTCTAATTCAAATAAATTATAAGGCATCAATTTTATGTATACTTTAGTTACTTACTAATTTACCTACATATTTAACAGTGTTTTTTCCAATGTTATAAAACGAGATAGAACCATGTGTAAAGTGGTTCATGATTTGTATCCCCTCGTGCACAATGAAGTTTCAATAAATATTTAGGAGTATCCTGGAACTATTAATATTGTCATACAATTATTATATTTTTCTGTAAAAGGCTTAAAAAAGTAAATATAATTAAGATATTTAATACCCTTTCCAATGTGTTTACATTTCACAAGATCTAATAAAGTTGTAGGTGCATATTTGATAAGAATATGTATCATCAAAATTTTTTTCAAATTGAATTTTGTTTAAGTGAACTCCTAAAATTATAAAATTACAAGAGACGACAGTAAACCTCTCACTAAAACAATATTGCAATAAATTATATTTTGTATTACAACATTTAAAAATGAAGAAATATTTGTTCTAACATGTATTTGTTTAATAATAACCTTTAAAATGATGTACAAGTTCCTGTATCTCAGTGACTCTTCTCCATTCATCATCTGTAAGAAATATTATTTTCTCACGAAAATGTTTCAATAGAGGTTTTATATTTTTATTCATTCATATTTAGTATGTCTATCTTAAATACCAATGTATTAAAAGTGATAGCATTGGCACAAATCTATTTTAATATTAACACCCACCACTTCACCATCAGATTACATGGCTTAGGAGACACTTTTACGATCGGAATGTACTTTAAGGTGGCGCATTTAATTTTGTGTTAAATACTCTTATATTTTAAATAGCTCTTTAAGATACTTCTTCTTACGTACTTAATATAAAAAAAGAAAACTATTTTATCACTCCCCATGAAATGATCTGCATTTAAAGTAGGAAATTTAGGGAATTGTACAATCAGTCCCAATCAAAAGCGATTGAAGATAAAATTGTAACTTATTACACTATTTGCATTACTTATAGTGACGCTATTTTTACTTATAAGTTAATACTGTATATTATAAGGTTGGATGCATAGTTTCAAATCTATAGCTCATTTCATTTTTATGATATTGCGCGGATAGGTAGATGGAAAACCGCAAAAACATTGTAAAACTTTAGGTTTTTGTAGGACTACTCAATCTGTGAAAAACGCAATCTAGCTCGTTAGAACTTATTGATATATGTATAATATAAAGAACGATATTTAGTGAAACATTCAAAGCAAAATTAAATTTAAAACTAAATGCATTGAAGCTGGATAAAAAAATACACTCTCATGAAAACGGAAGCTGGTAGGACCATCCATTTGGTATAATGGTGAAATCACTATAGTGCTGAAACGGGTTTTAATTGTAAAGTATTATTTCAAAAAGTGATTTATTGAATTCTAAATATAATATAAAATATTTTAATAAAGTATTAATCAATCTCTTTGGTAAAAAAATATGTGAAAATAAATTATAATTTGTTATCAATACAGTTTTATTACTGATTTAAACAATTTTATTTCAGAGAAGAAACAGTTTTGATTTTAGATGATGAGTATCCTAACAAGTAAATAACGTAAATAAATGTATAAATAAATATTCAAATAATCACCCAATATCAATAAATAGATAAATATTACTTGCAACAGAATAAGTTATAAAAGCCTGGTCTCAAACACACGTACCGACAAAATGCATGCACAAAGATGATGGCGGCACTCCCTCAGGTACTATTATCTCCGGTCACGAGGGGAGCCGCAGTAGTGAGTGCACACCTTATCTTACAACAGGGGAAATATCTCTACCATCGCGTTAGACTAACGTCAGAACAAATGTTACATCTTTTCTCCGTGAATTTATTAGGTTAATTTAAAATCAAATGAACTCTTATCCGTTCTGATATAAATAAGTATTAATCACAATGTTTGTACTGTAAAAGTTATATATAATGCCTAGCATAGTTTAATAGGACTTTAATTAACCATTATCTTATTTTCGTTGTAACATATTTCTTTACTAACACTCGCTACTTTGGGAAAAGTACTTCCCAACTTTTGGTGATACTTGAAAAAAAAAACTGTGTAATGTTCTCAAACTGTAACCAGAGTAGATAACTGTAGATTTCGAGTTTGTATCACTATTTCTGAACACCTACATAATATTTCAAACCTATGTTTATTGGCCGTTACTTCTAATGTAAATATGTAAAATATGCTATATTTATATACAATAATATAGTTTACTTATTTCACCCATAAGGTTTATTTGGTAGCCTATATATTTGTGTGATTATATTTTTTTTAAACATTTTTAAAACCTTTTCATCTTTTGTTGTGAAAATATTTTAGGTTTAGTAGTACATACTAATAAAGGTATTATAAAATATATAGCTTGTCTTCATAAAATAGATTTAACTATACTTTGGTACTTAAATATTCAAAAAAGTTAATAAAGGCGTAGTAAAATTGACTTTAATAACAAAATCCATAAATAACGTTAAAAAACGTTTAAATGACTTTTAAGTAAAAATAATGTTGTTACTTTTGGCATGGGTACCCTTACATAACTTTAATTGGAGATTAAAACAAAAGAATATGATATTAATTTTTGTTTATAACATGGATTTGTCTACTAGGATGATATTAAAATATTTATAGTTGTAATATGTTATATTATGATATGAATGTTTCAATTCTCTATCGTACGAAGGTTCAGCAATCAACACTTGCCATCTAGATCGTGTGATTTTACTCCAATGGGTCACTTCTGTTACAGTCATTTTGGGGGGTGCTGTTAAGCCAAGAAAATCTTGGATGCAAATTTGACATGTTATCTTAGATCTTTCACATAAACTCAAGGAGCCACTCTTATAGGAAGATAAACTCGCATAATTTATTTAATACCACTAGTGAATTATTATAATTAATTATTAATTATGAATAATTATAACACACATTCCAATATTAATTTAATTTTGTGAGGCCTTTCAGAATCGAGGATTACATCTTCAGGCAACTTCACCAACATTAAATCAATATTTTAATGTGTGTTATAAATTCACGAGTGTTATTAAATTAAATTATTTCCAATGCTCTAAGAATCTTCACCCATAATTTAATTTGTTTAATTTTGAGATAAAACATTATTTACGTTTTTATGAAAAAATATATATTTTATGTACCAAAATGCGTTTTATTCAAACTAATTTAAAACTTCTCTGAATCTTACATACAAATACGAGAGTGTAGTGACTCTCAGACATCATTTCAAACGCAGTTTTTCTTTTTATTTTTCATAAATCATTAACAATTTTATAAAATTAACTCTTTTACTACAGTAAAAAACTAAAATATTTATAGGCAATCTCTAAAAAATGTTTGCAATAGAATTTGGGTTATTAATATAATTTAGAAAATGTTTATGTAAAATTAGATAGAATCCAGTCGGAGGTTTTATTTTATGGGGAACCTGCTGACGTAAATAGACGCGTGTTGATGTATTCGTATGTTGGGTGTTTGTTCTCCGATTTTACATGTATGTGTTCTACAGATTTTGTAGTTTTGATTACTGTAACTTTTTTTATAAATCATATTGTAATTGCTTATCCAATAGTGAAACTATATGTATAAATATTTACACACATTTTTCTACTCATGAATAGTATTCTCAGACAATTTGTATACATTTAGGAGTTAAAGGATATTTGTTAACATAATAGTGTTCCTAAGTGCACATACTTTAAATTTGACTTCCATACTTATTTCTTAGCCTACTTCACCTAATACTACGAATTATTTATGAGGAATAAGATAATAAACTATATAAATGTGGAAGGAATGTCTGAAAAAAATATAAGGTGCCTACTATAAAAATAGTTTATGTACCCTATATTTTACATACACGTGTAGTCTTCAAGGCTGCAACCATCTCTACTTTATAGTTGTAATTTTAGTCTCAACATATATTTTGTCCTCAAGTTAAGGACCGTTGGACTGGGAAAGAGACGGCTGTGTTGTGGATGTAGCGGAGCGAGAGCTCGTTAAGGGAGTGTTGTGAGTTTATGCTTCGTTAGCCTCTAGACCCTCTTCATGAACTTCTCCACAACCCTAGAACTGGACTGATTAATGAGAGGTCCATTTTCTACTACGATTTCCAGAGTGAACTATCTTCAACAGTAATAAGTATAATATAAAATGTATCATATTCAAATCAGTTATAAAATAGTCAATTAAAGTCTGTAACTATCTAGCATTAAACAGTAAAATGTGTGCCAATATATGTGATAAATAAATAAATATATGAGTCCTATAAGCAACAATGTAAGACGTCACCAAAATATTCATTTTTTCTTAAGTTTTTAAAGCATCCGACAACTGTTAATGAAGTTGACGCTTAACCTGATTTACCTTTTCCAATTGAACAATATCAGCGTTAATATATCAAGCCTCATTATTTTCAGACACGGAAAGCTGAGTGTACCATGTGCACCCACGATTACATTAAACTATTACAATGTATACTGCCAATTGTTTTGAAAAGTTTTTACTAGTGACAATTTAAGTGTTCATGTCAGCTCAAATTTTTCATCAAACCTTTAATCATATCTCATTACACTACCTTTAAAGTAGGAAATGGGTGCATTTTTCTGTAGCGTGGATATTCATTTCTACTTGAATACTCTTATGGATATTGTTGCATGGACCAAGCAAGATGAACCAAAGACTAACTGCAATTAACAACGGACTATCTCTCTGTTCGATGTGTGTATTTGTACACAATCATAAAAATGTGTACAATAATATAAGTAAACCATAAAAATGTCAATTATGTCCAAATGTTTGACACATTCTATGTAAAAAATCTCCTCCTGAAGAAATTGTGTCCTTCTCCACATACAATTATTAATTGATTATTTTAATTTTTGTTTTAATTTATTTTCATTAAATACTGCAGTAATTACAATAAAGATTGCCGGAGGTAATTGTAGTAACATTAAGATTTATTAATTTTTACGGAAAGAATAAAGTAAAGGAACGTACACAGTTTTAAGATTGCATGGTTATTATTCTATAAATCGACATAGGCCATTTCCACTCCAAGAGGTTTCAACATGTTTAACTGGATACCTAAATGGTAAGAATAATAATAATGAGTCTCATAAACAGATTGTGTCACAATATAAACCAAAATGTGGAAGAACAGTAGTATTAAATCCAAGAACTTTCGGAACAAATAATAGTATCATGTGTCACTGAAATGTTATTAAGGACCTAGCTGTCCCTGCTGCTGTCGGGCCAGCCCTCAGGGACGTGTTATCCTCATTATTGGCTCCACACCAGTCTTGGGTTACCTGTCCTCTTTCTTTCGACAGTCGGCTACAATCTAGACATCGTTTTATAGTAATTATCAGAAAAAGTAGTTAGACTATTTTTTTCGGGGTGTTTCCGAAGTCTTTTCGAGCATTTGTTCATCAGGGTAAGGTCAAAAGAAAGTTATATACATATGGAAAGAAAGTCTTTTATCATCTGTCCGTCTGTAGTGATTTACATATTTTCTTTTAATATATTTTAAAAGCAAGTAAAAATTCAAAATTTTATTTTCTTTTAATTATTTTCCTTCTAGTATTAAATCAATAAAAAATTAATATTAGATTGTCATTTCAAATTTTAAGATGACAAACGGTTAAAGATTTTGTCAACCGTAATAAAAGTTATGAGGTTTAATTTCATGCGATTTAATACCTATAATGTAAACATTAGTTAATAATGGGCAATATGTAAGCTTTTAACTGTTATAATTCAATGGATAATTTTAACGATGTACGTATTTTAGATACGCATGCACCTATTTAGATCCATCCATGTGTAAATACTCTCACTATATGCTGCAAAGCAGAGTTAATCTAGGTACTAGCACTGTTTATAGTTAACCGTGCATGACAACAGCTGAAATCTGATATCTGTAAACTTAATAAATAATTTTTATTTTCTAGGTGTCAAAACATTTTACAATGATCCTTACTTCTTGCAGCGTTAAAATGTTAAAAAAATTTTGCGTTCCTTCAGATTTTGGTAATGATCAAATATAATAAAGACTAATGGTTTGAAAGTAATGCTTTTAAAGCTAGGATATTTGCAACATTCATCATTATTCTTCCTGCAATTCATTGTGAATTTTTTGTATTGTGTTTCCTACAAATTTCTAGCGTTTATCTCATATACAAATGTATATAAATGACATCAGTCAGATATTTTGTATTAGTTATAAAATTGAATAAGAAAATATCTGTATGAAGTTCTTAAAATCACATTTTTAGTTATTTTATTTAGAAACATTAAATAATTTTCCAGCTTTGAATCATTTAAGCATGTTGCTCTAACTTTTTAATTTCAATATTTTCCTCTCTCCCCTATTGATAATCCGGTATTTCGGTAATCATCTCACCCCTCTATTAGGCGAGGCGGTCAACCGTAACGTTGACCTGGCCCTTCATATTTCATTTATAAAACATCAATTTACATTTTATGCTCACTTTTAATTCCATTCAACTTTATGTAGTATAAAAAAGTTTGTGATTAATTCATAATTTTTAAATTATAAGCTGATGAAATCTATTGCGTATTATAAAATAATAGCAGCTAAAAACGACTCTCCACGCGATTTCCTATTGAATAACAGGGTGGTCATAGGTATATCCTTTTTAAAAGGCATAATAAACACACCTAAAAATATGTGATCCATTTCAGAAGTTAGAGGAATGTTTTGTCATCCTGAAAGTGAAGACTATTGAGATTTTATGTTTTATATATTTTATATTTATGTGTATATATTTTATATTTTAGCAATGTAATACTCAAACTTCACTGTAAAAATCCGTAATATTTTAACAGCTTCAACAAGTTTCAGCAAAGGAACTAAATATTTTAGGCCAGTGTTACGATATATTATGATGGAGCCCTATGATCATCATTTTAGTGGGAATATATCTATATTTATAGACTATATTATTTCAGTGGCTTTCTCTTTAGGTAAAAAATTAAATTATGATTTGTCATAGTTAAATTGAAGTAATATTACGATAAAAAAATATACATACGTAGATTTAAAAAAACCATTCATAACACTATTGATTGAAGCGAATCTACATTGATTAATGAACTGAATTTGAGTTAACTGTTTAATATTTAAATTTCGTATCTATTTTCAATCATCGTATATATGTTAGTTTTCTAGTAAAATATAGTATATGATATATTTGAAAAGAATGGTTCAAAACTTCCTTCTCGCCGGCTTGCTGTGTTTGCCGGATTTTCAACAATCTAGAATCTCAAAGAAACCAGTTGTATATACTTTAACAAAGTTTTATATTTTATAGTTATAAGTAATTTTGATAAATGGGTAAAATTGCCAAAATGTTCGTTTCATTCTTAGATTTGCAATTAAGACAATGAATTAAGACAATGTTATTAAATTATTATTTATACGGATTTTTACATACTAGTAAAAATAATTTTCTTTTTAGAAATTTAAAAAGTAATTGTTCATTAATGATGGAGAATAATCAGTAAACAAAAATTGGAAGGCTATGGGTCTATGTAATTTTTTATAGTTACTGATTTTCAGAAAACTAATATGGATTTTACGTGATCAAAATTAATCTGTAATTGCTAGGATTGATATGCTACCACAATGAAAATATTAAACGTTTTAATGACAATGTATTAAAATTAACTTCTTATCGATGTTACACTATTTTTGTAGCTGTCACGAGTAATATAAATTCTGAAAAGAATGTATAGAAAATGTGGTAGGTATACAATGGTAGATTTCCAAACTCTAGATAATTTCACAGACAGATAAACATAGATTTATTGTTTCGAGCCCCTCGAGTGATAGACTTTGCTCATGCTCAGCCAATTAGAATATTAAAAGAGGTAGGAGTGCGCCAAACCTACAGTTTTACTTGCACTCACCAAATAGTAATAATAAATGTTTTGCCAATGATAACTTACATTTGCAGTTAAATTAAGTTTTCGAAATGAGATTACAGTTATAGGACAATACACGGCTTAAGTATATACTCCTTGCTAAATCTATGGTCGTCAAAATGAGTCTCCAATCCCAAAGGAAGAACGTCAGACTCACGTGAAAGCAATCAATGGGCCGAGACGGACTTACTGCTGAACCGCAAAAGCAGCCGATGACCAGGTCGAGTTTTTGTCTCGTAAAACTAATTTTTTTCTCGACTCCAGATTGAAAAGAAACATATTTTCATGTTTATATATATCAAAATGTATTCCATATATTGCATGTCGAAATGTATTGTTTAGCCAAATTACCCTAATATATGTATTTTCCACATTAAATGTGCAGTTGGTATTTCAAAACCAATACATTTACAGAAAAGTTTCAAAAGGGGGATTTCGTTACTTTTTAGTGCTTATGTTCCATTAAGGTGGCAATTTTCTTTTAGATTACTCGTTTAAAAGCTACAGCCAACTACAGTTCCTTAATTACATGTCTGAGAATCTTTGTGCGATTAATTTCGGACGTAATAAAATATTGAATGGGTTTATTATAAGTAGACGCTATCGTGTCAGGTTCAATAATGACAATTTAGTAAAAATTAACGAATTGCCAACATATGTATATATATATAAATTGCTGGAATAAACGTTATTCATTCATTCATTCATTCATTTACAATAATTGACTACTATAACATTGATGATAATCATTGTCGACAAGATCATGTTGGGACACATTTTTAGCTTAATATTTTTTTAACTTATATTTATTTAAGATAAAGTATTAACACTTTACGTAGCATAAAGTATTTCCTGTACGTTTATTTTTTTATATATCTAAACAGTTATTATATATGTCAAAGCTATAAAAAGTCTCCTATGAAATTTTTATTTCTATCGTAGTAAACTGTTAATTCAATTGCAAAATGTCCATCATTTAAAGTTGTTTACTCAATCGCTGTCATTAATCAAAAGTAAACAATTCGTCCGTCACAGATTTAATTAAAATCAATTCTGTACTCACTGTCCCACCCCACAAAGAATTGTAATTGTGGTTTGATGACAAAATGTTACACGGCTCGATCACTGTTAACACTAAAAAGACTCATTAGGCAAATGGAACCATTTCTAACGCGTCTGTGATATTGTTTACAGCCATATTTAATACCTCGTTATAGGGTTAAAAATCAAAGAAAGCTCCCCAAATACAGATTTTAGGCTTAACATAGTTATTTATAAGATATTTCCCTTTATTAAAAAACTAAACATAATATTAATGTTTTATCACTTAGTTGGGTAATAAAAATACTTTCTTTTTCGCACCCATATTATTTTAAACTAAATGTATATATATATATATATATATATATATGTAAAAACAATGACGGTGATAGTACAGTTACCCGTCAGAGCATTTATTACCATTACGTTCTCGGAACATCTTTTTCAACACTTCGTTGTATCGGTTTATTGGCTGAGCTGTCACTCACGGGCAGGATATTTTTTTATGAATCTGTGTCTATCTGTCTTTTTATACAGTTTCTCAAAAAGATATGACCTACAGACTTGAAATTTTGCATGAAGCTCCAATTTCTATATAAGGAACTCCAAGCTCAATGATGGTACATATAAATCCATGGAATTTAGCTGCACGTTAGTAAATATTTTACACTGGATTACGGGTAACCGTTATGAAACGAAAAATTGCAGAATAAATACATTTTAAATTAAACTGAGTAGAATGATATGAGATTTGAGCATTTAAACTCGTAGAGTACAACGGAAAAATAATTTTCGAAAGTCAATGTTAAAATTATGTGACGAGATTTGATTTTAGTGCGCTCTTCCTTTTTAGTAACTTTTTTAGTACACTGGAACTTTTATTATATGAACGCTTATGAAAACTAATTTACTAGATAAAATTGATCCAAAACTTTACATTTTGCATAAAACTTCATTTTTACATAGACAAGAACGTGACAAAATGGTGCATGTCCATTCTCCAACCATGGACTTACCTTAGCATGACTTAAAAAAATCCCATATATCTGCCCACATATCAATAATTACATGAGTTATAGATTTGAAATATTACATGCATCCCTTCCTTTTTTTATATAGACAAGATATAATTCGATGATAGTACAAGTTCCTCCATAGGATTTTGTTTAGAGTTAGCAAAGTCTATAATCATGGTGATATCTCTACAATGAAATGAGCTTTAACATTAAGTTTTGTACCCAAGTTCAAAAATTCCTTCCCAAACTTTTAAATTTAATGTTTTAAATCAATAAATGTTTTATTTTGGATATATCAGGAAAAAAATACCTTTGGGTTTGTAATTTTACACATATTGTCACTTCTGCAAAGGCATTGTGAACGAGCTAACAACATAAAAAACCTAACAATAAAGCGGTTGATTAAACACGCCTTCTCGCCAAACTTACTGCAGGTAATTGCTTTCCCGCCAGTTTACTTTGCTTTCTTTCTCCTCCCTTGTAGACTGCATTCACTGATTCTTTGTATTCTTGTCGTAGTCCCTTGACTTAAAAAAAGATTCGTTCAATTATCTATTCAAGTAATTGTTCTATAAAGATTTCGACAACAATTTTAAAAGTGCTTCATTGATGATGGAAAAAAGATTCTAACTGTGAATTTAATACTTGACGGTTCGTTGATTAAGGGTGACTTAACACTTGGATATCACTTGCCAAACAGTTTACGGTTTTTCTACTAAGAACATAGCTGTTCGAATATTATTCTATTTATTTATATCAAAACAAGACACGGGAACATTTGGCATAACAAATGTAACAAAATAAATAGGAATAATTCCCGTAGAGACTACACGTCTATGTGCAGGATTAGAGTTCTAAAGTCAATTTAGGTGCTTGAAATTAACTGTATGTCATTGAACATTTCCAGCATTTATGAAAAATAATAAATGAACTCCTTATTGCATTATGAATATAATTTTAAAATACTCTATAAAATAAGTATATATAATAAATAAATAAATAAATAAATATATATATATATATATATATATATATATATATACTCTTCCAAGCAGTTAAAAATAAAAAGAAACGGAAAAACAGGGTTCGTGTTTTAATTTTCGAATTCTCAGAACCATTAATAAAAAAACGCTGATTTTAATTAAACAAAGAAAAAAACCTAACCAAGAATTAAATGCATAACCAAAGAAGAATTTTTAGAAATAAAAACTATAAACAACAAGATTCCAATCAGATGTATGTAGAATATTCGTAAATGTTTACATAGAACTAACAATTTTAAGAGAATCATCTTAGCTTCAACCCATCTGGTTGCCTTGAGTTAAAAGTAATGGAAGTGCGGTATAAATATATTAACAGAAATATAGGTAAAAAATCTAACACATATATCTAATCGAAAAACAACACTAGGCGTAAACGTGATCGTTGAGTTTTAGCGGCTAACGTCGAATTAAGACAGAAGAAAAACTTATAAGACAGTATTTGCCTGAAACAAAATTGAACATTCTTCAGATTGTTTGTAGAGACACCAGCTGTAACAGTGCAGTGTAATATCAACGTCAGATCTACACACGCAAAGCCGCGGGCTCGGCATGTGATATTGGCATAGCTGTCAACAACTTAAGCAGACCAAGACGTCTACTTTCAAACGCTTTCTTCAACGCATTTTCGTATAAAATTCCCTGCCCTTAAAACACGCGTTTGTTTGTTTATTCAAGGGTTATTTGTTGCAATTATTTTGTATGTTAAATTTGATTGCTTTTAATTTATGTGTTCGTGTTATATCTAATAAATGAAGGTCACAGTAATTTAAATACAACAACGTTACTCCAGATGGCTTAAGATCACTATTTTGGAAAATTCTCTACCAGCACATAGATCCCTTTCCTATGTCCAGTTAGATTGTTTTTTGTTATTTAAATTAAGTATCATTTCACACACACTAGATAACTTCATTTTTCTTAAAATCTTAAACGTATATACATTTCTTTCGTTTAATTTTTAACTGATTTAGACAAGAATAAAAGGATAAAATTACTCGTAAATCCGTGACTCAGGTTTCTAAAGTGTACGTCCATCATTATATTCAGTTGGTACATCTAAAATTAAACTAATTACTCAGCTATAAATCGAACTTAGACATTTAGATAAGTTAAACTTTGCCAAGCAACATGTTGAAACGTACGGAAGTAAGTACAAACATGATTAGATGGAAGTAAACTTGTTCCCTCTCATGAGACAAGTAGAACAGCAAACTCTGATGATCAGTCGCTTTAGTAAATCTACTTGATTATAAAGGTTGTTGGACTAACACAAAATATTTTTTTTAAACAAAACATTTAAGAAAACGGCAAAAAATTTTTTATCATAGTACTTGTTAGTAAATGTAACTAGAAGTGTACCATTAAAATTGCATTGAAACAAAAATCATCCGTAAAACTTGTATATGTACATAGACTTATCCTGACCTACAGTGAAGTCAGGATAATTATACTATTTCGAACTCAAGAACGGCTGTACAGATTATAATAATCTCTGATAGTTAAGACCCCTCCTCGCTCCGAACAGCAGATTAGCTATTATAGTATCGTAAACAGTTCTCAAGAAAAATAAGGTAAATAGATAAAAAAAACTTTTATATAATGATATAGATTAAAAGAGCCTGTTAAATATAATCAACTGCCCTGTGTAAACATTGCAATATGACAGTACAATCAAGTGGCTAATTAATTTAACCATTATATTAATTTTGTTTACATTTATAGTATTGAAAGCTTAAAGTAAGCTTAGATAGTAACTAAGGTTTAAAAAAGTCACAAAGGTGTGTAGTAAAATATAAATATTGTTGTCATCTTATTTTCAATGCAATTTTTATTACTCAATAATGTTATAATATTGAATAGAAACATATTCAAAACTAAAATACAACGGTGGATTAGAACATATACTTGGAGATATATCAATATGATAAAGCTGGTGAAAGGGGTAAAGTTAGATGACTGAGTCTGTGAACTTCTCACACAAAAGAGGATTGATAGTGGCTCTCAGCCCGGCCTCAACTACACCTTTTGTCAACTCCCAACGTCACAAAATATGAGAGGGAGAGGAGTTTTCTTCCTAGATCCGATAACTATATCCATTGATACAATTTTATACTGTGTATCTGTTTTAACAAGAGTTTCAATTAAAATAATATTCACATAAAATTCTATTATATAAATAATTTCTTAAGACAATAGAATGCTTTTAACTTAGCAATAAGCTTTACTTAATAAATCAAACCTTTAAAAATATAGTCCAAATTTACGTTATTTTAATTGAACTTTTTCAATAAACTGGAAACTTAATTTTTAGGAGGCACAGCAGTAATTGTTATAAATGTACATGTCATGAAACGTAATTTACAAAGATGATGAATTTTAGTAAATACGCTGAATACTAACTGATACAATTACTATGTGTTTTACTTCCTGCTGACTAACACCAATTAAAAACGTTCACAGATTCTTCCACCTTATGTTATTATTAGTAAAACGCCTAAATTACCCTCAGTTTTGTAGTATATTATTGATTTTAAACTATAGATATTATGGGGTAACTTATTAACTTTATAAAATGCTGATTCCACTCTCATTATGTTATGGTGCTTTCACTTCCTACTTAGTGTAGAGGACATAAAGTAACACTATCTTTACTATCTTTACGTCACTTTTCGAATCCAGTCCTCGACTTCTTGCCTCTCCCTTGTTGTTCCTGATTTTTGATGTTGTTCTCCCGCCAGCTCTCCTGACCACGCCTATGCCACATCTCCTTATCATAATTGGTGAGTACCAATTTTTCATATCAGCATGGCTGTCCCTTACATCGTCGCATGATTTTTAGAAATAAGTATTTCCGCTGCTTAAACAAGCATTTCCTGTTTGTTCATCATCGGTGTCTGGGCGGATGTGCGTATCCACTTACATCCGGAGGATGTTTGTATCGAATTGTAATACAAGACTTCCTTTCCAGCAACTATCTGTGCATTGATTCTATGAATTTTGTTATACTAATAATTACGTATGTCTTACAGTACTTAAGGAGTTAAGTAATTCATACAATTTAAAGCACGTTACATTTTAACATAACAAGTATTGTTATATTCGTGAGGGCTTTAATTTCTTCTAATATCAGGTAAAGACTTTCGAATTCAAAACATTGCCTTTGGATGAGATGTTTGAAAAAGGTAGATGTTTAGAACTTGTATAAATTCAATCTAAATCTTTAAGTAATTCGTGTTTTGCTATGAATTGTGAACATTAAACATAAAAACATTCAGATTCATAGTCTGTTAACAGTGTTAGCCCCTCTAACCGTGGCTCTAGCAAACATATTGTTTTAGCTGTGTCTTACAATGATACTTTTGCGGATAAAAAATCATTCCCGAGGGAAATATCCTGCTTTTGAAACTACCTGTAGGGCATTTTTGTGTGTAGATTTTGAAAAAATCATTTGTTTACTAGAAAACATACACCTTCTAAAGTTTCCTGAACTGATGAATTTTATATACCACCTACTTGAGCAACTTTCCACCCTGAAACTGTCTACAATTACAATTAAACTCTCTCCCACAAATATAAAATTACAAGTGAATGGAATAGAATAAAAACAGGTGCCTTGATGGATACTGACAGCTCCAAAGCCTTTTTAAAAAAGGAGAATTACAAAATTTCCAAGTACTGGTAGTGTTGCAATGACATCTACTTGCTATGAATCAACATCACGTAGGATCAATCAACAGGTGCAAGATATTGGATCATTCAGGAGCATGATTATACAAGGGTTAAAGTTATTTGTACTTTATGAAATTTTTTCGATGTGGTCTTAGGGCATGGTATTTTCAAAGCACATTCTAGTTTTCGAAGTATTCTCTGCAGGTGGCAGGCATCTTTTGTAAGATTGTAGCCTTTCTTCGGGCAAATAACCACCGATACGTCTATTTGCAAATTTAACTTCGGACTGTAAACCGACTTCAATTAAATAACGACGTTATATGAGGACGATTTGAAGTTCATACAAGAAAAGAAATGAGTGACTCTTTCCAATATAAGTTATTCAACCGTCTTTTCACGTTGGCAAGCCGGCGTGCTGATTGTTAAAGGCGAAAGAAAAAAGAAACGATTGTGTATTTACTATTCACACACTAAAAACATTTAGTATGCTAGATAGATACCCACTGCCACAGTTGGAGTATATTATAACTTGGGTTCTTGAGTGTAATACGTTCAGTTCAAAGCAATCTACACAGTCCCTATCACCAGTTTTAAATTAAAGAAGATGAACATGGGACTATACAGCTATTAAACACGTGGGCAGCTCTGGCTCGTTTGGAGGATGCTTTTCGGAATTTCAAGAAATGGTGTTTTTAGTTTTCAAAGGACTATAAAATCAATAATACGAGAAGAAAATTTAAAGTGTAGCTTTATAAAATCAATAATACGAGAAGAAAATTTAAAGTGTAGCTTATATTGATGGAGTGATGGTTGGGGGAAAATGCATGGCAAATCACAAGGCAATTTTAAAGCAATCCCTAGTAGAGTCAAATAAATATAATTTAAACATGAATATGGACAACTGCTTCTTTGCTCAGGAATAAATTCATCTCAACTGTTAAATCATTTAAGAAAATTACATCCAGTCAAATCTTTGAATATTGACATTACATTTGAACATTACCACTAATTTGCTAGGAGTACAGCAAATTGTTTCACACACCAAGATTGAATTTGCAATGAAGAAGAGGACATTTTAAATCAACTGCAGAACATACAAAATAAAGTACATTTGCTCCAAGCATTGTAAATGTTGAGTATCGCACGTTTGCGTCGTGACACATGACTACAAGGTAATTCGTTGTCAGGAACACAATAATATTTATTTAAGGTGACATTACAACATTGTGTTGAATTATATTGCCCATCAGGGTCACTTAAATCGAATATACCATTTTCTAGCCTAGTGGAGTATAAGCTACTCGGACAGTTTTAATATATGCCATATACTATTACTGATGTTTAGTGGAACCCACATCTCACTGAAAGTTTCTTTTTTTAGTGTTCAATTGGTAATGAAGAATGGGAAAATGTATTTACTTTTGTATATTAGATCTTCACCGTATTATAAATGTAATACTATGGTTCTCTACCACGGGTTCGCTTCCCCGAGATGTTTTAAACTAATTCTATTTTAACTAATTGTTTGGTGAGTTATCCCGCACCTAGATTCTAAATTCACTTTAAACAAAAATGCAATTCTTCCACAAAAGTAGATTTTTAAATGTTCACACTGCTGCGCACAGAAAGTGAAATTATTTTTATAAGCTATTAAAAGAGAAATTATTTTAATAGCTACAAGATCCACGTAATAGTGTAAGGCTCTGTATAATTGTTCCTCATATTATGACTTTCAATTAAAGCTAATAGCCAAATATAAAGTTCTGAATTCATTGTATAAATTAAGTCTTTGTAGAATAAAGTGCTACCTTAACGCTGTTATGGTAGCTTAAACTAAATACCAGAGTGTTATTTGGTTTTTCCTGTATGCTGTCAGAAATAATTTGTGGCATAATTAGTGTTAGAGCAATATTTAAGTCTGAGGTTTAGTTCTGTTCAATGTGTCACGTTACAATAAATTAAAATAAAGCATGAGGTTGAATGGCCAAATTTATTCTCTTGTTATAAACCATAAAACAGATTTACATTCATCAAATACCCCAATGCAAGAAGATTGAAAGAAGATAGGACTTGTTCGATGGGTGTGTGTTAGTGTGTTGTGGGGGAGTGTGACCTCCCCCAGTGTAAGCCGCTCCGTCCAACGCGACTTACTGTAGCGGTCAGCCTCTCGCAAATTCAGCACCGCTCCCAGGATTTGTTAGAGCAGTCTGCCACCCATACTTCTTCTAGCAGGTACAAGAATTAAGAAGGTTTTGATGGTAGTAGACAGATTTGATTAGATTCTTATCTTCTTCTTAGGAGTTTCTAGACTGATGGCCTGAAACACAACCCCTTTGTCCAAGAGACCTTTCAAGCTCTGCGATGCGGTAGTGGTAGACCTCCGGTTGTGGACTCTGGATATGTAGACGCCGAATAAAACCTCCTCCCCTCCTGTGTCCTGTGTAGCCCTTTAGATGTCTCCTTTTCTTTTACTGCACTCCTTGTAGGTAGTTTAGTCTCTTCAACCAAAAGACACAGGCAACGAAGAAAAGGTTGTTGGATTAGATGTTATAAGGCTCTTCTAAACCTTCTTTCCTTGTTACTTCACCAAATAATGACAGCGAGAAGAGGGTACAAAAACGTCCAGCCACAAGTTGTACCTTTTAAATAAGACATTCAGTTTCCTAGGAAATAAATTATTAGAGAAATTTACATTTTTGTATAGGGTTCTCATGGATATTATTTTATTATTACCATTATTTTTCGTATGTTCAAATAAGAGTGGTGTTAAACGTATCGCCTATGTATCATAGACTAAACTCCCATTGTCTGTTTTAAAGGTTTATTTATTTAATTCTAGTTTGTACTTAAATGTAAGAACATAACAGAGCTACTTAAATGAGCAACGTAAATATACAAATGTTTGTTTTAATGGATTGATCAAACTATAGTTGATTGTGGATATTTACTAAATAATAAGGATTTTCCACTTTGCTTTATGAGTGCCTTATTAATAAATAATGTTTAGCTCATTTTCATGTTATTTGGAAATGGTTTTCAGCCAGAAAAGAACAAGTATTTCTCACTCCCCTCGAACTAGAACTTCAACTCTTCTTTTTCACTGTTCCAAATATTATATGGTGTGGACATAGCTTTTTAAAACATCTTTATTATTTTAGGATTATAATGTTAAATATGTTTTTTCAAAAACTTGTTACATGACCAATGATTTCTGATACTTGATCTTTATTAATAATAATAACATACTTTGTTTATTACCTCCTAAAGTTTGTAATGGCTTAAAAATATGTTTTCACTTTTACCACTCTTTTGAATTTTGTAAAGGCAATCAAGCACGCTTAAGTAACTAAACCTGACTAACTGAAGTATAAGATTCTAACCATTTCTACCCATGTGTTATATAATAATGTCACATTATCGTCCCTACAATTATTATTCCTTATTTTACAATTACAGAAAGTGAAAGAATCTTGCTAGGTATGAGCTAAGGCACGAGCTAAGCAGTCAGGTGAGCGTGTCATGTGTCAGACGCTCACCACGTTCTCACTGTGTAATTGATTAGAAACCACTGTTTCTCGCATTGCATGACGTCATAGCTGTTGTGTTTAGTTATTGACTTGGCTCTGGATACGAAGTATTAGTTTTAATCACGTATTAAATATGCAAGCATTACTTCGCAACATAATTTCCCTATGATGCAACAACTGTTCAAAGTAAAGCTGGAATAACAATTCGGGATCACGGTATGAATAATGCCAACTATAGAGCATTCCTTTCAAAGAATTCAATACTAAAACTTTTATATGATAAAGAAATATAAAATCGTGTTGTATCATTCTTCAGTTAAATTTTGGTTCAAAACCTTGTTTTATACAAATATCCATCCAATATTGAGTTTTTTTAGTTATATTTCATGAGCAAAGTGCCAATTTGCTTTGTATAAGCATAAAACATTGTTTTCTTAAAATAAATAGGAAATTGCCTTTAATCAAGAAATTAATCGTCAACCATGCCAGTTTTTGTGGAGGTTAAAATTGGAGGGCATCCAAAGATTTAAAAATATTATATGAAAGTTTTTGGCAGATCATTGTATTTACACGCTTGAAACACGTCAACCCAACGCAAAACACATAAATAAATGTTAAATACTCGTCAAATAACCATAAACAGACTCTTAAAGTGGTTAGTCTCAGCCTCTTTCTCGTATTAGTCTGAGGAATATATAACTATTATTTAAGTGTCTGACTGTTGGTAATAGTTGTAGAGATGTGGGAATAAATATAACTAATCTATAAAAATATTATCGTTTTAATTTTTAACTTTTCCGATACTGTTTCATTTTGACCTCTACCAAAGCAAACGTCGCTGACGATCAATTCTTTCCTAAGGAAATATCTCTATCTCTATTCAGATTTTTCTAAGTTGTGTGCTTATTACAGTGTAAATTGGCTCTCTGATTCTAGCTTATATGATATGTCATTATGTAATAAGCATTCAACGAAAAAAATAATTTTGGAAGGAATAAATTATGAATATTAGATTTTTAAATGGCATATGTAATACTTTAGTATACTAATGTTATTTGTATTTTTTGTATTTTATAATGAAAATATCAAACATCTTTAGGCTAAAATGAGTACGGTAAGTAAAATAAATTTCGATGCCTGAACCGACAAAGTAGACTAGAAACAAAATCCAAAATCAATATCCGTTGGACAGATTGGCTTCATCATTAGTGGAGCGGACATCAACAGTTCTGCAGCTGTGATGAATAAATATCGGCCAAAGCTATCTCTAGTCCATGTTCCAGCTAAACATGTCTGGTCCAATATAGGTCCAATTACTGATTTTAGATAATTTAAATCAACACATTGTGTCAGAGTCTGATTTTTGGAATACACGTTATTTCAACTCACTATTACGATTTGTCAGTCATGAAAATGCCTTCTCCAGAAACATCCTAGTAGCACTTTATTTTTATCTTTAAAAATCAAATAACAAAAGCAGCTGTAATATTCATTATTGTTATTAAATATGTGCTCTTATCTTGATAACATATGTTACATGTTGGAAAATTGATAATTTTATTCTTTGCATATTATATAAGTTAATATTTTACTTTATTTAGACAAATTAATGGGAACTGATTTGGCCATCTTAAATTTGTGTCATAGTTTATTCACTCTCGTTTCATTTATTTTTCTTATAATTTATCATAATTATATGGATTATTTTAGAACCAATTTTGAATATTGGATTATTTTTTTAACAAGTACGGCATTTTATACTTCGAAATGATGTTGTACTCTCCTTTAGGTAACAGTTGGAAACTTGTCTCATTAAATCATCACTGGCCGTTAGACAATCAATTTATAAACATGATCTATCAGAGGATGGTTTTTGTAAAAAGGTATGTGTATGATAGGTTGTATGTTCTATATATAGATAGGTAACAGTCGGAAATTAAATCATCACTGACCGTTAAAAACAACCATTATAGCCTTCTATGACAGTATGTGTATATTTATACTAGTTTTAAATATAATATTTATACATTGGATATCTTTTCGAAATGCGAAAAACTACATGCAAGTCGGCGAGTCTTTTTACTTTACATACGTTGGGATATGACAATACATACATGCATTAAGGCTTACTATTTTCAACCAATATGTCGTGTGCTAGGAAAGAGTTTAAATTCTTATTTCTTTTAGGTTTCCTCTGTTATTTCCGCTTTTAGTTTGAGTAAAAAGTCTATAATCATTTAGTTTAATATTAATCAGATATGCATCCAAAATATTTTGTATTTCTTCTGTGATGCAATGTTAATGTACTGGTATATAAGCTTTTTATACTAAAGTAAAAATAAAATTATGACCTATTCTTAAATAACTACTATTTTAATAATAGTTAATAATAATAATAATAATAAAAATTAAAAATATGGTAATTTTTACTTTTATATTTTTACATAACTAAAACAATAAAAGTTAGGTAAACACAGCACATTTTATAGCTTACTACATGTTATTTCATTATATTTCCATATTATAGTGATTGAGAAGAATAAAGGTGCAAGAGATGCTGAAGTAGAAATATAATGGAAACACTCTTATAATAAGAATATATTACGACATCTTGATTGACCAACATAGAAGTACCTGGTATTATATGAAAAGAAGTAATGTGGTATTAAACTTGTTCCAATTTTCTTTAAAAACATATTTGAAGCTAACCTTTGAATAATTTGTATTTTCATGTGCCATTTATTGTTTCTCTCTCTCCGGCGTAAAAGTAGACATAAAAGTCTATATATGTCATAAACTAAAGTTAAAAACTGTACTTAATATATTTTAATTACACATAGTTATTTTCCGTAATAATATATTCTAAATTAAATAGTCATACAGATCCTTGATCTTAAATCATGATTTCAACATTTCCACACAAGGGATTTCCTTGGGGGATTATCAGGGGTAAGTAAGGTTTGCATATTTAAAGAGTAATTAAAACTAATACCCCTACACCACAGCTATAGTAATAACCGAGAAAACAGAGACGACTACCTGTGGCGCGGTAAACAGCAGTTTCTAATTAAATACTCGGCGAGAACATGAGAGTACCTAAACACAAAACACGTTCACCAGACTGGTCGGCTCACAACAGCTCACTTTGGGCCGAGATGCTTTCACTCTCCAGGGCTAATGTTTAAAATATTATTGGGTATTTTTCCCTTGTTCGACCACATCAAATTTCCTACGTATCAATTTGGGATACAGACAAAATAAATGTAATAAAATAAAAAAGCAGCAACACGTTTGATTTTCATTTTGCGTTTTCTTTTGCATTTATTAAACTATGAAGAGATCACTAAACAAGATTATAATGTAATGAATATCCCTTAAATTAAAATAATTAATTCCAATTACTACTACTATTAACTACTACTATTGTATTAACGCACATGCGATATACAAGGTGTTAACGAACTCTTTGTTAATATTTTGAAGATTCATTCTTCGTGTTAATAAACAAACACAGATCATAAATAGTTAGTTTACCGTCAGTCTCTCTGTCTGTATGTTTTATTTTTTAACTTAAGAAATCAATACAGATAAACATAAACTTATATTTTGCAAAAGTTATTGTTGTTTTAGTCTCGATTTCGAGATAAAACATTTAAATTGTGTTTTCATATCACGTTTGAAGATTGTGAGCAATTTCAAGTTTTAAAGCTTAATATCCTTTAGGAGCAAATTACCCACATTATTACCGGATAGGTTGTAAACACTCTGGTTTTCCGTTACATTCTGGAAATAAAAAACTGACAAATAATTATAAATTTATTTTAATAAAACAAATTCAAAAAGCAGTGTACCACTTTACAGCATTTTCTATCAGCTATAGTTTTAAATCTGGAGGAAATTACAATTACACAAAGAGAGTCATCTGAGCATTATAGGTAAAATTGTGAGTGTATACCGTCCATTGAATATAGAGTTCAAAAATGGCAGGGAAAGCTATGCAGACTCAACAACAGCTTATGGGGTAAAGGGAAAATGAACGCGATGAAATATTAAGAAACGATTATCTTGCTTTATGTACAAGTAACTCTATGAGGTAAAGAACTCTGAGAAAGTTTCCACTCTGTTCCACCTAATCAGCGATTGACTTTCAAATGAAAGGCTCCACTGACTGAACTGTACAGCTTGCAATGAGCGTAGAGCTCGTATTATAATTAACCACGGTGATTTAGCTATTTACTTTGTATTTTGACTTTAAGAAAAGCAAATAGCTGAACGCGTCCTGAAGTATTCTGCCATAATATCTCCTGCCTTTATGGCCATGAAATGCTGGAGTGATTTGTAGTCACAGCTTTTTAATATCCGTTAATTAATATAATAATTAATATCCCTTAATTTTTCTGTGACCCTTACCATAGCAACCAAATATCGTATAATTATGTAATTAATGGAAAATGAAAGCGTTTATGAAATACAAGCCTTGTATTTTACCAAAAGATTTTAAACCCCTCGGTATCATCAGACATCCTTAAGTGGATATCAAAAATTCTGCTAGGATCCTTAATGATAGTGCTAATCGTACCAAATACATTATACAACTTGACAATCCATCCCGTGTCAATGATCGAGGCCCACAAATTTGCGGCCTCCAGAAAAGTTATCATTGATCACCAAATCTTTCAAGAACCTCAAGATATACACAAACATCACTGAAGTCAATAATCAGGTGGATTTACGTATTTGGCGAGATTTTAGAAAGCATTCGTAGCTTCGGTAAAGGTTCTTGTGATAAATCCCGATCTCCACACCTCATCCCACATCACTGATTACACAGATAGAAGATCAGAAAGCCACACAAAGACATCCTTCACTTTGATGGCAAATTCTAATTAGTAGATCACGAAAAGTTTAGTGCAATTCCTAAGTGGATGCAACATGCAATTCCATAGATATGAATGAATCCTCAGCCAATCTCCTCTCGCTGAATCAAGCCTGGAGGTTCGAAACTGTTAAAAAGGAGCCACAGGCAATTGTTTGAATCTCTAAAGTAATGGAGTAAATTTGTTGTTGGTTACCATTTTCAACTCGTAACTTATCAGAAACCAGTTATATATAACAATAAAAGAGCTGGTAAAATAAAGAAAATTAAACAATCAACGTTGGCGCCTGGAACTGTCATGTTTGAAATGTGATATCGTCTATTTTATACGAACAGAAAATAGAGTTGCTGCGACCATGAGAATTTTTGTCTTGTACCATTTAAAGTACCCCTATAACTTTCAAGAAACTTTGCCATCATGGAGATACAAGTTTTTATCACCGGATAAAAACAATTTGCTCTATTCTTTGAAAAAAGTGCGTTGTTGTATCCTGCTGTAGATTATGGGTCCTGCTTGTTTGTAATTGAGGTTTTGCTGGTAAAAAGCTGGGAAACCTGATAAAGACAATGTCAATATTTAAATGATTAAAGGTACATAATTTTAAAGGACATTTGCCAAATGTTAACCACAATAAACCAATCTCACTACTGTTTATGACGCTATCCATTTGCATTTATATGCCAAGACACACCGTCATCAAAAGACTTAGTGAACTGTTAAACCTTTTTCGAATGCCTTCTTTTATCTATTAAAGCCGTGGATCGGAATTGATGTCATAAGAGCTGAATTAATTTCTTGAAACACACTCTTCAGCGTACAATTTCAGAAGCAACATGCAAGTTAAAAAGTATAATGATATTATATTGAGCATAGTATTATTCATGTATTAATTCTAAGAGTTTACATTTATTATCAGCTGTTCTATGATTCGCTGTTTACATTCAATCTTTGTTCATCACCAAAGAAAAATGTTTACAGTTTACTTCTGTTCAATAAAATCTATCTTTAGATTCTTACTACTGTTAGTTATTAATTCAAGTTAATTAGAAACTCATTTACAAATGGAAAAACTCTTTAAACCAAATCGTTATGGTGTAAACCATGATGATGAAAGTGCAGAAGAACAGTGGATACATTGGTACCAGACATACGCAAACTTTGTAGAAAAGCGACCTACAGAAGAAATATCAGACAGAGAAACTATGAAACTACGAAAACTAATATGTTACATTAGTCCATCTATATCTTCAAGCACATATCATAAGCTACTACTAAATGAAGCAGTCACTATTTCAAAAGTCTTGTAAGTTAGCTCGAAAAAAGAAATTGTCTCCCGGCATATGGTAGCTACTCATTATAAAAACCAGGTGAGACAGTTTATAAATACTTACAGGTCGTTGCGTACACGTAACGTAAATTTATTCATATTCTGAGTCTGTTAGCAGTGTTTAAGTTAATGCCGGCTCTAACAAGCATGTAGTCTCATCAGTTACCAATGTTAGTTTTGTTGCTAAACAAAGTCATTTCCTTGAGATGTATCCTGATTTTGAGGCTAATTGAGTGGCATGTGGCTAAAAGGGAACTTTAGTAAAGTCTGTAGGTCTGGAAAATATACTACGGTTTCTAAAACCCTATACCTTCTCCACTTTTCTCATCTGATGCATCTCATAACATACAGTAGTAAAATCGTATACTTATGCAGCTTCCTCTCCTTCACACTCCAAATCTACAAGTGAATACAGTACAAATACATACCTTGGTTATATAATAATTCATTTAACAACACAGCAGGGATCACGCTTGGCTGATTTACATCTTCCAGTTGAACCTACAACTGGGCACAGCAAAACGGATATGCCTCTTAAATCTAGGCAATATTATGGATGTCTATGAGGCAAATAATAACTGCAAATGTCGAGATTATGAGGTGCAAGGGTAACTCGATAGGTCTAGTCTACTGCGGAAGATGACTGTTGGAGTTGGTGGGGTTCGTTCCCTAAGTATCAGAGGTTCTTGCTAGCCTCAACAAGGGTGTGCCACTCCCTACCTCCTTTGACTGGAGAGGCTGGTTCAGAGCTGCCCTCCCCTTTTTTCCGGAGGGACATGACTTAATGACCTAATTAATTAATGCCGTAATTGTTCATGGATCTCGATAGGGGCGGCCCTTACTCCCTAACCTTACCCATCCTGAATATCCTGTCACTCCGGAAGCAGCGCTAAGGTACTTATAGGACGAAGTGCAATTTAAAAAATTCTTGTCCTAAGAGAATAAAAAAGTCATTTAACACAATAATAACTCATTTACATTTTGTGAACATTTCCTATTATTATCTTCTGCCCGTTTTAATTGGGCCTTATTACACAATGGCCTAAATTGCTTACCTTAAATACCTGTAGTTTGAAGTAAAGCGATCATAAAAGTCGTATTTAATGTTTTTTCATCCCGGAAAATTATTTTCATCCAGGGCTGTGAAGTTAAGATTAAAATATTTAGGTCCAGAATTAATTGTACTTTGATAAAAAAAAAATAAAAAATGATACACAACTGCAAATATCGTCGACAAAACTACTAAAATATTACTTTATCAAGTTCAGAAAATCGTGTTATGCCACATTTCAAAGAAAATAATTTCCAGTGTCTAGAAGTCTGTAGATTCACATACGAGCATAAGTGTGTGAATAGTGTGTGCAAATGTGATTTACATGCACATACGTATTCCAGAGCTTAGGTGTTATCGCAACAACTTCTACAATACGTCCTGTTCCTTATTATAAACTCACTAATGAAGTTACTTTTAGCAGAAATTACATTGTATTATTTTATAAAACGTTAAATTATAATTTTATGCACTTTATCAAGTGAAAATTTATTTTCTTCGTGGCACACTCTATGAACATTGGTTTTACAAAACTTGTGTACTGATTGCACATACTTTGAATCTTTTATTTATATTTTTAATATAGCCTATTTCTCCTAACATTCAAAACGAATTGCTTGAAAATAAGATATAAATATGTGCAGACAAACCGAATTCGATTAAATTAAAATTGTATGCAAAATTCTGGGAAAATTCGCGGATTTCTAATTTACACAAAGAATATCATGCAAAAATAATTCCGAGCCAAAAACTTAAAACCTCCAGTTAACTTAAAACTCTAATAAGTCCTTCACTTACTCGGCGAGTGAAATATTACATCGAAACAGTTAGTAATTTTGTAAATCTTTTAATCTTTTACACTTTAAAGTCTTTTTTTAAAGAACAATTTACACTTCAATACGTATGCCTCGTACCTCATTTCAGCATCACCGTCAGACAGCTGGTGTGCTTTAAAAACTGCCTTTTAAGATGTAACCAACAATTTAATATATACATAGAATCGAGTTACTGTAAATAAAGAGTTCAGAAATATGATACTTGTAAGGTTTAAATTATGATTGTCATGTTTTTACCTGTTTCGATTGATAAAACATATGCTGTTACTAATCACCTTCTCATTCTGTTCCATTTGATTATTGCACTAGTCGATGACCTATACTTGCGGGTAGAATGAATCACAAAACGAAACTGCCATTTAACCCAAGCTACTGGCAGTTAAAATGTATTGCACATTGTCAGGCTCCACTTCAAATTTATTTTAATGCAGGAAATATCTAAACCAGTTTCGATAGTGATATTATTTCAACTGTCGTACGTGTTACTATTGTAAAACTTGTTTAACTTTAAAAGTTTATTGATTAAACTAAATACTTGTCACTTAAACGTAAAATGCACTGTGAAACTGTACATTTTATGTCCGACGCAGGAGGTGTTGGTAAAAATGGACAGGACTAAAAATTCTGAAGAATGCATGAAGCAGATCCTTAAGAACAAGACGGAAGAAATGTTACGCTTGGAGATTCATGCTGCTCAACGGAGATTATGCATTTACTGGGATTTATTCTCGTTTAATAATGAAAGTCATTTGACAGGTATTTGGTCTTCCGATCATATGTTAGTTTGGTTATTTAAACACATATGTGAAAGAAACGGCCAAATACAAAATAATTGAATCGTAAAAAGTGAGGGCTCTGTGGTGTAATGGTAGCACATTCACCCGGCAAGTGAGAGATCCGGGTTCGAGTCCCGGCGGAGCAAGTACTTTTTGCGATTCAATGTTTATTGAAATAAATTAAATTCGGCTATTGCCATTTATACAAATTTAATGAATGTAAATAAAAGTCATTTGACAGGTATTTGGTCTTCCGATCATATGTTAGTTTGGTTATTTAAACACATATGTGAAAGAAACGGCCAAATACAAAATAATTGAATCGTAAAAAAGTGAGGGCTCTGTGGTGTAATGGTAGCACATTCACCCGGCAAGTGAGAGATCCGGGTTCGAGTCCCGGCGGAGCAAGTACTTTTTGCGATTCAATGTTTATTGAAATAAATTAAATTCGGCTATTGCCATTTATACAAATTTAATGAATGTAAATAAAAGTCATTTGACAGGTATTTGGTCTTCCGATCATATGTTAGTTTGGTTATTTAAACACATATGTGAAAGAAACGGCCAAATACAAAATAATTGAATCGTAAAAAGTGAGGGCTCTGTGGTGTAATGGTAGCACATTCACCCGGCAAGTGAGAGATCCGGGTTCGAGTCCCGGCGGAGCAAGTACTTTTTGCGATTCAATGTTTATTGAAATAAATTAAATTCGGCTATTGCCATTTATACAAATTTAATGAATGTAAATAAAAGTCATTTGACAGGTATTTGGTCTTCCGATCATATGTTAGTTTGGTTATTTAAACACATATGTGAAAGAAACGGCCAAATACAAAATAATTGAATCGTAAAAAGTGAGGGCTCTGTGGTGTAATGGTAGCACATTCACCCGGCAAGTGAGAGATCCGGGTTCGAGTCCCGGCGGAGCAAGTACTTTTTGCGATTCAATGTTTATTGAAATAAATTAAATTCGGCTATTGCCATTTATACAAATTTAATGAATGTAAATAAAAGTCATTTGACAGGTATTTGGTCTTCCGATCATATGTTAGTTTGGTTATTTAAACACATATGTGAAAGAAACGGCCAAATACAAAATAATTGAATCGTAAAAAGTGAGGGCTCTGTGGTGTAATGGTAGCACATTCACCCGGCAAGTGAGAGATCCGGGTTCGAGTCCCGGCGGAGCAAGTACTTTTTGCGATTCAATGTTTATTGAAATAAATTAAATTCGGCTATTGCCATTTATACAAATTTAATGAATGTAAATAAAAGTCATTTGACAGGTATTTGGTCTTCCGATCATATGTTAGTTTGGTTATTTAAACACATATGTGAAAGAAACGGCCAAATACAAAATAATTGAATCGTAAAAAGTGAGGGCTCTGTGGTGTAATGGTAGCACATTCACCCGGCAAGTGAGAGATCCGGGTTCGAGTCCCGGCGGAGCAAGTACTTTTTGCGATTCAATGTTTATTGAAATAAATTAAATTCGGCTATTGCCATTTATACAAATTTAATGAATGTAAATAAAAGTCATTTGACAGGTATTTGGTCTTCCGATCATATGTTAGTTTGGTTATTTAAACACATATGTGAAAGAAACGGCCAAATACAAAATAATTGAATCGTAAAAAGTGAGGGCTCTGTGGTGTAATGGTAGCACATTCACCCGGCAAGTGAGAGATCCGGGTTCGAGTCCCGGCGGAGCAAGTACTTTTTGCGATTCAATGTTTATTGAAATAAATTAAATTCGGCTATTGCCATTTATACAAATTTAATGAATGTAAATAAAAGTCATTTGACAGGTATTTGGTCTTCCGATCATATGTTAGTTTGGTTATTTAAACACATATGTGAAAGAAACGGCCAAATACAAAATAATTGAATCGTAAAAAGTGAGGGCTCTGTGGTGTAATGGTAGCACATTCACCCGGCAAGTGAGAGATCCGGGTTCGAGTCCCGGCGGAGCAAGTACTTTTTGCGATTCAATGTTTATTGAAATAAATTAAATTCGGCTATTGCCATTTATACAAATTTAATGAATGTAAATAAAAGTCATTTGACAGGTATTTGGTCTTCCGATCATATGTTAGTTTGGTTATTTAAACACATATGTGAAAGAAACGGCCAAATACAAAATAATTGAATTATATATATATATATATATATATATATATATATATATATATATATATTTATTTATTTATTTATTTCTACAAATTAATTTCTGGTAAAGAAATTGAATAAAAGTTTCATAAAGTATAATGAAGACAAAATTTTTGAATTGTCTACTCGATGTAAATTATTAGCAATTTAGTAAAAGCTTATTTTGTAACTTCACATCAATGGTCTAAGGATGACTATTAAGTTAAGTACAGTTCCCATGAATAACATGCCAGAACGTATGATACAAATATCCCGTAATTTTGCATGTTATTACAGCAATACAACCAGTTCAGATGTTATTATTATTAGTTAGTGATAATCCTACAAAACCTTATTTGTGCTGAAACTGATGTGTGCGTTAGACTGTTGACTGCAATTAATGATTTACTAAGAATTGCTGATAATTTTATGTTTACTTTAATGTGATAAGTGTTCCTCAACAGGATCGAACTTAAAAAATAAAAAAGAACAACAAGAGCTTAAAGATATTGACATAAGCAATGTAGTTACAAGAAACAGTGGGGCTTTAAGCGGAAGCGGTTCTGAAAAAAACTGACGGAGAGCAATTTCCTGTTTAAACGTAGTGCACCGGCAACGTAGCGCACAGGAAGAGGAGTTTAAACTCGGCAGCTTGTTTGGTGAGTTATCTCGCACCTTTATACTTTAACTGAGTTTAGTAGTTTACCTTTTCTGTAAATGTCAAAGTATTTTATTGTTTTAAGGTATATTTTACAGCTCTTAAGGACCGAATACTACTAACAAGTACTGATAACAAAATCTTCCAGATCATACAAGTATGATATTACAATAACTCCATGTAAAAGTAAAGTTTAGATTGGATATGTTTAGATTTCAAATAGTAAATTTTCAGAGAGCAGCACTCAGTCCAGGAGTAAACATATAAAATAGTTTAATAAAGAGTATTTCATTTATACTATAATAGAGAAACGCAGTGATATGAAGGATACTTAGTTTTTGACGAGTATAATAAATATATAGGTATTCAAAATATCAAAATAATATAACAAACGGTATTTACTCATGGAAGATGATTTTCAGACGGTTGTACACCGGAACGAAATTGGATACTTTAAATTAAACCAAATCATAATGACTTCTTTGATATTACGTAATGTTTTTACCCTAAAAATTGAAATGATCCTGTCGCTATAGTTCCCATAATCATCGCCTGTTAAAGTATTATTAAAATACTGAAAAGCACTAGAAAAGGCTTTACTTTAGTTTCTTATTACATGTTTAATTGTTTTAAACGTCCTTAGTTTAATCTTTGAAGGAGAGTTAAGTTATTTGACATAATATTATAGCTCAATATCCAAATAAATTGTTCCAGGTTCTGAAATGGCGCTTGGGATGTAAATATACGTATATTGTACGATTATTACAAGCTGTCTCATACTTAGGTTAAATACTAAGCCATTAAACTAAGTTTACTTTCTTAAAATACCAGTATTTATATAATTAAATTGAATATTAAGCTGTATAATAGTAAAATGTAATTAACATTACTGTATGCAAACATGTCATTTTAAACAAAAGTAATAAAACTATATATAAAAATAGCTTGTTTATACACTAAATATTCCTCATCAAGGAAACTCTGGGATTATATTTAATATTCTATTACCCTCTTCGTCTTGTTGAAAAGTATCTAAAATATCTTTGGTTTCACACAGCTCGGTAGACGAAATATTTCAATTGCAAATTATCTTTATTTGCAAAGCGTTTAAAATGAGGTTAGAGACCAAGAGTCTAAATTCCTTAACTCACATATAGTTAAAATTTGTAAAATATGCAGTTCTTTAACTGAAGTAAATTTTATAATGTTCACATTGCTGGGCACGATGGAAGAAAGATAAATGACTTATTTTGATAACTAAAAGATGCACGTCAGAGTGAAAGGTTCAAAATTATTGCGTAAATGAAAGACCCTCATATAAGTATATAAGGCCTTTCAACTAAAGCTTTAGCCAAGCTTTACCAAGCTACCAAGTTACCAAGTTATGAATTCGGTATATGGGCAAAATATTGAAAATTCTACCCTGTAATGAAAGCTTAAACCGTTGAATACCAGATTGCTATTTAGTTTCATGTATCTGAAATAATGTGTCAAATAATAAGTGTCAGAAAAATATCAAAGTCTGTGAGTTTTGTTGTGTTCAAGTTGTCGCGTTAAAATAAATTAAGATATCACGAGGTTGAATGGCCAATATATTTATTTGATATAAACAATAAACAGATTGAAATTCGTCAAATACTCCAATAAAAGAAGATAGGATGTGTTCGATGGGTGTGTGTGAGTGTGTTGTGGGGGAGTGTGACCTCCCCCAGTGTAAGCCGCTCCGTCCAACGCGACTTACTGTAGCGGTCAGCCTCTCGCAAATTCAGCACCGCTCCCAGGATTCGTTACATCAGTCCAGCCACCATGATTCTTCTAGCAGGAAAAAGAATGAAGATGGTTATAATGGTAGCAGACTGGTTTTATTGGATTCTTCTTGAGACTCTGAAGGCCTGGAACACAACCTCTCTGTTCAGGAGACTTTTCAAGCTCTGCGATGTGGTAGTGGGTGATCTAAACTACCGGTTGTAGGCTCCTGCTTAAAACTTCCTCTTCTCTCGAGTAGCCCTTTAGAAGTGTCTTCTTTCCTTACTGCACTCCTTGTAGGTACTGTAGTCGACTGAAAGACACAGGCAACGAAGAAAAAGTTGTTGTATTGGTTCTTCTAGAGTTCTTATAAACCTTCCTTTTTCTCTTTTCAAATTATTAACAGCGAGAAGAGGGTGCAAAAAACGTCCGACCACAACTTGAATCTTTCAAACAAGACATATGGTATCCATGGAAATAATTTATTGTGAATATTTTAATTATATTCTACTATTTCTATGGTTATTTTAGTAATTGTTGCAATTGTTGTAGTTGTTGTTGTTCATATAAATGACAGAGGCCATATATGTATTTATCATATAAAAAGTTAGGTATTAAATGCAAAACTTTAGAAAGTATACGCTACCAATGGTGTTAGTCATACCTAGATCCCGAATTGTAATTCCAGCATTACTTTCAACAGTTGTTAATTATCTTAAGAAGTAATGCTCGCACATTTAACACTAAATAAAACTAATACTTCGCAGCTAGAGTCGTCAGTATCTAAACACAAGATCGATGACGTTATGACGCCGGAAACAGTGGTTTCTAATTACACACTAATAACGTGGCGAGTGTCACAAAACACGGTCACCCGAGTACTTGGCTTGTGGCCTACCTCAGACCTGGCGATATTCTTTCGCATTCTCATGTCACCATTTTGGAAAATAGTAAAGAACAGATTAGTAAGGTTATGTTCAGGTTTTTTTGTTATTTATTTTTATTTTCTGCGTAAGGAAGACGTTTGAAATTATTTTATTGTTTATAAATTATAAATATAAATTATAAATTGTTTATAAATTTGATCGCGTATGCTTAGTGTGAGAGTTATTATTCTATTTGTGTTGCAACTGACTTGCTTTATTATGGTGTGTTTCACTTGGTAATATTATTATTTATATTTATAGTTTAGTAAGTGTATTATTGCAGTATTTCTGGTCAGTTGTTTCTATGTCTTATATTGTAAGCTATGCCATCTTACTGTGTGAAATATTGTGTCAAATATGTTGTAAGAATTATAATGGTTTACCGTTGGAAATAAATAAATAAGTAAGTACAACCTTTTGAACAATATGATAATGTGTAAGGATTTATGAATACATGTATATTTTGGTACAGTTATAGATAAATGTCTGTAAAATACTTAATTATTACTTTATAGATTTTATGTAGCATTTATAACTATGAGTTTTGTTTTAATTTAATTTTTCTTAAAATGTATGGATAAAAAATGTCTTTTTTGTTTCAATTTTAGTTGTTCATAAAAATGTTAGAAGTATGAGACATAATTTTGATATTTTCATTTCTGAATTACAGGCAAATTACACGGATAAGTACAAACGAAGTTGACTTTTATAAAATACCAAATTATAATTTAATAACTCAATGTAACGATAATTATAGAGCTGGAGGTGTGGTGGTTTATATTAATGATTTAATCAACAATGTAGATTGTATCCAATTTGAGTTACAATCAGCAGATGCGTTATTGATATCTTTTGTTTTTTGTAAAGAAACATTTTATTTACTTGCTGTATATAGGTTTGTGTTTAATGCAGTTGATATTTTCATCGATGAGTTGAGGAACCAATTTAATAAGTAAAATTGTAATTTTAAAAATATGGCAAACTTTTTACTTATTGGAGACATTAATATAAATATATTGGACAATTTTCTGTGCCTCTGTAGATAGTTATAAAACTCTGATGGCTATAAACGGGTTTGAGAGTTTAATACGGGAGCCAACACGAATTACAGAACAGTCGGAAAGCTGCATTGATCATTCTTATGTGAGAGTGTTCAGTAAGAACAGGATTATTGTAGACGCGTCTGTGATACACGCGGACATCACAGACCACTCCATGGTCTGTGTGGGCGTGCAGGTGTGTAGTGCGCGGGAGGGGGGGGGTGGCGAGCCTGTGCTGTCCTCGCCCCGCTGCCACACTGATTACGCTCAGCTCGATCAGCTGTTGAATAGCGCAGACTGGTCTCTTGTCTATAATCTGGCAGATGCGTCTTTGGCGTTTGATGGGTTTTTGGGAACTTTACAAAGTTTCTTAATACAAAGTAGAGATACATTTTTAAAAACCGTGGATTACTAATTTTATTTGTTCAAAAATTAAGAGAAGGAACCATATTTTTAAACTGGTTAAGAACCACCCAAACAATACCAAATTGAAACTTTATCACTTAAAATTTAGATAAAATAGACTTCATACATACATAAAAGAGCAAAAAAAATCATTTTTATAAACAAAAGATTGAAAATTGCAATAGAAATTCCAAGGGCACTTGGAAAGTTTTGAAAGAAGTGACTGGTCAAGCTAAACAAATCAAACAGACTATAATACTAGACATAAATCACACATTTATTTCTGATCCACTTTCTGTTGCAAACTATTTTAATGATTACTTTTTAAATATAGTGAGTAAACTAAACTTAAACGATCCTCAATTAAAACATTTTCCTCTACTGCATTATAAAAATTCCTTTGCAAAAGTATACCAAGTAAATTCAATTTTTATTGATTCAGTTCTACCACATGAGCTGGTGAGCGTTATTAAATCACTTAAAAATAATACTTCACCGGGTCTGGATGGAATTAGTTCATTCACGGTTAAGAGGATCTATCCCAAAATCATGGATGTCTTGTTGTATATAATTAATTTGAGTTTCAAACAGTGGAGTCTTTCCAACGCAGTTAAAAAATGCAGTAGTAATACCAATATTTAAAAAAGGTTCTGATTTGAACAGCAGTAATTATCGTCCTATACCTTTGCTTTCATGCTTCTCAAAAATCTTTGAAAAAACTAATGAAACAAAAATTGTTGAAATTTTTTGAAATGACAATTTTTTTTAGTAATAATCAATTTGGATTTAGATCTGGTATGAATACAGAGAATGCACTGTTCATTTTGTGACAGATGTGAATGATGGTTTGAATGAGGGTAAATGTACCCTATTAGTGGTCTTTTCCTCGATATATCGAAAGCTTTTGACACAGTGAATCATAAAATTTTATTGGATAAATTACATCAATGTGGAGTGCGTGGAATTACATACAAATGGTTTCAGAGTTACTTGGAAGATAGGAAGCAATGTGTAAGAGTTAATTCTGTATTAAGTGACTCTGGAATAATAAAGCAAGGTTTACCCCAAGGATCTGTTCTGGGAGGGGATGTATTATTAATTGTCTACATAAATGACTGATACAATGGTAGTTTACAAGGAAAAATAACTTCTTTTGCTGACGATACAGTTCTCTGCTATTCAGAATCTAGTTGAAACAGTATAAGGTTCAGTATGGAAAATTATTTGGAAGCACTTCAGTGGTGGTTTACTACGAATCACATGCTGCTGAGTGTAGAAAACACTAAATATATAAATTCCAGCCTCAAAAAAGATATTTACTTCGAAAATCAAGTTTCTTACAAATGTGCTAAGTGTCTAGGTGTTCAAACTGTATGTATTGGGAATAGTTGTGCTGTAGTTGATAGAGTATTGGATGTATTGGAAATTTTTTTTTGATAGCGAGGTTAATTGGAAAATTCACATAAATCATTTGAAAAACAAAAATTAATAATATTTTAAGGTATTTTTATTTTCTTAGGGAGTTATGTAATGAAAGAGTTATGCGTATGATATGTTTTTTCATTGATTCAGAGCAAAATTGATTATGGAATTATTTTTTGGGCAGTGCATATGATACTTATCTGAATGCAATATATCTTCAACAAAAACATGCAGTTAAGTTAATATTAAATAAAGAAAAGACAGTCCATTCGCGTCCCCTTTTTTTGGAGTTGAAAATTTTACCATTGAAATATATTTTTGTATATAAAGTTCTAAAGATGTTCTTTTGCAAGATTGGTAACATGCCACAAAAAAATAGAATATAAGCAAAAATTAAGATCCGGGAACCAATTTGCAGTTCCAAAACCAAATTCTACATTTTTTACAAGAACATTAAATTTTATAGCACCACGAAGTTTTAACAAATTACCAAACAATATTAAAGAATTATTGAATATTAATACATTTTTGAAAAGACTTCGAGAGTGGCTGCTAACTTTGGAACACATTGACTTTCTAATTCAAATTCAACAGTGACATTTATGCTTGTATACCATAAATATTTTCCATCTTTTTTGCTTAGAAGCTCTTTTACATGCATTAAACTAAAAAAAATATTTTTCTCTACGACATATTTTCTATTATTTTTGTTTCAATAATTTCTCATGCAACAAACAAAAGAAGCACTGATAGTAGGAAGAAAATTAGCCGAAAACATATTAAATAAAATATTCATTCTTTCACAATCTGGACGCTGTAAAAGAAGTATAATGTTTAATATTTAGAACCTCCGAACAGGCCACGTGCCTTGGAGGCCCTTAATTTTCTCTTCTGATATTTATATAATTCAGTATATTTACAAGTTTTTTTTATAACAATTTTATATGTAAGGAGACTGAAAAAAGTTATATTAAGTAATTTTTTAAGTTACGTTATGTTATTTTTTAAAATCTAAAAACATGTTTCATTTAGTGCATATAGTCAGTCTTGGCAAGTATAATTATATTGTTTATGATTTTTAATCATGTAAGTTCTTCATATATTTTATGTATGTTTTGTGGCAGAAACAGAAAATAAATACATTTATTTATGTATTATTTATTTTAGTAAGTAATCACAAGGACGATAATGTAACATCATTGTATGACACTCAAAATGATGGAATCGTAAAATTTCAGTTAGTCTTGTTTTGTTACTTAATAGTGCTGGATTGCCTATAAAAATGCAAAAGAATTGTTAAAGTAAAAACATTTGTATACCATTACAAATGTCAGGAGGTAATAAGCGCACAAACTAGGTTATTGCTGTTAAAAAATATTTGTTTCAGAAATCGTTGGTCGTTAAAAAGATTCTTGATTTTTATAAACATATTTCTAATGTTCTAATACTAACAGTAAAAATGAAGATTTTATACAAAACTATGCTCATACATGCAGTATTGGGAACAGTGGTAAAGAACAGGTGTTTCCAATGCGTGGGGAGTGACGTATCCTTGATCTTTTCTGGCTAGAAAACATTTTCAATTAACATCGAAATAAGCGAAAAATTATTATTAAGGTACGAGATTCCCTTTAGTGAATACTTTTGTAATATCCTATAATAAACTATTGCCTATACTAGACACTATTGTATAGAGAAATCGTCTGCATATATGAAATGTACAGCCATTGGAAATCTTAATAGGGCAGTTTTACCCTATCTTATTGTGTGCTGTTTACTTAAAACACGGAGACACTGCTTGAGTTGATGTCAGTATAACCTTTCCGCTTATCGGTTGGAAAATCTTTATATTGGTTTGTGCATGTTTTAACACACGGTACAGGCACGATGGTTTGACGTGTTTTTACTTCATTTTAACGTTTTTTTTCTCTTTCTTTCCGGATGAAGCACTTATCGGATTTGATGATATGTTACTAAATATCCTTTAAAAGGTCATATTTTAGGGCACTGCGTACCATGAAAAGTGGAAAGAACTGTTATTGCTAATGTATCCAGGAAAAGCACTACTGACTTAATAAAAGAATTAGACTTACAAAATTAACATATAAAGTTCAAATCGAGTCAAAATATTGCTTACCAAATTAAATCAATTAAAATAAAGATGTCTTATTTTGCCAGACGAAGTTAGGACTAAGAAAACCCTCTCTAACACTTAACCTGGGGACCAACAGCTTAAACTAACTTCCAAACCACCACACCCAAAAATAAGTATAAAAAATGTAGAAAGTGTTTCGGCTTCGCTGTTTAAAAGCTAGCTTCTATTAAAAAATATTTGAAACATTAATCGTGATGTGATGACTGTACAATAGCTTTATCATAATAGCCATGTAATCCTAAAATGCAAGAAAAATGCCAAAGTGTTAAATGTTGAATTATACGTAAAGTCACTGATAGCAAATATTCTTCGGTAGTATATTCGAGCTACTGATGCTATGCTGCCAATAAAAGAGTTTTAAATTGTGGTAAGCCTTTTCAGATAATTTACACAATTCTTCAATCAGTAAAAATGTACCAAATATAACAATTAAGAGGCTACAGGCACCAGATATCACCCAGAGTAGTCAAAATAGTATCCACAACAAGGGTGTATTTACCTTGAAAGAATTATCTAAGGATGAAAAGTATAATTGTCTTTTTGGAAAATGCATTTGACTACAAAGATTATGTGTCAAAGAATTCCATTATATTACTAAGATTCTTACATGCACAAATATGTAAGTATCTTAGACAAATTAGAAACATAGGCCCCTACTTATTCGTTGAACAGAACAGACTGTCAAATTTTCAACGTCACTACTTCTACCTTCTACAAATAAATCTAATTATAGCATAAAACATTTCAACTGTGTTTTTGTACAACATTATCCTTTGATGTGTGTGTTTTTTACATTGTTACATGTTGTTAAAGTTAAATTAAACTGCACTATTGCTAATCCAGTACAACTATTCGAATTTAAAGTGTAGATTTATTTAAATGTACGGTCCTAATATTAGAAAAAGTTATAAAGACGCCAGCTCCATCTAGGGACAGATGCAAAGGTCTATTTAACTAGCTAAGGGACGATTATCATGTATTTGTACAACTAAAGAACTCGCTTTGTAGAATTTTTACTCAGCACCACAAAATCAGCTATTTCGATATACTTTGAAATAAAAGTCTTCATTAGTAAGTGAACTCACATCGTATAATAAACTGAAAGCTCCATCATGCTCTTTCTCACCCCTTTCATCCTTTCTCCCTCCCTCAACCTGCCTCCCCACATCTCTCTCTCTCTCTCTCTCTCTCTCTCTCTCTCTGACTTTGCTTGGTATTAAGTACGCCATTCACAGAGTTTTTTTAATTATTATCATAGCATTAACAGCTAATATTGTTCCTACGTTTTCCTCGCAGGTTAATATGTCCATACATGTTACATTAAAAACAGGAAATGTTTCAAGGTAAAATCATCACATTAGGGAAAGCGCAAATTAAATTTGAATAAAAATTAAAATCATTACACGGAAATTAGGTGCACGAGGCTTTATCGTATATTTAACCTATTTAACCGTATATTCACGGGTATAAACTTGTCTGGCTGGCAGCGAAGGGGCCTGGAATAATGCATCACTCTTGCGTTCGTTTGGTCTTATATTTGTCAGAAAGATATTTAGAGAACGACATGAGCTGTAGATGAGACATTTGTCATAATTTGCAGGCAACATAGAGTTGGAGGTGGTGTATGTCCCTCCAAGGGGCGTCCAAAGAAACGTTAATTTTAATTTACATGTGTTAGAACACAGAAGCAGCTAGCCAACGGCAGAATATTATCTCGGGATTATTAGGTTGAAAAAATAATGCCTTTTTCAGCTCTACAATGATATTTATCTGATTTCCACTGAATCTTTGCAATCGTTAATAGGTGAAACCTTTATATGGAAACGTTATTGAAGCATCTTATCATGTTGTGGTTCAGCAGAGAGTGTTTCTATCTAGATCCCTCCTTGATTTCAACCAACTACCATTTTAAGTTCAAAACTGCTGCAGTTTAGTATTTAAAGTATGTTTCACCATAACAATAAAAAAGCGCAAGCCCCGTCTTTGAAAGCGACAGAAGTCGATTTTAAGGATTCCTTACTGCCAATTGTGGCCTGTTCGTTCGTCAGCTCTACTAACTGTATGGTAATTCCAACCTGAGAGGTGAAAAATATTATCAGGAGGTTTTATGAAAATCTGGGTGAAAATACTTTTATCTTCTAACTTCTACTTTTATCTAGTAACAAATAAAAAAAGTTGTTATCACACTCGTAGTAGAAATATTTTTACCATAGTGAAACATGAATAATTTCACCTAGCATGACTTAAGAAACAAGTAGCTTAAAATAACTGAATAATATTTATCTTACATGAATATATTATACAGATTCACGATATTAATACCACAAACTCAGGAAGATGCTAAACTTGTCTAACTTCACATCAGTGAGTCATTCTATAAGCGCAAATGTTTGAGCAAAGGTTCGTAATAACAAGTAATAAGGAACATATTTTACTCGTAAAATACGTATATTTCTGATGAAAATTCGGTTAACTTGCATTTTCGATATTCAGTTTATCTATGCCCACCAGAAAAGCGACTTGCTTTATAACGTTTCTTTATGGCAGTGGTGGATTTTATGACGTGTTTTAATACTGAAAACAAGTAATTCCACATAAACTGCTATACATTTACTAGGTTTTCTGATCCATATATAAATGTACGTTTCTACTTGGAATTATGGTACAAAAATTTTGAAATTTAAATGACATACTGATAATTAAGATAATTTTGTACCGATCATATTGACGTGGGACTGGCTGTTCAGCTAAAGAGGAGAATCTAGCTTGATATATATATATATATATATATATATATATATTATATATATATATATATATATATATATATATATATAGGACACTAACGGTGTCCTGGAACTCTCACGTCAAATTTGGTGTGTATAAATACAAGTAAGGTACCTAGACTCTTCCCTCTTAATAAAAACTTAAAATAGGTTATATTATTTATTGCCAACTTACCTAAGTTATTTTACTAAATACATTATTGAATACATGCCAAATGTTATATCATAAGTTTTACTTATGTATTTACTACGGGTTACTTACAAGATAAACGTTGTTTACAAAATTGTTCAGTTTGAACTTCCTTTCATTTGTAATCACACCCGTTATATAATTTTTGAACCTGGGCTATCCTGTATACAAAACAAAGGTAAAAGCAATAACACGTTTTAAGAATCAATTCAAAATGTTTTACTACGTGAATTACATATTTACTAATAAGATTAAAAATAGCCAAACGAAAATTGGGGGTATTATCCTTACCGCTTTTCTACAAAGGATGG